>NW_006408599.1:8027594-8087714 GCF_000296735.1 Chrysochloris asiatica | reverse complement strand
TATTGCATTAGGCAAATCTGCTGCACAGGAACTTTTTTAAGTGTTGAAGAGCAAAGATGTCAGCTTGAGGACTAAGGTGCACCTGACCCAAGCCATGGTATTTTCAATAATCTCATATGTATGTGAAAGCTGGGCATTGAATATGGAAGACCATAGAAGAACTGATGCCTTTGAATTATGGTGTTGGAGGAACTAAAAGTGCCATGGGCTGCCAAAACAACCAATAGATCCATTTTGGAAGAAGTGCAGCCAGAGTGCTCCTTAGAGGCCAAGATGGTCAAACTTCATCTCTCATACTTGGGACATATTGTCAGGAGGGAGGTCGCTGGAGAAGGATATCACGTTTGGTAAGATGGAGGGTCAGAGAAAAAGAGGAAGATCCCCAACGAGATGGATTGGCCAGGTAGCAGCATCGAAGGACTCAAGTGTGGCAACAGTAGTGAGGTTGGCCCAGAATTGGACATTGTTTCGTTCTGCTGTGCATAAGGTCACTATGAGTTGGTGCTGACTCAATGGCACATAACAACAACAACAACATACATATATATGTTGTTGTGAAGTGCCGCCCAGTCAGTTCCAACTCATAGCAACCCTGTAGAGGGCTTCCTAGGAGTCACTTCTGGATTTGAACAGCCAATCTTGTGGCTAGCAGGCTAGTGCTTATCCTACAGCATGACACCAGGACACCATGTATACATACGTTGTTGTTACTAATTGCTGTCAATTGAATTCTGACTGATAGCTACCCTGTATAAGGTTTCCAAGGAGCAGCTGGTGAGTTTGAACTGCCAACCCTGTGATTCACAGTCCAGTGTTGATCCTACAGCATTACCCCAGGAATCCATATATACATATGTTGTGTTGTTAATTGCCACGGAGTCGACCCTGTATAGGGTTTCCAAGGAAAGGCTGGTGAGCTTGAATATACACATACATATATATTAAGATATGTATAATTACATTGGCACCTATCTTTTTATGTCTATAGTGAGTTATATTTATCTCTTTGCCTCTGGACAGATATAGAACGGCCTATTTAATGAGGTCCCATTATAGAAAATGAACCTTTTTTTCCCCTCATTTAAGCAAGCCATCTACCTATCATGTATGTATTAGAGACACTATTTTTACTTCTAGGTAATGTCAAGGGACTAGAGTAAAACTGCACAGATTCTTTGGAAGTTTTCATCCTCCCACTCTCCACCTCTAATGCAATCTTCCTTAATAATATTTAGATTAGATGGGATTAGGACTAGCACACCGGAGATCATTCAGAATACTACCTAAATATATTAAGGGGGAAGTTAATGAGCACTAAGACACCAGCAATTGCTATGGATTTGAAGCCATGGCTATGTTATGTTCTAGGTGTGTGTCATTAGGTCAGTCCCTTGAGTTTTCTCATCTGTGACCTGGGTTCTTAACATCTAACTGAGATTTTGTGAGAATTAAATAAGATTGCACTATCTAGCACATTCTGTATAAGGCATGGTAATGGTTGTTGTTGTTAAGTGCCATCAAGTTGGTTCCAACCCATAGTGACCCTGTATAGGGTTTCTGAGTGAGCCTGAACCACTGACCTATCGGTTCAAACCGATTTTGCAGTCCAGCACATTAACCCACAGTGCCACAGCAGGACTTCAGGCAAGTGGTAGAGATCAGGAGATATTAGCATTCCTACAGATGTAGGGCCATGTTTTCTGTAAATTTAGAAACAGAATAGTGGTGAAATCAGCATTTCTTCTACCCTGTGGTATGAGGGAGTCTTTGTACAGTTTTCCCAACCCTATTACCATGATTATTCCTGCTCTAGTATTGCAAGTTCCAAGCTGTAAGACCTTGACCATAACCCCTCCTCTCTTTGAGGTGAGCAGATGAGATGTGATGGTTTCTAACATTCATTCCAACCCTAACAGCCTAGGAGATCAGCAAGACAAAGGTGAGCATATAAAGCATTTTGCATAGTTAAAAAATACACAAATAAAAAATCCTTATAACATCTGCATGGTAACAGAGCTGCATATTCATTTACTAAGACAGTAAGTGGCCCTGGGCCCATCACAGAGTCTCACACCTCTTGTGCTTTTTTCCAGGTTGGTCTCTCAGCCACTTCTTTGACTGGTCCTTTAAGCCTCAGCTTTTGTCTCATGTGTTGCTAACCCACCTTCCTGAAATCTTTCTCTGGCTGTACTACGTAGCCACCTGTCTGGTTCACAGTAACCCATGGTCCCATCTCCCAGGTCTCCCAGAAAACACAGCAAGGTTCATTACAGTTTGATTACCCCACCACCACCCTCAGTGCCCCCTGAGGGCATTCTTAATCTTCTCTATGTTCCCAAGACCTAGGCCTACTCTGATACCAAGTGTGCCTCATTATGTATTTATTTTGTTTCTATACTGAGAGACAGGGAAGGGAAAGAAAACATTTTATTTATTTCTGAATGAGTTTGAATGATACATGGGCCGTAGTAGATCCTCAGTTGCTTGTTGAAAGTATGAATGAATGAATGGATCCATTACAAATGCCTCTTGGAGAGTAGATGATTGAAATATACTTCTCTCTGCCTGGCACTTCTCCGTTTGTGTGTGAGAGAGGGTTGAAGATAATTCACAGGAGACATTTAACAGAAATCAGTATCCCATTCCATATCCTCAGGTGGCCTCTCGAGTTCTGACTCAAATCACACACGGAAAGATGGATGAGAGGAGGAGGTGGGAGAAAGCATCTACAGGAGGATTGATTTCCTTCCTGTTCTTTGCATCAGGGAGATAAACAAATGAACCTGGGTGACCAGGAGGACGCATGTGCTCAATCACTGAGTTATTTATTTGCCAGGTGAAGGGCATGTCTGCAACTGGGCAGAACCAAGTTCACATTTGTACTGTGTTGCTCACCAGAGGGCTGAGCTTGGACAATTCCCTGTGCGATGCTCAGTTTCCACATCATATCTAAAAAGCAAATTATATCATTCACCAAAAAAGGCTATCATGAGAGCTACATACGATGATGTATGTGTGGGGTAGTGTTTCGTTATGTTGTGCATAGGGTCACTATGAGTTGGTACTGACTCCATGGCACCTAACAACAACAACAACAATAAAGACCATGGCAGCAATGAAAACAACGGTGTCACTTTTAGCATGTGCAGAAGAAACCATGTGTTTCAAAACTTCATTGTAATTGGGTAAGAATGACAGTTCTGATTAGAATGCATTGGAAGGTTGAAAAGTAAATTATCATTGAGTTATAGCCTTGTAGTATACTGATACATGTGACGATAAAGAGAAGGATCCTCAATGAGATAAATTGGCCCCAAAATATCAATGATTGTGAGGATAGCACAGGAATCAGCAGGGTTTCCTTATGTTGTGCATAGAGTTGCTACATGTTGAAACTAACCACAAAAACAGCTGGGCTGATGGGAAAAAAAAGTGTTATATAACTAACTGCAAAGATATTGGTATAAATAATTATATTGTATAAATAATAATAAACTTTTGCTGACACGATGGGAAAAAAAAGATGATGTATGTGTGATCTATTGCACAGCATACATAACACATTCAAACATGGACATTATTGTCATAGTTGTTGCTATTATTATTGCTATGATCTGTGACCCTGCTCCAAACCTTCTGATAGGCATTAGAAACACTCAGTCAGTTTAGGGAAATAGATAATTAAGCAGATAATTGCTGTACAGAACAGTTCAATAAGTTTTGTATCAGAGGGAAGCATAGTAAAAGGTAAAGAGTTTCTTGTAACTTCCAAGTCCCAAAGCAAAAACGCAGTGGAAATAAAATGCAATGCCAATTACAGCCTGGTGCCATGGGGTAAGGCAGTTGCCTACCCAGTCATAAGTTGTTGATATTGGGTTTCATTGAAGGAGTTCTGACTCAGAGTCACCCCATGTGACACAGTAAAACATCCCCAGAGGGTTCACTTAGCAGGTCTGTTTCACAAAGAGTCACTGAGTAGGTTCAGAACTGTCAGCTTTTCCATTAGCAGCTGGGTGCTTCATCAATTGCACCACCAGGGATCAACTCAAACAAGTATGGTGGCTGTGTGTTGTGGAGTTGGTTCCAATACATACCAACACATGATTTCCGAGGCTGTAAATATTAGAGGATAGGGAACGTTGGTAGCATAGTGATTATGAATCGGGCTGCGAAATGCAAGGTCAAAACTACCAGCAGTTCTGCGGGAGAGAGATGAGGCGTTCTGCTCTTGTAGAGATTTACAGCCTCAGAAACTCTGTGCAGGATCACTATGAGTCGGAACCAACTCCACGGTACTTAACAACAACAACAATCATTAAGGGAGCAGAAAGCCTCATCTTTCTCCTATTCCAATCAAGTACATTCACCCACAAATTGTAATAAAAACATCACCCAAGCAGCATAATGGTTAAGAGAGCAGGCTCTGGAATCTACAGCCCTGGGTTTGAGTACATGTTCTGCTTTCTCACCTTAAAATTGAGGCTAGCAGTCTTCACTGAATGCAGCTATTGTGAGAATTAAATGAGAAAATGAACAAAAGAGACTCAGCACAGTGTCCAGAACACAGTTTGTGCTTGATAAATGGTAGGTTGGAAAAAAAAAATCTAGTAAATGAAAACCACAGAGAAAGAAATCAGGAAACCTCAATCCTAGTCCTGGCACTTATTTGTATAAACAAAACAAGTTTGTAAAATGTTCACTGGTCTTCACATATTCATTTTGTAATGATGTGGTCATAGTACCAAATGAATTTGTGCTAGTGTTTGTGTGCTGTTGAGTCAATTCTGACACGTAATGACCTTGTATAGAATTTCCAAGGCTGTAAATCTTTATGGTACAAGAAAGTGTCATCTTTCTTCTGAGGAGCGACTGGTAGATTGGAATTGCTGACCTTGTGGTTAGCAGCATAGCTCATAATTTACTGTGTTACCAGGTTTCTGTACCAAATGAGCTAATATTCTTAACTTCATTTAACAGATAAGGAAATTGGGTCTCCAAGAAGTGATGTTGCCCAAGGTCTTTGCTCAGTGCAGCACAATTTCGGGTTATGAGCTGCCGACTCACAGGGCCTAAGGAGAGGTTCCTAACGCTGTGCCAACCCAAACCATGCACCAAGAGCAGAGCTTTCTGCAGTGGGAAGGTGGGCTAAGTCTAAAGAAGACCTAAAAGCCACTGAGAACTTGGGAGCCTGGATGATTCTTCCATGGCCCTTGAGTTAATTCCAACTCATAGCAACACTGTAGAGAAAAGTCCTAATGCTAATGCCCCTTAGGGTGTTTAAGGCTGTAATCTCCATGGAACTAGACTGCCATTTCCCATGGAGTGGCTGATGGGTGTGAACCACTCAACTTTTGATTAACAGGAAAGTACTTATAACCACTGAGCTATCAGGGCTCCTTAGGCTGATGCTTAATAAACACAAAATAATGTTCAAACACCTAAGACCCTTCTGAATCAAGTGTCAACAAAAAAGCAACATAATGACGCCTTCTTTAGAAATTATGAGAGGAGGAAAGGAAGCTTGGTGTCAGGACTGGAGAAAGGGGTGCTGGTCTGTGATGAAGAAATGTTTCCCATTAGAGCCGCTAAGAGATTACTATGACCTTTGTCTCTATTGCAGGATATCTTTATCCTCTTTTCTTTCTTAAACTTTCTATATAGCACTTACCTTTCTCTGGCATTATATCAAACTTTAATGTGTTAACTTTATTTATTACCTTGGCTTTATTTGTTACTGTATCTTCAATACTGAGAGCAGCACTTAGTGGTTTATCGATGTTAAATAAATATTTTTAGATGGATGGATGGATGGATAGATGGGTGGATGGATGGATAGATGGGTGGATGGATGGATGGATGGATGGATGGATAGATGGGTGGATGGATGGATGGATGGATGGATGGATGGATGGATGGATGGATGGATGGATGGATGCGTGGACGGATGGATGGATAGATGGATGAATCAATGTATGAATGGATAGACAGATACCTTTCCAAATAGTCTGATATCTCCCTAAGGCAAGAGCTGGGTCTGAATCATCTCTGAGCCACCACAATATACCCTAAGGCTTGTAAAATGGAAGGCATTAAACGAATTTAAAATATTTTTTTAAAACATTACATAGACCTTCCTCGTGCATGAAGAAGGGGCTCTTGTTTAAGAGTAATTAGAAAACACTAATGATGACTCATGCTGATTAGAGGAAGACTCATGAACAGCCTGCAATATGCAGATGATACAACCTTGCTTGCTGAAAGTGACGAGTACTTAAAATATTTACTGATGAAGATCAAAGACCACAGCCTTCCGTATGGAGTGCATCTCAATGTAAAGAAAACAAAAATTCTCACTACTGTACCAATAAACAACATTCTTATCAACAGAGAAAAAAATTGAAGTTGTCAAGAACTTCATTCTTCTTGGATCAACTATCAACACTCATGGAAGCAGCAGTCAAGAAATCAGATGATGTATTGCATTAAGCCAATCTGCCTTTTTAAAGTGTTGAAGAGCAAAGACGTCAGCTTGAGGACTAAGGTGTGCCTGACCCAAGCCATGATATTTTCAATAACCTCATATGCATGTGAAAGCTTGACAGTGAATAAGGAAGATCATAGAATAATTGATGCATTTGAGTTATGGTGTTGGAGGAGAATATTGAAAATACTATGGACTGCCAAAAGAACAAACAGATCTGTGTTGGAAGAAGTACAGCCAGAGTGCTCCTTGGAGGCCAGGATGGCCAAACTTCGTCCCTTTACTTCAGACATATTGTCAGGAGGGACCAGTTGCTGGAGAAGGATATCGTGTTTGGTAAGGTGGAGGGTCAGAGAAAAAGAGGAAGACCCCCAGTGAGATGGATTGGCAAAGTGGCAGCATCAGTGGGCTCAAGCGTGGCAACAATTGTGAGGTTGGCCCACGACAGTGTAGTGTTTCGCTCTGTTGTGCGTAGGGTCACTTTGAGTCAGTACCAACTTGATGGCACCTAAAAACAACAACAACAACAACAACAACGATGATGACATTCCACCACTCATCTGTCAATTTGTCATACTGTGGTGGCTTGCATGTTGCTGTGATGGAAGCTATGCCACCAATATTTTAAATATCAGCAGAGTCACCCATGGTAGAGAGTTTTCAGCTGAGCTACCAGACTAAGACAGACAAGGAAGAAAGAGAGGCCGATTCTTTCTGAATGTTTACAGACTGAAAACTTATGAATAGCAATGGGACACTGTCACATAGCACCAGAATACTGAATATTGAAACATGATAAATAGCATCAGAATATTGTCAGATATAGTGCCAGACGATGAGCCTTCGGGTTGGAAGGCCATCAAAATACAACTGTGGTAGAGTTTCCTTCTCGAAGTAGAATTAACTATGATGACACAAATTTAGCAAAGTTTCTGGACTTTCATTTGCTGATAGCGCACAACTCAAACTGAGGAAAAGATATGCAAACATCCATTAAAAATCTGAACATGAAATATACAAAGTATGAATCTAGGAAAATTGGAAGTTGCCAATAATAAAATGGAATGCATTTGAGGAACAGATTTGATGCATTAGACCCTAAAGACCAAAAAACCAGAAGAGTTGGGGGATAAATCAAGAACATCACCCAGAAAGAAGCAACATGTAATTAAGAACACAAAAAAGAAGGAAAAGAAAAAAAAATGTTAGAAGAGACTCTGAAACTTGCTTTTGAGCTTAAACAAGCTAAAGCAAATGGAAAAAATGAGGAAGTGAAATGACTGGGAAAAAAAAATTCAAAGGGAAGCTCGAGAGAACAAAGTCAAGTATTATAATTAAATGTGCAAAGACCTGGAATTAGAACACCAAAAGGGAAGAACACGCTTAGCATTTTTCAAGCTGAAAGAACTGAAGAGGAAATTTAGTTCCTGTGCAATGTTGAAGGATTCTATGGGCAAAATATTGAATGATTCCGAAAGCATAAAAAGAAGATGAAAGGATTACACATAGTCACTATATCAAAAGGAAATGGTCAATGCTCAATCATTTCAAGAGGTAGCATATGATCAAGAATCAATGATATTCAAGGAAGAAGTCCAAGGTGCACTGGAGAGATTGGCAAAGAACAAGACACTGAGAATTGATAGAAAACAATTGAAATCTTTCAAGGCACTCACTAATCTATGTCAAAACATTTGGAAGACAACTACCTGGCCAACTGATAGGAAGAGATCCATATTTGAGCCTTTTCTAAAGAGAGGTGACCCAACAGATTTCAGGTACCATTGGACAATACATTAATATTACACACAAGTAAACTTTTTCAAAAGATAATACAAAAACGGGTGCAGAAGTACATTGAGATGGAACTGTCAGAGGTTAAAGCTGGATTCAGACTAACATGTGGAACTAGGGCTATCACTGATGATGTAAGATGGATCTAGGCTGAAGGCAGAGAATAATAGAAAGACACGTGTGCTTATTGTCTATGCAAAGGCTTTCAATGGTGTGGAGCAACACAAGCGATGGACAACATTGTGAATAATGGATAATCTGGAATACTTAATTGTGTTCATGAAGAACCTGTACATAGATCAAGAGGAAGTTGTTCAAACAGAACAATGGGATACTCAATGGTTTAAAATCAGGGAAGGTATGTGTCAGAGTTTTATTATTTCACCACACCACTTATTCAATCTATGCTGAGAAAATAATCTGAGAATCTGGATTATATGACATAGAACATAGGACTGGAGGAAGACTCATAAACAACCTGAGAGATGCAGATAATATAACACTGCTTGCTGAAAGTGAAGAGGGCTTAAAATACTTACTAGTGAATATCAAAGACCAGGCTACAGTATTGGTGGCATCTCAATGTAAAAACAAAACAAAAACTTCACCACTGGACCAATAAATAACATAGAAAAAATTGAAGTTGTTGAAAACTTCATTTTGTTAAAAGCCACTATCGAAATCATGAAAGCAGCAGTCAAGTGATCCATCAATGTATTACATTAGACAAATCTGCACAAGACCTCTTTAAAGCGTTCAAGAGCAAGGATGTCAGTTTAAGGACTAAAGGTGAGCCTGATCCAAGTCGTGGTATTTTCAATAGTCTCATATGCATGTGAAAGTTGGACAAAGAATAAGAAAGACCACAGAAGAATTGATGTATTTGAGTACAGTGATGAAGAAGAGTACTAAAGGTATCATGGACTGCTAGTAGAACACACGAATTTACTTCTGTGTTGGAAGAAGTAAAAATCAGAATGTTCCTCAAAAGTCAGGATGGTGGGACTTACTTAGTCTCTTGTATTTCAGACTTATTATCAGGAGTGACCAGTCCCTGGAGAAGGACATCATGCTTGGTAAAGCAGAGGGTGAGCGAAAAAGTAGAAGACCTCTTAATGAGATGGAATGGCACAGTGATCGCAGTAATGGGCTCAAGTGTTACAACAACAGTCAGTTTACAGCAGGACTAGGCAGTGTTTGGTTCTGTAGTGCATATGGTTTATATGAGTTGAAACCAACTGAACGGCATCTAATTACAATAACAAAAAAAATGGCCACCCTGGTGTGTCAGTTAGTCTTATGGTGGTAGTTTACATGTTGCTGTGATGCTAAAACTATGCCACTCATATTTTGAAATACCATCAATGTCACCCACAGTGGATCGATTTCAGAAGAGATTTCAAAGTAAGACAAACTAGAGAGCAGAGGCAAACATCTTCTGAATAGTCACCCACTGAAAACCTTATGAATCGCATTGGGCTATTTTTAGATACAGTGCCAGAAGATGACCCTCTCAGGTTGAAAGCCACTCAAAATATGACTGAAAAAAGCTGCCTCCTCAAAGTAGTAGTTGTTGTTGTTTTTACGTGCCAGATTCATTACCAACTCAAATCAACTCTTTATAGGGTTTCCAAGGAGTGGCTGGTCAGTTTGAACCTCTGACATTGTGGTTCATATTGACCTTGTGGTCTAGTGTATATTGCAGAACTGACCTTAATGATGTAGATGGAATTCAGCTTTCACAACCTTTATTTGTGAGAGTGACATAACACAAAATGAGAAGAAACTGCTGCAAACATCATAATACTCGGAATGTGGCATGTATGAAGTAGGAATCTAGGTAAAGTGGATGTTATCAACAATGAAAGGGAACATATATCCAAGGCTGAAATGAAGTGGCATTGACTATTTTGAATCCCACAAGCATATTGTTTACTATGTCAGGAATGACAAACTGAAGAGGAAACACATCACATTCATTGACAAAAAGAACATTCCTGTCTTGAAGTACAATGCTGGGTATGACAGGATAATATCTGTATGCCTACAAGGAAGACCAGTTAACACAACAAGTATTCAAATTTATACTCTAACCACTAAAGTTAATGATGATGAAATTGAAGAATTCTACCAAATTCTTCAGTCTGAAATTGATCAAACATGTAATCAAACTGCATTGATGATTACAGTTGATGAGCAAAACAAGACCAGGGACCAACTGTGGAACATGTGCTACATATGTTGCTCGTATTCAAGTTTAGGCTGAAGGGGAAGAAAATTAAAATAAGTCCATTAGAGACAAAATATGACATTGAGTATATCCCACCTGAATTTAGAGACCATATCAAGAACAGATTTGCTGCCTTAGACATTAATAACCAAAGACCAGAAGAGTTGTGGGATGACATCAAGAACACCACACATGAAAAAAACAAAAGGTAATTAATAATGAATAGAAAGAAAAGTCATTAGTGGATGTCAGAAAAGACCCTGGAACTCGCTCTGCTCTTGAGCATGTAGAAGCTAAGGCGACTGGAAGAACTGGTTAAGTAAAAGAACTGAGTACAAAATTTCAAAGAGTAGCTTGAAAAGACAAGGTCAAATATTACAATGAAATGTGAAAAGACCTGGAGTTATAAAACCAAAATGGAAAACACGCTCAGCATTTCTCAACCTTCAAAAAAGTTAAGAGAAAATTCAAGCCTTGTTTTGTAATATTGAACAATTCTCTGGGTAAATACTGAATGATACAGGAAACACCAAAAGAAGATGGAAAGAATACACAGTCACCGTGTCAAAAAGAATTGGTTGACAATTCAAGAGGTACCACAGGATCAACAACCAATGGTATTGGGAGAACAAGTACAACCAGCATGAAGGAATTGGGTGAAAAACAAGCCTCCAGAAACTGATAGAATATCAACTGAAATCTTTCTACAAGCTGATGCAGCACTGGAAGTGCTCACTATTTCATGTTAAGATACATGGAAAACAACTATCTGGCCAACTGGTTGGAAGTAATTCATACTTGTGACGATTCCAAAGAAAGGCGAATCAACAGAATGAAGAAATCATCAAACAATATCACTAATATTCACAAGCAAGTTAAATATTATTGATGGAGATAATTTAAAAAATTGTTTCACCATTATACTGATAGGAAGTGGCCAGAAATTCAAGCCAGAGTCAGAAAAGAATATGAACAAGGAATATCACTATTAATGTTAGATGGATCTTGATTGAGAGCAGAGGATTCCAGAAAGATGTTTACCTGTGTTTTACTGACTATGCAAAGTCTTTTGACTATGTGGATTATAACAAACTATGGATAACATTGGGAAGAATGGTTATTCCAGAACACCTAATTGTGCTCATGATAAACCTATATATAGACCAAGAAACAGTCAGAACAGAACAAGGGAACACTTAATGGTTTAAAATCAGGAAAGGTGTGCACCAGGCTTGTATTCCTTCACCATACTTACACAAATTGTATTCTGAGCAAATAATCTCGAAGTAAGATTATATGAAGAAAATCATGGCATCAGGATTCAAGGATGACTCATTGATAGCCTGCGATATGCAGACGACACAGCCTAGCTTTCTGGAAGCAAAGAGGACTTCAAATACTTATTGATGAATATCAAAGACTCGATAGCCTTCAGTATGGATGACATCTCAATGTAAAGAAAACAAAAATCAATGTAAAAAAAAAACAAACACAAAAAATATGGATCAATAAATAAAACCATGATAAATGGCAAAATGAATGAAGTTGCCAAAGATGTCAATTTGCTTGGATCCACAGTTAACACTCAAGGAAGCAGCAGTTAAGAAATCAAATGATGTTGTAAATATGTTGTAAAAGACCTCTTTAAAGTGTTCAAGAATAAAAATGCCAGTTTGAAGATTAAGATGCCCTGACTCAAACCATGTATTTTCCATGGATTCATATGCATGTAAAAGTTGGACAGTGAATAACAAGGACCACAGAAGAATCAATGGATTTGGATTATGGTAATGGAGAAGAATAATTAAAGTACCATAGACTACCAGAAAAACAAACCAATGATTGTTGGAAGTACAACCAGAATTCACCTTAGAAACAAGGATGGCTAGATTTATCTCTTGTGTTTTAGACATATTGTCAGAAGGGACCAGTCCCCAGAGAAGGACACATCATGCTTGGAAAAGTGGGGAGTCATCAGAAAGAGGAAAACTCTCAACAAAATGGATTGATACATCGGTAGCAACAATGGGCTAAAACATAGCAATTGTGAGGATGGCACAGGACTGGGCAGGGTTTTGATCTGTTCACAGGATTGATATGAGTTGGAACTGACTTAACAGCATCTAACAACAAGGAAGCCAAAGATAATTGACTACTTCCCTCCAACAAATAGGGCAGAGGGGAAAAATTGTTCTGAATACTGAGCTCAGGAGAAACGAAGCCAGAAAGGAAAGGTGAGAGGAGATGTCAGACTTAACTATTCATACAAAATCACCTCTCAAAACAAATTGAGGGCTATATCAGTTTATATACTTGTATAGAAATAACAGAACATTAAGTGAAAAAAAGGAGGCAAGTATGAAATCATTCAAAGGCGAATTTTGGTCAAATCCTGAGCTGTTACCAACTAGCTGTGAAACCCTGGAATATGCACTTACTTTCCTTCCTGAGCCTCAGTTTACTCAATTTAAAAATAATCATGATAACAGGTGTGTCTTATCCATTTTGTGTAATGACCACATTGAGAATCATGTCTATAAAATAAGTGTATACATTTAAACGTGATTTACACCGATCACTGCTTACTAAAATATGTGTTGTAAAAGAGAAGAAAGAAGTAAACTCAGGCAGCGAATAATAAGCTTACAAAGAAGCAAAGTGGCAAAACTAGAGGCTTTCCAATATTTCTGATGGCTTCATCTATCTATCCATCAAATTTCCTCAAAACCTTTTACAAGTCACACAATAGGGGTCTGTTAGAGGCACAATTTTACTGCCATTTCCCAGCATTGATGATGGAGGTACCAATTGTCTTGAAGTCTGTTGTGATGGCCTCAGGATCTCCCCTACTGGGCCTGATCAGGCAAGCCCTAGGAAAGTTAGTTACTGGGGCAGAGAGTCAAGCACAAGATGCTACGCAATGAGAAGGGAAAGGGGCATTGCCTCAGTGGGAGACTAGAAGGAGGAAGAAGCAAAACTGACCAGATGTCGCTGATTCCTCCACCAGGGCAGACCTAGTATGATTCACTATTTCCTCTTCCCCTGACTGCAGATGGGTTTTTGAAAACACACAATTCAGTATTTCCCAGGTATTCCAAGTTAGTAGAGAGATTTGCCGAGCCACCTATACCAGCCTACTTTTAATAGCCACCTCTGAAGTCAGGGACTCCTTCACCTTTTCCATCAGGTCAGGCCACACAGGGCACAGGCTCCAGAGGAAGCTGGTAGATGATACTTTTTCTCCTGATTGAGGGAACATCCTAATTGTAATAATAATAAATTACTCACTTCTCCATCTCCTGTGATGAAAAATTCACAATCTCTACCCTGTGACCATAAGGAGCTCTGGTAGCGTAGTGGTTACGAATTGGGCTGCGAACCTTAAGGTCAGCGGTTCGAAACTACCAGCCACTCCACGGGAGAAAGATGAGGCTTTCTACTCCCGTAAAGATTTACACCTTCAGAAATCCTGTACAGGGTCGCTATGGGTCGGAACCGACTCAACGGCACGTAACAACAACAACAACAACCCTGTGACCATGTGGTTCCCAACAGACTAGCTATTATATATCACCCCAATCATCCTAAGTCTGCTCTCCAGATTCTGTTCCCTATTCTTCCTCAAACCACCCTCAAATCCAGGGGTAGCTGGCTTCCCAAGACTGGGTGGTGTCCTTAGATTAAATTTGACAGTGAATTCCAAGGTCCAAAGTCCCATCCCTTCTCAGCTTCAAAGAAAGAGTGATTGCTCCCCAGAACCAGCTACCCAAGAAAACATTCTTTGAGCAAGCCAAGATGCTGGAGGAATGTGGTCTGGGAGAGGTATTGGTAAGAGGCAAGGGTTCACCCAAGGATAGAAAGCATAGGTTCTTGGTTACTTCAGGGCCTTTTACATTTTGAACCAAACAGAACAATTTGGAGGAGGAGGTAGAAGTGGGTTATATTTCTCCAGAATAAGTTCTTGTATCTGATCATTCTTATTTTGCTTCTGAGACGCCAAGGAAACCTAGGAAGTCTGTCTGGGTCCTTTATTTAGATCTAGTGGGTCCCTGAAATAATTCATGTTGTTGTTGTTGTTGTTGGGAAGTGCTGTTGAGTTGGTTCTGACCCATAGCAACCCTATATAAGGTTTACAAGGAGCAGCTGGAGCGCTTGAACTGCCAACCTTGCAGTTCAAACGGCTTTGCAGTCTGGGGCATTAACCCACAGCACCACACTAGTGTGTGGTTAATGCGCTGCACTGCAAGGCCAGTTTGAACTGCAAGATCTGTGGTTCAAGCTCACAAGCCGCTCCTTGGAAAGTCTATACAGAGTCACTGTGAGTAGGGACTGACTCAATGGCATTTAAACAGCAACAATAGTGAGACAGAGAAGTAAGCACTACACACATGGTGGAAAGGTAGGCTCAGGACCAAGAGAGAGAAATGGAAGGGAAATTTGCAGCCTTAGCTGCAAATACCAGCAACAATAATGGCTGTTTATACCAGTCACAGTGAATTCAGTTCACCTTTTAAGACACAGCTCACAGTTTCCTTCTTTACTCTCCCATATAGAGCTGACCATTCATTCCTTATACCACAATCCACTCTACGGCTCAGCGATAGGTTTCCCAGTGTGTCATTCCTAAAAGAATCATCTAGAAATACTCATTAAAAAAATACTTATTTCTGGGCCTTGCCGAACCATACAAGTTCATCTATCTAGGAGGTCAACTCATCAGCTAGGTTTCCATAGGGCTGACCTTGTAGTTAAAACACAGGCTCTAGAACACTGTTTGTTGTTAATTTCCCTAGAGTCACTTCTCACTCATACACTTCTCACTGTATAAGCTTTCTGAAGTTTTTAAAATTTTTAAAGCTTTTATAATGGATTGAGTGATAGTTTACATGGAAGAACATCAGTTTTGCACTCAACCAATCATATTTTGTTTAATTTTAATGATTACAATCCCTTCCATGCACCATCCATTAATGATATTTGCCTTTTTTGGGGGGGATATACACAAAAACATGTAGGAATTCATAATCATTTAAACAATCAAAGGGCACATTTTGCAAACCAGCTCCTTGACCATCAGCACACAGCCTTTCTCTTCCCATGAGTCTAGAGTCTTCAGCTGCTCTATCCATGCTATCACCTCTGCCTCAGTCTCTGGTGTTGCTGCTTCTCTGGTGAGGATCCTATGTTCTGCTCATGTGCTTCCCTCTTAATGGTCCTAGGGTCCTTTGTTCCTGGAATGTAAGATTAACTACTCCCCCTTTTTGTTATAGATCTTCTACCTTTACAGTCATGACAATTGCAATTAGTCATGATAAAATTACTCATTATTGAATCAAAAGAATTCTATCCCCATCTCCTTTCTCCAGACTCATCTAGACAAGATAAAAACTATTCAGAGGGAATTTTACCTTCTCACCTTGCTCTGAAACTAATATCCCTCTTGAAAACTTGTAAGCCAGCCACTTTGTGCCTATGTTGCCCCTCCATTTTAGGTAGCCAATGTCTAAGTTGCCCATCCCTATCAACCCTGTGTATGGAGGGAAATGGCTTGATCCTTAAGGTGAAGGCTCCTTCCATCTCAGTTGATATTTTAAGCTACTACAACCACAAGCAAAGGTCAAGTTCATCACATTGTAGCAATTTATACTTGCTTCCCATATCAAATTTCTTTCTCTTCCTCTAGTTGAGTTCTGATCTTTGAGCCACCCAAGGTAGGTCAAATGGGTATTATCTGTAAGTTTGGGCATTCTTGCATGCCTCCTCCCATTTCATATCTGCTGGATGCATCACTCTTAGCTCTAGCACTTCTGAGACTTTTTAAATCTTTGTTGGAGCAAAGTCTCATCTTTCTCCCCAAGAGTAGCTGGTGTGCTTGAACTGCTGATCATGTAGTTCGCAGTCCAGTACTTATCCTATGGAGCCACCATATAAGGGTATTCAAACTCCACCTACAGCACTATCTGTTCTATTGACTCGGCAGGTCAATTAATCCTCTGTGTCTCATTTACTCCTTTGAAGTGATTTTAGCAGTACTATCTGGTGTGGTAAGGAGCTCTGATAGCACAGTGGTTATGAATCGGGCTGCGAACCATAAGGTCAGCAGTTGACAATTCAGTTCCTACTCACAGGGCCTCTGTATAGGATTTCTGAGGAGATGTGGTGGGTTTGAATTGTCAACCTTGTGATTCACAGTCCAGTGCTTATCCTACCTCACCACATCAGACGGTGGTAGTGGTTATGTGCTGTGGAGTCAGTTCCACTCATAGCGGCCCTGAACAGGATTTCTAAGGCTGTAAATCTTTACAGGAACAGAAAGCCTCATCTTTCTTCTGTAAAACAGATCCTCATGTGTGAAGACACTCTGGTTGGGGAAGTGCCCATTTTTGCCACATCCTTCAAATATTCAATGAGCAGTTATAATCCAGAGTGAGTAAAAGATGGATTCTTCAATACTAAAGATAAAATGTTCATTTCCATCTGCTTTGGTCTTTTATGTATTCCTTGAAGCTGTCTTGAATTCAGGTGAAGAAAATACAGAGCTTCCTTAAACCTCATGCCTATTACCTGGACTACAGAAAGTTCTTAGCTATTGTTCTGCTATTATTATATTCAGCAGAAACCCCATTGTTTTCCCTTCCTTTGTAGCAAGGTTTTTTGTGGTCTTTTTCCTTTTCCTTTTTTCCTCCTCTCTGTCTGAAAGCATTTACATTTCCCCCTCTTTATACAATGCAGCTGGGAGTGGATATTTTTTCCCTTTTTTTTTCCTTCTTTCTTCTTACTTGGTACTCAGTGGACCCTTTCAATCTGAACATTTGTTCCTTTCTTCAGAGCAGTGAAGAGTTCTGCATCATTCCTTCCTCCCATTCTATGCAACCAGCTTCAGGAGTGCCTTTCTTTGCAGACATCAAACTAGCTTCCAGGAGGCTCCTGTTAGGTGAGTCTGAGTCACACACGCCATCCCTATCAAAGCCGAGAGCAGGCTGAGAACCAGACTCCTGAAGAAACCAGGTAGGATGCTCTGTCTCCAGTCCCTCAGGGAACCCTGTATTTCCTCAAAGCAGATTCTATGGATGCAGGGAGAAATGCTGGACTTAAACCAGGATCAGGTTCTCAGTGGAAGCCAAGAATTCGGAATGTAATTCTTTTAATAAGCTTACATGCCACTCACTCAACTTCCTATAACCTTCTGCTTTTCTTTGTCAGGAAAGTGATAATAACAATTTTACCATATTTGACTCCCAGGATATTTTGAAGAATTAAATGAGATGATGTGCAAGCAAGGCTCTAAAATGTGTTAAGTGCCACATGCATGAGTCCTGGTGTGGCGCTGTAGGGTAATCACTGGACTGTTCATCGCAAGGTCAGTACTTTAGACCCAGCAGTCACTCCTTGGAAACCATATACAGCATCGCCATTATGAATCGGAACCAACTTGATGGCACTTAGCAATAACCTATGAACCACACATACACAGCACACGTATAATTAAACTGTACTCTCCAGATGATCACTACATCATAAAATCTGCAACCTGCTAAACAAATCCAGCAAGATTAAGTCGAAATGTTCCTGTTCCTGTTTATCTGACTCAAGACATGGAATAACGGAATTTAAATTAGAACCATGCTTTAAATAGGGGGAGAAGGGATATATTTAAACAAAGGGCCACACTCAGGGTAGAAAGGTGTTCACTGTGAGCAATGTGGTGCATTGAAAATGACAAGGCAAACAGCTTTGGCTTGTTTTCCATCTCTGGGTTCTGGAGGCTCATTGAATGGAATGGCAGGGAGCATGAATCTAACTCTGGAAATTTTTGTCCATTTCTCTCTCTCTCTTTTCTCTCACAAAAATATGTAGGTTAATTCATGAAAATTAAATCCACATATGATAGAACTTCACTGTTATAAAATGCAGTTTGCAATGATCTTATGAGTTGGATATCCCTGTAAGATTCCATTTGTACAACTCCCTGTTAAAAATGTTGAAGGCTCAGAGCTCTCTGTAATAGAAGGGCATCTTTGGAGTGTGTTATATCCAAGAACTGAATAGAAGGAAGAGGAGGCTATAGGATAAATGGGTGGTTGTGTAACTGGGGAGTGGGAAAGGTAAGAGGCAGAGCTTAGTCCTGTCCTCCACAGACCAGAAAAGGCTGCAAAGGTACCCAGCTGCCAGCCCCTAGATTGAGAAGGCAGCTTCAGGCAGGGACAGATTGTGTTTGAGCTAGAGGGTGAGATGAATAACTCAGCAGAGACAAAACAGTCATATGTGGTATTCAGACCACATTGCCTTGATATTGCCTCCCCTTCCTCATTCAGGCCTCGCCAGTGCCATCAAACTCCTCCCACCAGGCCATGTGTCTCTTAGTATGCTGAACAGATAGATGCTCCAAACAAGCTGAAAGGAGTTCAGGTGAAGGCAGGCATGCTTATCTTTCCCAACTTTCCAAATGTCAGAAATGGATAAGAACGTGGGCTCTTAAGGTGAGCCAATATGATCACGATCACAATTACTCTTGAGTACTTCCTTAAGAGACAATCTTAATTGCAAACCATTTCTGAGTACAGCCTTTAAAAAAACAGCTCTTGTAGTTCAAGTGGTGGTCTGGGGCCTGAAATCTCTAGAATGCCATGGAGTAGAACTGAACCCTAATTCTGCAAATAGGGCCATCATGAATGAGAGAGGACAAAGACGTCTTCAGGTCACATCCCAGATAGTGGCAGAGTCAAGACTAGAATCTGACTCCTGGGCTGTAAATCCAAGGCTTGTTTTCATGATCAGACACAAGCTTCTTACAGAAGATCCATGCATTAGTTCGACAAAATTAGTAACATTTCAACAACTTCAGGTGAGTTGTTGGTGTTTGCTGTTTGGCATTTATTAAAAGGGAAAATGTAGAAAATTGCATTTTCAAAATCTCTATTACATGTTATGAGTCCTGGTGTGGTGCCATAGGATAAGCACTCAGCCTCAAGGTCGGTTTGAACCACAAGGTTGATGGTTCAAACTCACCAGCCCCACCTCAGAAACCCTATACATGGTCTCTATGAGTTGAAATTGATTCACTTAACAACAACAATTATATGTCAAGGAGTCATGTGATTAAGTACTTGGCTATTAACTAACTCAGTCAGCAGTTTGAACCCAGATACTCCATAGGAAAAAGATGGAGCAATTTGCTTCTGTAAAGATTTAAAGCCTTGGAAATGTGAATGGGCAGTTCTACTGTGTCCTATAGGGTCATGATGAATCCGAATCAACTAGACGGCAGTGGTTTAGGGATTCAATGTAATCCATTGTCATTGCTATGTTAAGTGCATTATGTAACTAAACCAAAAGGAAATCTGTGATGTCACTGTTAATATACCCAATTTATAGACAAGAAAACTCAAAGTGATTAAGTAACTTAGCTGCAAGTTACAAAACTGATCTGTAGCTGACTAATTATTAGCTACAGACCTCTAGGACTCAGACGAAAATTTGAGAGGATGCCCTCAGCCTTCCAGAAAAATCTCTTCCCATCTAAAAGTGTACTATTGTAACTAAAAGCAACAATAGCAAAACAAAAACCACATCGCAACAGAAAAGCAGCATTTTGCACAGCGTTTATTGGTACCCTGATCTACAGCACCGCTGTGAGTCATTATTGGTTTGGTATTGGTTTGGTGGGTTTATAAGCCTTTCACCTCCATTAATAAATATTTCATTTGAGAATGTTTGTTGTTGTTGTCAGGTGCCATCGAGTCAGAACCGACTCATAGTGACCCCATGCACAGCAGAACGAAACAATGTCTGATCCTGGGCCAACCTCACTACCCCTGCCACACCTGAGTCAATCAATGATGCCACCTGGCTGATCCATCTCATGGGGGGTCTTCCTCTTTTTCTCTGACCCTCCATCTTACCCAGCATGGCATCTTTCTCCAGCAACTGTTCCCTCCTGACAACAAAGTATGAGAGACGAAGTTTAGCCATCTTGGCCTCCAAGGAGCACTCTGGCTGCACTTCTTCCAAAACAGATCTATTGGTTCTTTTGGCAGTCCATGGCACTTTCAGTATTCTCCTCCAACACCACAATTCAAAGGCATCACTTGATATGGGCCTTCTAGCCATAGTCTCCCACCCAATAGGTAGTCAATGCAAGTATCAGATACCTGTGGATTGCCAAGGATAGCTTGCTATGTAAATGAGGCACATGACATCTTTGTGGGGGGTGGGACCATGCCAATTGTTTGGAACCCTATTTAGGGGATTGGTTAGTTTTTCCAGTCTGCTGGACTTAAAATAAGCCATCCCTGAAGCCGAAAAGGGAATCTCACTTGTATCATGGAAAAAGAGTCAACAGTGGAGCTTGTCCTTTGGACCTGAGATTCCTGTGCTGAATCCCCTTGATCCTGGAGATAGAGAACTGTGACCCCAGAAATGACATGAATCAGAGGCGGATAAACAGCAGCAGCAGGAGATTCTACACCCACAGAACACAAACACCCAGTGCCTTTGAGGAAGAAAGCTTGCTGGCAGAGTGGGTGGTCTCTGGACACTTAATCAGGGGTAGAGAAGGTGAGAGCTACGTTTGTTGAACCACAGAGTTAGAGCTGAGAGCCTCAGAAAGAGGCATATGGACAGAGTGGGGTATCCTGGAATGTCTATCGTCAGAGATAAGAAAAGTTTTGTAATACTTGCCAGAGCCAGAAAATTGAGAAGAGGCTGTCTTGACTGAAAACTGTATCCTGAACCTGAATTGCAACCAGTTCATTCCATGAAAAAAAAAAAACAAAAACCCTACCTGTGAGTATGGTTTGTAAGTTGTTGCAATAAATTATCAAAATTGCAATTGTGTGAGAACACTGAAATAAACTATCAAACCCAGTAGAGAAGAGGAGGGTACTGTGAGAGGGTAGCTGGTGTCTGAATTGGTAAAAAGTTGGAGAGTGGAAGCATGTCTGACCTCTGCCTCAGGAATCGGCCTTTGGGTGTTGGTTTTGACTTATCTTCCCCTTTTAAAGATAGAGGAGATCAGATGTCACCCTACAGAGAAGCTCTGCATTACAGGGCTGGGGCTATGGTGAGGCCAACAGGGATGCACTTACCTTGGATGCAAAATTCAAGAAGGCACCAGAATCTCAATTTCATCATCACTGGTTTAATGGTTGGTGTGCAAATTTAAATAATAGTGGTATTATCTGGTATTAACTGGTCTTCCTTGTAGTCATATGGATATTGTCCTATCACAGACAGCATTACATTTCAAGATAGATCTTGAAATGTCCTTTTTGATAATTTGTCAATGTATCATTTCCAGCATAATAAACCATATGATTATCAGATTCAAAATGCCCAGTTTAGTTCAGATGCATAGAATATCAATCTTTATGCATTCCATTACATTTTTGACAACTTCCAAATTTCCTAAATTCACTTATAATATTTATACATTAATAATAATATTTTTCTTTTTTTCATTTGGAGTTGTGCCTCATCAGCAAATGAAGGCTCTGAAAGCTTTATTCCATTCGTATTATTACGGTCAACTTTACTTTTTTTTTTTTTTTGTCTATCTAGAGACTTTTATTCAGGGTGAGGAAGAGGAAAGTGACCTCTGCTGGAGAGAGAAGGCAGGAGGCAGAAGAGAAGAGAGAAGAGAAGGCGGAAAGAAGAGAGGGCAGAAAGAAGAAGACGGTCAACTTTACTTTGAGGAGGTAGCTCTTCCCCAGTTGCATTTTGAGGGCCTTCCAACCTGAGAGGCTCATGTTTCATTATTCACCGTTCTCGTGCTATCTGACAGTGTTCCGCTGCTGTTTATAGTTTTTTAGTGAATAAACATTCAGAAGTAATCTGCCTCGTCTTCTTCCTGGTCTGGTTTAGGCTGGAAGCTCAGCTGAAACCTGTTTACCATGGGTGACCATACTAGTATTTAAAATAATGCTGACAAAGATTCCGGCAACACATAAGCTACCACAGTATGACAAACTAATAAATTGTAGTTGCTGTTAAGTGCCGTCGAGTCAATTCTGACCCATAGCGACCCTGTGTAAGGATTTTGAGGAGCAGCTGGTGAGCTTGCAGTTCAAATGGCTATGTAGTCTGGCACATTAACCCACACGCCACCCGGGACTCTGCATCTATAAATTGATAAATCCATAACCAACACCTCTGGCTCAAAGTCAGACCAGCTTGGGTCTTTTCAACAGTGCCCTTCTCAATTGGCCCTCCCACCTTTCCTGGGTACTCTTGATGACTTGGAACTTATATTAATAAGTTAACAAGCTAACATTAACTTGAAACAATCTGGAAGGAATATATTTTTATTGTGAATTGAGTGAAGGTTTACAGACAAGAGTATCAGTTTTACAATCAACAAATCATAGTTTGTTTCATCTCAATGATTGCTATCTCCTCTATACAACAACTGTCCTGAATCTTCCCTGTAGTTGATGGTGATGGTTGTGTGTCAACAAGTTAGTTCCAACTTATAGCACCCAAGTGTAGGGATTTTAAGGCTGTAAATGTTTATGGGAGCAGAAAGTCTCATTTTTCTCCCATGGAATGACTCGTAAATTCGAACTACTCACCTTGGGTTTAGTATCTCAGATTGTAATCCACTAAACTACAAGGGCTCCTTCTTCCTGTAATTATCCGTACACAATTATCTTCTTTCATACACATATTATTTGTGGGATCTATATCTATATCTATCTATCTGTCTAAATATGTTGTTGTTGTTACGTGCCATCCAGTAGGTTCTGACTCATAGTGACCTTGTATAGGGTTTCCAAGGAGCAGCTTGTGGGTTTGAACTGCTGACTCTGTGGTTTGCAGTTCAGTGTTGATCCTACAGCACCACACCAGGAGTATATATACATATCCCACTCTTCTGGAAGGCATTTTGAATGACTCACTATCTAGGTAACTTAAGGGTGAACTCTTCTCTGAGTCTCAGTTTCATCATCCAAGCAATAGGGAAGCTGATGCCCTGTACCAAGCATTATTGTAAAGATCCAGTGGATTCATGCATGTGAAGTTCCTGCACCCTGTATCAACTCAAAAACACTTGCTGTTTATATCCATATTGTGGAGTTGCCACCTTTTATAAACTAACAGTTAACAGGAACAACGAAACCCAGAAAACCAAACAAACATAAACTTTATTCTCAAGCAGATATTTAACTTTCTCTCATACCAAACTTAGACTCAAGGCTCCATCATGCGAGGAGTATCTTCTACAGAGAACCTTAGGACAACCTTAGAGGCATCATTTAATCCATGTGAAAACTGAGGTCAAGTTCATCTGCCTTGTCTATGGTCACACAGCAAAGCAGAAGCTGACTTAAGATTCATAAAATCCCAGGCTGTCATATCTTCACTTAGGTAACAATGAAACTGACTTGCACCCAATATTACCACTCAATTGGGAAATGATAGCTGAGTCTTTTCAATCAACCCAGCCCACATTTCCTAGTATCTCTGAAAAGCCAGGCACTGACTGGGCGGACTTTTGAAGCACAGAGATGAACAAGAAGTGACCCTCCTTCCCAGCTGATGGTAAGTGGAGCAGGGCAGCAAGAGGAGGTGGTGAAACCTGTCCACAGATTTCTACAATATAACCCTCCCTAACTTCTTTGTTCCCTCTCTTTCTGTAAAAGGCACAGAGAGGCAGACAGATGTCGACAACATCTGTGCACTGTTGTTGGGGCAGCAAATGGTTCTGGGCTGCCCCTGGAGGAGAGAAGCTGTTGGTGTTCGGAATAATAATAAAGAGCTAACATTTGCACAGTGCTTCCTCCAGGGTCAGGAGCTATCCCCATCCCACCCTACCCACTTTGATTAATCCACATCAGGCAGAGCGCAGCTCCCTGAAAGCCACATAGAACCATTACCATTTCTTAGAAAGTAACACTAAGGTTGCGCCCAAATCACAGATCTAATGGGGAACAAGGGCCCACACATAAAGTCCTGTAACTCCTCAACTAGTGCTCATTTCCTCTGCTAGGCACAGGCCAGGCTGCAAGCAAGTACAGGAAGGAATGCAGCCCTGTCTCTATAAGGAAAACACTGTGTGTTCTTTCTAGGTACAAGGCTTGGTCTGCTTAGCTTGTCTGATTTTCTCACTAAGAAGCCAGTATTACATTCATCTGTGTTTTATGGATGCAGAGGGTCAGAGAGATTAAGTAGTCTGGGTACGGTCACACTGAGATGGACTGAGATGAGCCATGAATGGAGAAGACAGTCCAGTGGTACATCCTATATCCTTGCCCTGTGCCCTCCACAAACGATGGGACACTCTTGGCAAGGGTCACAACAGGGATTTGAATCAGAGGCCAGTAGACATCGAATGTGTGTGTCATGGCAGGCTTCAAGGAGGACACACTGAGTCTTGAAAAGCAAAAATTTTTCAGGCTGAGAGGGTAAAGAAGAAGGCAATACAGACCCGTCAGCACATCCAGCCCCAGAAGATGTGGATGGCCTGACTGGAGCAGGGTGAGGAAACAGGAGAGGACAAAGAGATATGGATGTACCTTGGAGCCCGAGAGTGAAGGGCCAAGAGACCAGGCAGTGAGAACAGTCAAGTGCAATTGTCAGTTCAGCACAGACAACGGAGTTCTAGAGAAACCTTCCAGATTTGACCTTCAGTCTGCATCTTTCTTCAGCAATTTATGTGTCTTTGCAAATCTTCCTCTCTGACATAGATCCTGGTAAGATTTCTCAGAACTATCTAGATCAATACCCATTTTGTAGACAGGAGTCTGAGACCCATAAAAACAAATAGTCTTGCCCAGGTCCACACAGTACCCCAGGAACTTGACATCGGGTCCAACCCAGGCTTGTTTCCTCCAAAGCAGATACTATTGTTCACACAAGTTTCTCTTGGCTCTCATTTTCTGCTTATTACCAAGATTTAGCATCAGGTTCAGAGTTCTCTGGGTGGCACAAACAGCTGACAGATCCTGGTGCTTACCAGAAGGTTGGAGGTTCAATTTCAACCAGAGGTACCCCAGAAGAAAGTCCTGGTGACCTTCTTACAATAAACCAGCCACTGAACACCCTATGGAACATAGTTCTACTCTGACGCACACGCGGCCACCATCAAGCAAAGTCTCACTCATCGGCAACTGGAATTGAAACATAAAGTTCACCTGTCTCAGTCCTGGATGCAATTTTTCTCTCCATCTGAGGCTTTCTGGACTTTACTTTTGTGCACCATAAAAGAGCCACCACACAAGATGAAAGGGGGAAGGGACAATTCTCTCTATGTCAGCTGCTGTTTCTGAGCCTGAGGCCATTCAAAGCCAGTGGGACCATCAGCTTTGACATGAACTGAGCCAAATAAAACTCCACTAAGGTGAATTTGTCCTTTTGATGCTTTTCAGAGTTGACACGGCAGTCCCTCAAAGTCTGCATGACTCATGAGTTCTTTCTAACGGATTAGTTTGGGTCCATTTACAGCTAGAAGAAACTTTGAGAACTGCACTCCTATAAGCCAGGAGTAAGTACCTTCTAAAGCATCTGTCTTATTTCATCCATGCTAGAGGTCATTTTGACATTTGTGTCACTGTAAGCACTGAAGTGATTATCTTGTTCACAAGTGATCCAAATAACAAACAGCCACAGGGAACTTCAATGGAGAAGTTAGCAAAGTGCAACAAAGCAGACAATAGGGAGTGGTGAGGACTATGGCAAACTAAGACACACAGGATCTTTCAAAAGAAGTCTCACTAAATTATCACTACTCAGATGAAGCCAACTGTTGCCTTCTAGGAATGTAGACCCATTGTAGGCAGATCATGCAACTAAAAAAAAGATAGAATTTAAATTTCCATTTGATTGGTTTTCTACTGGGTAGCCTAATTGTAGATGAAATGGGGTTCATCTGTGGTGTCAAAATGGTCTTCGGAAGCCCCATTTACAGACTGCCTTCCATAGGGTCCAATTAGTTTCATTTAAGTTGTAGCTAACTTTGACATTTGCATTACTATAAATCCTCTTAAGAGAGTGTTTCCCATTTGAAATGGTTCCTCTGGACTTAGCTGGCATACTCCTAAGCATTCCTATAGATTGCTGGACTGAAAACTGGCAAGTATCCACCTAGAGCCTGTAACCTACAAATGTATCTCAAACATCCATTCCTTTCACACTCTGCTGGTGGAAATAATTGAGTTTCCCTGTGTACCAAATAAGCTTCAAGTTCTTAGTACCTGATGTACTTAATGAAGGAAAGTCTGGAGGAGTCTGGAAAGGCAAGCATAACATAGAAATGAAAAGAGATACATGGTATAGAGGTATCATAAAGGTTTCATAACCTCTTGTTAGATGAGAAGGGCATAAGTAATGTTATCATCTCACCCTCTCTGTAATAAATACTTTGTGGTACCCTGTCCAGCTACACACATAAAAGTGGCCTGCAGAAAGGCCAGGGCCTCAGCCACAACAGAGTCAATTTACAAGAGGAAATGGGTCTGAGGATAATTGGAGGTGATGTTTGACTGAAGAACCTACTCTCTTAAGGATGTCATAAGAAGACTTCCATAAGGGAGTCCCTCACAACAAATAATGTGGTCCCTGTTGGTGTGTAGAACTACACACACAGGGTGGGAGGTTGCTGAGCAAGCGCCTAACTCAGAACCCCACAGGGAGCCCCGTTCCCACATGTCTCTCTGAGTGTGGCTCTGTGTAGGGAGAACACTCACTCTAGGCTTCTACTCTGTTTGCTTGTTCATTCATTCTTTCATTTATTCATTCAATTGGTAATTATTGAGTAATTCATCACCACCACTACCAACAGCAGCACGATCTTTTATTCTATATCTTTTACGTCCCAGGGCCTGGGTAGCCCAGTTATTCACTCAGCTAGTAAACAAGAGGTTGGCAGTTGGAATCCATTCAGTGGATCATGAAAGAAAGGTCTGGCAAGCTACTTCCATGAGACCAAAGCCGTCAAAAACCCTGTGGAGCATAGCTCTGCTCTGACCCACATGGGGTTGCCATGAATGGGAATGAATTAGACAAGCAATTGATGTTTCAGGTACTTTGTATAGATACATCCATTTCAATTATTACAAGAAATTTCCAAGGGAGATATTGCTATCTCCTTTATTAATAAGGAAACTGAGGCTCAGCAAAGTCATGTAGCATGACCAAGGTTACCTCCCGAGTGAAAGGCAGGGCTTTGGTGTGAAATGATATTGCTGGCTCCCTAGTTTATAGTTCTCTCACTATACAATACCGCCTTCACAGTAGTCCAGTGCTTTGTTGTCTGCTGAAACTGTTGTTGTTGTTGTTAAGTGCCGCCCAGTAGGTTCTGACCCACAGCGACCCTGTAGAGGGTTTCCAAAGAGAGACTGGTGAAACCACCAACCTCAAAGTTCAAAATGACTTTGCAGTCTAGTGCATTAACCCACAGCACCACAAAAGTCATATGTAATTCTTTGAATTTCATATGAACTGAGAGTAGATCTAATTATCCTTATTCCCAGAAGGAAGACTGAATCTCAGGCAGGTTAAGCAACTTTTTAGAGGCCACACAGTGATTCAGCAGGTCTCAAGAATAAGGCTTCTCATTCCAAGCCTAAAACTCTTTAAAAGAAAACTTAATTCTCACTCCCGTGTCTCTGTCAGTGATGGCAATAATGGCAACCCGAGTAATGATCAATTACTGATGTTCTACTATGTGCCAGAAGCTGCATAAAGTAACTATAACTAAAGTCATAAAAGAAAACTGGGTTCAAAGAAGATAAAGTCAGCCTGCCCAAGCTGCACAGCTAGTAAATAGAAGAGCCAGCATTTACACCAAGGTTTACCTCACCTGAATTCTGAACCTTCCCTGTAAATACAAGAAAGACCTTGAAAAGGAAAATGATGTGGAATCAGACCCAGAGACTCTGGTAAAGGCTTCAAGGTGACTACCCAATAGGTACTCCCCCTTTCTTCCTTAGTTGCAGACCCTGATTTCATGTCTGATTTGCTGAGGATTATATCCTTAGTGCGGGCACAGTGCATGGCACAGAAGAGACCCCCACCCCCACCCCAGTTAACAACTGCTCTTCAGTCATGTGATGAAGTTTGCCCAATAAAGTATAAGGATACGTGTTGTAAGAAACTTCTAGAAAAGCAACTCTTAAAGGGAGCTGCTTCAGGTGAAAGGTGTGCCTCGTTATATCCTCCCATCTTGCTGCAGGGGACTCAAATGATGGGAGACGTTTTCACAGCCATCTTCAGCCAGGAGAATGACATCAAACTTCAAGATGGGAGATGAGATAGGAAGAAAACTAAACATACAAAACAGGACCCTTGAAGACACGTGGAGCTGCTATGCCAGCTCTGGGTCCCCTAATTGGATCTCATTTAAGGCACACTTATTTTGGTTTCTTTGGTCAGTCCTACTGCTAATTTACGGTAGAGCTCTGCCTGCAGGTAGCTCTCAGTCCTGCAGGGAAGATGGCTATGTAGCAAACAGACACTCATGACTCCAGTAGAAGGTGGCTCACAAACCAAGGTGAGAAAGGAGCTTCATTCATCCTTCTGTGGTCTCCATGTAATGGTCTGACAGGAAACTCCCTGGTCAGGGCCTGCTCTCTGTGTAATGGCAATGGATAAGCTGTCCATTCTGAAAGGCGAACACATTCGTTTCAATAAGATGTGTCCAGTGGTAGGATTGTAACCGATTAATCCTGCCTATCCGAAGGCTGATTAGTCAGAATATTTTGGTAAGTGAATAATAATAGGCTACTAAGTCTGCTATCTGAATGTTACTGCACGTCTTTTTTGACACAGAGTTATGGATGTGATCTCAACATCTGTGACTAATCTTCGAGTGGCGGGAGGCCCAGTTTGCAGAGAGGCAAAGGGACAAGGCTTAGTGACGCCAGGGTATTGGGGTCTGGAGCCAGCTCTGTCTAGTTTGGACACAGGTGGCCCAGGCTCTTCCTCTAACATGATCTTTTGATCACGAAAATCATGAAACCATGGGTGCAGCCACAGAAGCTAGACACAGGGCTAGGAGGCAGAGGCCAAGGTTCTCATTATACGTCCACCCTGGATGTGCTGGGCATTCAAGCAAGTCCCTTCCTCTCTATGGCCTTCAATTTACTTATTTCAAAGTTATTTGAACCAAGGAAGCAAAAACACTGAATAGGGAGACCATAGCAGGAGTCTAGTGGTGTCTACTTGGAATGCAATCACCTTGTTGTTATTGTTGTTAAGTGCTGTTGAGTTAGTTCTGACCCACAACAACCCTGAATGGGGTTTCCAAAGAGTAGCTGGTGAGCTTGAACCAATGAACTTGCAGTTCAAATGGCTTTGCAGTCTGGCACATTAACCCACATCACCACACCAGGACTCCTTACCTTGAACACGTCTTATTTCTGCTTCCTGGTAGTTGCACATTCTCTCTCAACCTAGCAACTTTTTGTTCTCCACCACTCTTTGCCTAGCTAAATTCTTCCTATTCTTGAAATCTTTTCTTCTTTTGACAAACCTTTTTCAGCCACATATTGCCTAGGGCTCTCTGTCCATCACAGAATCCTGTGCTTCTGTACATTATATAACAGTCTATAGAAACTGGATATTTACCAGTCTGCCTCCCCCACTCAACTCAAAGCTGCATGGTGGCTAAGGTCATGTTTGGTTTGAGGATTACATCCTTGACTATTAACAACCTGCAATATGCAGATGATACCACCTTGCTGGCTGAAAGTGAAGAGTACTTAAAATACATACTAATGAAGACCAAATACTATAGCCTCCAGTAGGGGGTTGCACCTCAGTGTAAGGAAAACAAAAGTCCTCACAACTGGACCAATAAATAACATCAAGATAAACAGAGAAAATATTGAAATTGTCAAAGACTTCATTTTGCTCAGATCAACCATCAACACTCATGGAAGCAGCAGTCAAGAAATCAAATGACATATTACATTAGGCAAATCTGCTGCACAAAAACCTCTTTAAAGTGTTGAAGAGCAAAGATGTCAGTTTGCAGACTAAGGTGCACAAGGCCCAAGACATTGTATTTTCAGTAGCCTCATATGTATGTAAAAGATGGACAGTGAATAAGAAAGACAGTATAAGAATCGATGCATTTGAGTTATGGTGTTGTAGGAGAAGTACCATGGGCTGCTAGGAGAACTAACAAATCTGTGTTGGAGGAAGTATAGCCAGAGTGCTCCTTAGAAGACAGGATGTCTCTCTCTCATACTTTGGATATATTATCCAGAGGGACTAGTTCCTGGAGAAGGAATGGTAAAGCAGAGAGTCAGCAAAAAAGAGGAAGACCCCTACAAGATGGATTGGCACAGTGGCAGCAGCAATGGGCTCAAGATTAGCAATGATTGTGAGGTTGGTGTAGTACTAGGCACTGTTTCATGTTGTGCTTATGGTCACTATAAGTCAGTACCAACTTGATGGCACTTAACAACAACACATCCTTGGTGACTGGCAGAGTGCATAACACACAAGAGGAAAATGTGCTTACTAAAGCCTCGTTTCATCCATCCCATTGGACTAAGAGACATTTTGGAATTGAAAAAAAAAAAAAATTACTTTGTGAACTTCTAAACTGATATACAGAATTAGGAATATAGGTAGTCCTCAGGAACTCTAGTAGCATAGTGGTTATGAGTTGGGCTGCTAACGTCAAGGTCAGCAGTTCGAACCTAAGAGCCATTTTGTGGGACAAAGATAAAGTTTTCTGCTTCCATAGGAAACCCTATGTAGGGTCTCTATGAGTTGGGACAACACCATAGCATACCACCACCACCACCAGGTTCCTAATGTCTGACTTAAGTACAACCCATCTTTGCAAGCCAACCCCCTTAAAGCCCTTTATATTACAGATTTGAAATACATACAATGATCTATAATAAAAATGGGCACTTCTTTGTGATGCTCATCAATACACTATATTTAGTATAGGACTATTGTGCTATGGGAGCTCAGTGGCTCTGTAGGATAAATACTGGGCTGCAAAACACAGGGTTAGTGGTTCAAGTCCACCAGTTGTTCTGTTAGAAAAAGATGAGGGTTTCTGCTCCTGCAAAAATTTACAACCTTGGAAACTATACAAAGTAGCTCTGAGTCACAACAGAGTGGCTGGCACTGATCAGCAACAAAAATAACAAATGAATCACAAGGGACTCAATGGCACTTAACAAAACAACAACGAATTATTATGCTAAATAAAGATGGTTTAGTGTATCTGGCAATGTTATTTTTTCCAATGTTTTATGCACAGTAAGGCACACTACATACTCAGACAAACATCTGACTACCTGATGTTAAATCAAAGGATACCTAACTGTTACAATTTATGTACAAATTCTGATTTAGGAATGGAACTCATTCTAATGTAGGGATTGCCTGTAATGAAAAAGTCCTTAAAGGTACAAAAAGAAAACATTTCTATTTTCCTAAGTGCTTCACACTTGCTCAATGTGTCACCAATAATTACTGTGGCTTTTTCCTCTCTCATTTGTTGTAATTAAGACATAGTATCTTCATTAGGGGAAAGCCCATGGTCCACAGCAGTAGAAATAATGTAGGGGGTGAATCCTGGGACTGGACAAGACATACAGGCTCAGTGTGTCTGACTGTCCTCTCTGTACAATGGAATTCAAATCTCCAGTGCTGAGCTTACATGGCAGTTGTGCGAATAAGATGGAGTTAATGTATATAAAATGACTTGTAATCTGTAAAATGTGATGAAAGTGTGATTTCAGTAACTGCTGGCACATCTCCTGCACAGAGAATAGACATTGGAATTCTGATTTCTGGTCCTTAAATCCTAGTGAAGAGGACAGAGGTAAAGGAGACTATGGAGTGTCAGATGCATTTTTTCTTTGATTCACTAAACATTTCCTGAGCATCTACTATGTGTGAGAAACTATGCTAGAGACAAAGGAATTAAAAGTGAATACAGTAAGTCCTTCCATCAGAGAACTTCCAGTCTGATGCCTGGGGGAGCGAAGTAGGGAGAGTATAGACAGTAAGCAGATGATTATCATACAATGTGCTGAGAGAGTTTTGAGATTCTGGAATTGAAATATGGTACACTCTAACCCCTGAGTCACTGAACAGATGTGATACTGAAAGAAATTCTGAAATACATGAAGATGCATATAGTCTATTGTGAGAGGGCTTTTGAGCTGTGAAACAATCAGGTCAGAGTTACCTGCCCAAAGAAAATTCTGGATACAGGCAAGTAAGCAGGGACACTGACAAAGGAGATCATAGCAGGTGGCCAGTGGAGTCTATCCAGAATTTTACAGAGAAGAATGATAAAAGAAGAACCAGAAGCTAAAGGGAGCGATAAATTAGAGAAAATCAGGAAGAAATGTTAATTGGAAATGTGAGGAAAGAATGTCTAATAAGAAACCTGTAAAGATAAAAGACAGAAAAAGCAAGGATTAACGGCTTGACTCCTTATCTTAAGGACTTTTGGGGCTGTCCTCTGCTTAAACCATTCATCATCCAGGCTGTGTTCTTGGCTGTAGGACCGAAACTTGTCAAAACAGACCAGAAGGACCATGAGAAAGCACAGACATAGAGCTCATTCCAGCTCTAGTGTGACTCCACTTAGTGAGCTAGGGAGAGTTACTTCAATTCTCTGATCCTGATCAGCAGTCCCTTTGTTTGATATAATGGGACAGTAACACCCAACACCCTGGGTTTCCCAGGAGTGCTTAAGGAACAGACATATAAATCCATCTCAAAAAGAGCCTAGAAAGTCCTAGTTGTGCAGTGTCTGAGTGCTCAACTGCTAACTGAAGGGGCAGTGGTTCAAACCCACCAACTGCTCCAGAGGAGAAAGATGTGGCAATCTGCTTCCATAAAACTTGTTGCTGTTGTTTAGTGCCATTGAGTCTGTTCTGGCCCTGTATAGGTGGGGTTGAACCGCCATCCTTGCCCTTTAACCCAATTTTGCGGTCCAGTATTTAATCCTACAGTGCCACACCTTGGAAACCCTATGAGGCATATATATTCTATCCTATAGTGTCACTGGGAGCTCTGGTAGCATAGTGGTTATGAATCGGGCTGTGAACCTCAAGGTTGGCAGTTCGAAACTACCAGCTGTTCCATGGGAGAAAGATGAGGTGTTCTGCTGCCATAAAGATTTACAGCCTCGGAAACCCTGTGCAGGGTCACTATGAGTCGGAATCGACTCCACATCACACAGCCACCATAGTGTCACTATGAGTCAAAGTCAACTTGATGGCAATGAGTGTGGCTTTTAATATAGAGTCTAGGACAGAGTAGAGCTATTTTGTTCTCCTTCACTCATCCCAATGCCTAGCGCTTGACTCTGGGATACCAAATGATACTGTCCATTCACTGTACACTTGACATGGAGGAAAAGGATGCCTTGCATGGGTTCATGATCAAGGAGATTGCTGTGCGCCACTGGATACTCAACATCACCAGGAACTAAGCAAGGAAGCATCATCCCTATTAGGCAGATAAAGGATCTAAAGCTGAGAACAGGAAGAGGCTGGGTTCTACACAGGACTTAGATCTTCATGCAAACCCAAACCTCAGTATGCCTCAGTTACAACCAACTTCTCCAGTGGCCCTATGTTTCAGAAGAGCCTTTGCCCAGTAATGGCAGGTATCTGCAGAGCCCTATTGTCTGTTCCCAAAGCTTGGTTCTTCACTAAAAGGTCCCTGCTTCTCCATCTTGTCATCTGAACCTGGACAAAAAAATCTGGCAACTTGTATTTATGGCTTGTTCTGCCAAGAATTAATTGCCTGTGGGAACCTAAAGGAAAGAACTTCATCTCTTTGGATTTTTATTTATCATTCAAACAGAGAAATTATCTCCAACCCTGCTGACTTCACAAGGGGCCATTATTAGGATCAGAATATCTGTGCAAAAAGACAGTGCAGGCACGCTCTGACCTCCTCTTACTTCACCCGAGGGGGAAGGAGAATCCAACTCAGCATCAGGCTGATTCCTCTGAGGCTGAGGTCAGCCCTCCAGCCCTCACCCTTCCTTCCTTACCAGTTCTAACACCAACCATCCTTCCCACAGCACTCTCTACTTCTCCACTGCATTTGATAATTCATTACAATGGCCACATACAACTCAAGAGATAATACTCACAGTTATGGGGTTTATTAGGAAAGTTAATAGGCTACAATTCAGAATCAGAAATGTTCAGGATATATGTCCTTGGTCCTCTACCACGCCCATAGGCTGCCATTGGTCCTTGGTCCCTCTACTGGGCAGCCCCTGACCCTTTGCCCTGCTCAGACAATGTTACAAAGCTATTTTAGCACTGCTGATAAATGCCCAAAGGTCACTCTACTCCACCATAAGCCTCAACCCAAAGGTGCTCAGCTCCAGTTCATGGGTGAACAAACTAACCTCCCCCAATTAAGTGCCTGGAGGCACCCCAGTCCATAGTTTCCTGACCGAGGGCACTTTATTCCCTCCATAGACCAGGAAGCCCACCAGTCTGCTGCTGCCACTCTTTTGCTGCTTCTCTGGTGTCACCGTGTCCTGTCCCTGAATCAAGGAGAATCAACGTACAAGGATCCCAGTCCCCAAAGGGCAGACTAGTTTTCCTTCCTAATTGGTAGTGAGATCCCTTGTTCCTACTTCGAAGATGGCTCATTTTATATCCAGGTTTGAGTTCCACATTTTAACGATCAAAATTAATCCTGTTAGCAATGGAATCATAAAATCCTATCAGCATCTTCTCCTACCTTCTCTGACCCATTGTTACTATGTGCTGTGGAGTCGGTTCCAACACATAGTGACCCTGTACAAAGTTTGCAAGGCTGTAAATCTTTATGGGAGCAGAAAGCCTCATCTTTCTCCCACAGAATAGCTGGTAGTTTTGAACTGCTGACCTTGAGGTTAGCAGCCTGATTCGTAACCACTATACTACCAGAGTTCCTGACCCATATTCACTAAGAAATGAGGAAATACAAACACCGTTGTGTTCTCTGGCAGTCATTTGGTGGGAGTCACAAAGACCATGGCTACAAGAGACATACTAAATAATTCAGTTCACTAAAATATGTAGCAGTATTTTCATAATGAAAACACAATGCTTTACATAAGGCTATTTTTGTTACTGGAATCTTTAAGAGGATTTCTATTGTCTTTTTGTTGGCTAAAGTAGAGTAGAAAGAAAGGTGAATACTCCAGGTAGAGGGGATAGTATGAGCAAAGACCCAATAATGAAATCAACACGGCACATCTTAGAAGCCACAAACATTCTTTTGTTGCTGTTATGTGCTGTGGAGTCGGTGCCGACTCATAGCGACCCTGTACAGGGTTTCCGAGGCTGTAAATCTATCTTTATGGGAGCAGAAAGATTCCTCTCTCTCCTGCGGAAAAGCTGGTAGTTTTGAACAGCTGACCCTGAGGTTAACAGCCACATCCTGCATTCTGTCTCTTCAGTCAGGGGCAGTACCCTGGCTGGAAGGACTCTCAGGCTTCCTCACTGCTGATGGTGTGATTTAAGGCAAGGCTCTGCTCCCTTCTGGCCTCAGTTTCCCCACCTATACAATGGAAACATTGGACCAGGAGTTCTCGATGGCTGCACCCTCCTCTAGCATGTAATGAATCTTACTTTCATATGAACCAGGAAGTATCTCAAACTTCCATTCTCCTTTTCCACTTCCCTAAGCTTGATGACTTCTAACTGCCTAAAGTCCTATCAAATTCTTCAAGTACTTACTTGGAAAGAAGTAGAAGGAAAAAGGCAACAAAGTCCTAAAAGAAATGAGGAAAAGAAAGAGTTCATGGAAAGTCTGTTCTCCCCAGTCTAAGATCTCAGAGTGTCAGCTGCTTCTCTCTGCCTTCTCACTTAATCCCAGATGTGCCTCCCTGAAACCTGTCCTCTTTCCTTTCTCAATTTAGTACTTGAAATTGAAGGCTTTATTTTCACTCCGATTCTCCTTTCACAGACTGCCCAAACGGGAAAGCTATTTTAAGATCATTTTTACCCAGAGGTTTTCAAACTGTTTTGTAGCAGAACCCTCTGTTCAAATGAACTTTTGCAATCCAAGGCCAACATGTTGTTGTTGTTGTTGTTAAGTGCTGTTGAGTAGGTTCTGACTCATAACAACCTAGTTTCTAAGAAGTGGCTGGTAAGTTTAAATTGCCAACCTTGTAGTTCAAACTGACCTTGTGGTCCTGTGCTTTATCCTACAGCACTACACCAGGATTCCAAGGTCACATACTCCACCTTTAGAAGGAAAGTTTCTCTAAGAGTGAAAGTGCTGAGTCCTGCCTGCTTGTTCCTCACCTCACCCACCTACAACCTTGCACCATTACTCCGGAGCACAGTCGCAGATCTCTGAGGCTCCAGGGAACATGATTTCAAAACCACTGAATTGGTCTCTTTTTTCCTTCCTGTTTTAAAGCTACAGCTTAAACTCAGATTGGAGAGGGCACTGCTGAAGTCACATGGCTGGAAGGCATCAACTGTGACCAGAATCCAAGTCTCTGGGCTCCCAGGGTTGCATTCATGTCACTACCTCATTTGCCTTCTTTGTCTCAGTCTGTTGAGAATCCACCTCACAAGCCTTGTGAGGTGATATTCTCTGGAGAGAATGCCACCGCCTCCTCACCTTCTTTCTCCCTTTCCTCAGAGAATCAACTCACTAACCGCCCACACTTGGTGCCAACCCCACTTTTGGAAAGCAGATGTATCAGCTTCACCTGATGTGGCAGACATAGTCTCTGAGCCTGGGGCTTTTCCACTGCCTGCTTCCCCCGCAGGGATTTCTGAGCCCAGGTGGATCCAGAGGGTTTCCACTGAACTCCTCTTCCCTCCTCCCACCACACACACACACACACACACACACACACACACTCTATAGTCCTGAATGATGCACATCATAGGAAGGAGCTGGCAGAGTCAACCATGGGCTAGGAATCAGAGACATGTTTTGAGTGCTGCTGGTTCCATTCCTTTCAACCTGGCTGACCTTGCTTGACACAAGTTTCTTTAATCCCTTGACACCCCCCCCCCCATAAATATGTCCCTTGGTGGTCCCAATTCACCAGCTGCTCTTCAGAAACCCTATACAGGGTTGCTACAAGTTGGAATCTACTCGACGGCACTTAATAACAAGATCAATCTCACAAGTTTATTATGAAAATCAAGTGTAACCATGGAGACAAGATTGATAACTGGTAAAGTGTTTCATACATATAAAGAACTGTTTTCTTTGGTCATTTCTTCATCATTTTTCCCTTGGACAGAACATTTTCATCAACCTCAGTTAATATTTAACAAGTGTCCATTTGTGTGCTCATTTATTAATGAATAATTTTCTCAAAAGGACTTTGTACTCATCTGATCTTTTCTTGTAATAAAAAGCTTGTAATAACAAAAATTTGTTCATTCATTTAACTAACATTTAAAAAGCTCCTACTCTGAGACAAACACTGGGCTCCAATAGTCCACACAAAGCTTACAGGTTCATACAGATGTGTACACAGTTAACTCTGTGGGCCGTGCTACAAATGGAATAGACACAGAGCTATGGGAAAACTTGGAGACACATATCTTGGCTCCAGGGTGGGGATCACCAAAATCTCCAAGGAGGAAGTGATGTCCAAGCCAATATCCAAAGGATGACTTGGACTAATCTAAATGAAGAGATTGGAAGGATAGAAGCCAGAAGAAAGTAGGGAATCATCTAGATGGAAGGAAGAACAGGTAGAAAGGTTCAGAGATCAGAAATATAATAACAAGAGTGGGTTTCAAGTGGGTCAGTGTGGCTGGACTCGGTGGGCTAGTAGGTCAGGAATACACTGAGGTCAGAGCATGAATGGCCTATAATCAAATCTAAGGAGTCCAGACTATCAGAGCATCTTCACTTCACATAGAATAAAACTGAAAGCCAAGGAGATGAAATGTCTTCTCCAAAGCACAAATTGAAAGCAATGGCTACCAAGGCATGCGTGTTCATACAACTGCCTCATTCAAGACTCCATACAAATGTAATTTTTTTTTGGAGAAAATTTTTCTTGTCACTTAATTTATAATACAGCACTTAGTATTTTGTACTTAGTCTGATGTAGAATATAAATTTATTTATTTATACACTAACTTCCTCTTCAATAAAATGTAAATTCCATGAGCATAGGAATGTGCTCCAAGTCATGTATGCACACGTTTATACAGTGGCTGAGACACGAAAGGAATGAATGAATTTCTGTCTATCCAAGTCATTCCTCTGGGACTCTGTGCTATGTCAGATTCTTATGGGTGATGGGCAGACTCTGACATTTTCATTAATTACCTGCAAAGGGTAAACATGGTAGGACTTGACTTTAGAATGTCCATGTTGTTGGCAGTGTTAAGAACAGATGAGAGAGAGGGTAATCTGGAGGCTTAGAGAACAACTAGTTATCTTTACTAATCTCAGTCAGAGACGATGATCTAGACTACCAGTAGCAGCAGGAATGGGGAGTAAAGTTTCCAAAAGTAGACCATTAGGCTAAGAAGAGTTGGGAGCCAACTAAGAAATTAGAAGGAAATGTGAGAAAAGAAAATGGACATCCCAAGAACATAGAGGAGTCCTGGTGTGGTGCTGTGGGTTAATGCGTCAGTCTGCAAAGCCATTTGAACTTCAAGGTTGGCAGTTCAAGCTCACCAGCCGCTCCTTGGAAACCCTATACAGGGTCACTACGGGTCGGAATCGACTCAATGGGACTTGACAACAACAAGAATGTAGAACTGTTCCCATTTTTTGATATTATACGCAGAAGTGGGTAGAATAATTTCTCAAATTAAATTACCCCAGAACAGTCTCCAGTGAAATCATATTTTCTATGGACTGTAGAAGTATCTTTGGAAAATTTTAAAAAGGAGATTTTTGAATTGCTTAATGCTGATGGGGATAAATTCCTAAGTAGACAGATGTCTATGGAAGATGCTTGGATAGAAATTAAGAAGGTGCTGCAAATACTTCATCCAATTGCATTCATTCACTTGCCCATCTTCATTTCATCAACTAATCCACCAGGTAGGAATTCAACTAATGCTTTCGAATATCTTCCATGTACCAGATACAGCAATAGCCACAGATGACAAAGCAGGGAACAGGGCAGACTCAGTCTCTGTCCATAGTGTGAATGTTTCCTATCTGTTTTCTATGCAAGGTAAGTAAAAATAATTACATCACCCATTATATCAGTAGAGTGTTTTTATATCCGTCTAAAACTTGCGTATAGTCCTGGTATGGCACTGTGCTTTAACGCACTAGACTGCAAAGTCGGTATGAACTGCAAGGTCCATGGCTTGAGCTCACCAGCCGCTCCTTGGAAACCCTATACAAGATTGCTATGGGTCGGAACCGACTTGACAGCACTTACTTAACAACAACAAAAACTTGCATTATTTAATCAGCAACTCTATCAGGAAGTTGTCATTACACTCATTTCCCAATAATGAAGTTGAAATTCAGAGAGGTTTAGAAATTTACCAATGATAACACAGCCTGGAAGATAGCACAAGAATATGAACCCATGTCAGGTTTTTACTGAGACCATTTCATGGGCCTACGCAATCTTGTACCTTCTCAGACATGGAGCTGGGTAGTCAGGGAGGTCTGGAGTACGTTCCAGCTTCCTCACATGTGGTATGTAGTACCCAGAGCACTGCCTGGCTGTCAGGACGTGCGATCTCATGCTATCTGTTGCTGCTCTTACTACTATTATTGCTAGCTGGTAAGGTGTGTTACCTGTGGGTCACAGTATGCTCCTTTGAGAAATGGGAATGCTAATGTATCAGAGTTTGGGTAAAAGAAGAAGATTTATATACATCATGTAGGTTGTGCCCAATTGGCTGCCTGGTACATTGGGTGGCCATCAGTACCAGAGGTAGGGACCCCAGTCACGTCCGAGAGGCATAGACAAGACCCCTTGAAGATACTCGTCTTTCTCCCTTCACCGTAGTCTATTGATTTAGAGGCCCTGGCAGTCTCTCAGATCTATTCTGTTATCCCAAGATCTCTCCAGCAAAAGAAAGAAGGGGCAAATAGAAGGCGGCACTGGGCCATAAAAACAAGAATAGCAAAGGCCTCCAGAACGTCCTGTGGCCATCAAAGTCCAGACCAGGGCTCTGTCCCAAAGTCCATCAAGACTGTCTCCCTCCCTATTATAAGATTCCCCTGGTTTGGAGGATCTGCTGGCATGTCAGGAAGTCAGCCCCTCCAGTCCAGCTGGGCACCTGCTAAGTCAGTAGAGTCCTAGTGTGGTGCTGTAGGATAAGAACTAGACTGCTAACCACAAGGTTGGCAGTTCAAACCCTATATAGATTTGCTGAGACGGAGCCAACTGGATTGTACTTAACAAGAATGACAATGCCATTCCACACCTCTGTCTCCTGCTTTGTTTGTATTCCCTATTCTTATTGCCATCACATGTATAAAATTTAAGGATTACCTGCTTCATTTAAGAACAAGAAAACAGAAACAAGAGGAAATATCTGATGTCTGTGTCGCAGAAGCCAGGATGCGGATTCAGGGCCTGGGGCGGGGGTGGGGGTGGGGGTGGGGTAAGGGTTTGGGACTGTGAAGACTCCAATCCCCACAGTGTCTTCCTGACCAAGAAGAGGACTGAGATCAGCCTCTGGGATAAATGTCCGCAGAAGTCCAGCTGTCTGAGCAGTTCCCAGGCCGTTTGTTACCTATCCTATCCAGACACACACCCAGGACTTCCGTATTGGCATGAATCACCAGCTTCAGGAAACCTGGTGTGCCTGTCATACCTGCAGACTCGTGGCCTGCCTTCCTCGCTTGGCCAGAACAATTTATTAACATTCTTCAAAAGCATGGACTTCTCAGCCTGGAAGTCCATAGAGGAAGGGGTAAGGGTTCCAATTCCAGCTCCACTTCAGTTGAGACTGACTTTCTTCAGTAACTGACTTTGTTTTTTTGAGCCTCTGCCTTTTCCTTTATTGAATGGCTATATTACTACTACAGAGCTCTGGTATCATAGTGGTTATGAAACGGGTTGCAAACCGCAAGGTCAGCAGTTTGAAACAACCAGCTGTTCCGCAGGAGAAAGATAAGGCTTTCTGCTCCTGTAAAGATTTGCAGCCTTGGAAACCCTGTACAGGGTCGCTATGAGTCGGAACCGACTCCACGGCACATAACAACAACAACAACAACATATTACTATTTGCATCAGAGGATGGTGTGAAGAATAAATGACACAATGAACTAAAGTCCATACCTGATACTCCATGAGTGACAGTAATTGAAGAGGTAGGTAATAATCGTGGTGGCTACTCTTTATTGAGCACTTACAATATGACAAAACAAAACCATGGCCATCGAGTTGATTCTAACTCATAGTGACCCTCTATAGGGCTTCTGAGATTATACATCTTTATGGGACCAGATAGCCAGTTTCATCTTTCCCCAGATACATGTGCCAGATCCTATTCTAAACATTAATGCAGTGATTAATATCATTAAGCAGCACTTATTGTTGATTATAATGAACAACCTGTTGCCATCGAGTCAATTCTGATTTATGATGAGAATGAGGGATATCACTGCTAATGTCCGATGGATCTTGGCTGAAAGCAGAGAATAGCAGAAAAATGTGCTTTATTGACTATGCAGAGGCTTTCGATTGTGTGGATCATGACAAGCTATGGACAACATTGCGAAGTATGAGTATTTTGGAACACTTAATTGATCTCATGAGGAATCTATGCATGGACCAAGAAGCAGTTGTTCGAAAAGAACATGGGAACAATGAATGGTTTAAAATTTAAAAAGGTGTGTGACAAGGTTGTATTCTTTCACCATACTTTTTCAACATGTATGCTGAGCAAACAATCTGAGAAGCTGGGTTCTATGAAGGAAAACGTGGCCTCAGGATTGGAGGAAGACTCATTAACAAACTGCGATATGCAGATGATGCAACCTTGCTTGCTGAAAGTGAAGAGAACTTAAAACATTTATTGATGAAGATCAAAGAGCAGAGTCTTCGGTATGGATTACATCTCAATGTAAAGAAAACAAATATCCTCACCACTGGACCAATAAACAGCATTCATATCAATAGAGAAAACATTGAAGTTGTCAATGAATTCATTTTTCTTGGAGCAACTATCAGCACTCATGGAAGCAGCAGTCAAGAAATCAAATGACTGATTGCGTTAGGCAATTTTTTTGCACAAGACCTTTTTAAAGTGTTGAAGACCAAAGATGTCAGCTTGAGGACTAAGGTGCGCCTGACCCAAGCCATGGTATTTTCAATAACCTCATATGCATGTGAAAGCTGGACAGTGAATAAGGAAGACCGTAGAAGAATTGATGCTTTTGAGTTATGGTGTTGGAGGAGAATATTGAAAGTGCCATGGGCTGCTAAAAGAACCAATAGATCCGTTTTGGAAGAAGTGCAGCCAGAGTGCTCCTTGGAGGCCAAGATGGCCAAACTTCATCTCTCATACTTCGGACATATTGTCAGGAGGCAACAGTCACTGGAGATGGATATCATGTTTGATAAGGTAGCGGGTCAGAGAAAAAGAGGAAGACCCCCAATGAGATGGATTGGCCAAGTGGCTGCATTGATGGACTCAAACAGTAGTGAGTTTGGCCCAGGATCAGGCAATGTTTCGTTCTGCTGTGCATAAGGTCACTATGGGTCAGTACCTACTCGATGGCACCTAACAATAGCAACAACATGTGCTACAGAGTAGAACTCTTCCCTTGGGTTTTCTTAGCTATGATCTTAACAGAAGCAGATCATCAGGACTTTCTGTTTACGTACTTTGGAGTGGGTTCAAATGGCCAATTGTTAGACTAGTACATTTCCTTAAATTCACACTACACTTCAGCAACCATATTTTATAGGGACTAAAGATTTACACCCTCGGAAACCCTGTACAGGGTCGCTATGGGTCGAAACCGACTCGACGGCACTTAACAACAACAACAACAACTGGTGTGGCAAGGCTCTGGTAGTGTAGTGCCTAAGAATCGGGCTGCAAACCTTAAGGTCAGCAGTTCGAAACTACCACCTGCTCCATGGGATAAAGATGAGGCTTTCCGCTCCCGTAAAGATTTACAGCCTCGGAAACACTGTACAGGGTCGCTATGGGTCAGAACTGACTTGGAAACCCTATACAGGGTCGCTATGGGTCGGAACCAACTTGACAGCACTTCACAACAACTGGTGTGGTGCTGGATTACAAGGATGGCTTGAACCACAAGGTTGGTGGTTCAAGCTCACCAGCTGCTCCTCGGAAATCTTTACAGGGTCGCTATGGGTTGGAACCTTCTCAATGGCACATAATAACAACAATTGCCACAGCTCAGTGTTTCCTAAGCCATTTGATTTGACCAACAGACCCTGGGTTAAAGGGTGAGGCCCAGAGTTAAAGGATGAGAAAAGGAATTAAACACAATTCCTGCCTTAGTCAGAGAGTTTAGCATCATATAAGTCAAACAAGGGCATGGCTGATCCACAATAATAAAAAGCAATGTCATTTAATTTCTTTTCTATTGGTGCCCACAATAAGAAATCCACATAACTCTATATACATATGTGTGTGTATATGTATATATATATAACTGACCCAAAACTTTCACACAAAAATCTTGTGCTTACTACAATAGATGCACTCCAAAATGTTCTGTTCTATTCTATTTTTGTCCATTCCATTTCATCTTATCTTTTTATAGTCTAGTCTATTCTATCATTTTCTATTCTATTTTGTTCTATTCTGATCCCATTTTGTTCATTTCCCTTCTATTCTGTTATTTTCTCTTCCCTTCTATTTGTTATTTCATATTTCATTTCACTTAAAAATGCTTGCTGCAAACCACTAAATCTTTCATGAACCATTAAATACTCTTGACTCAGCTTTCAAAAACTAGTGACATAAAGGAAATGTTTTCAAGTTGTTTATTGTTGCTTTCATTTTTTTTTTAAATAATGAGGGTATTTTCTTTAAATTAAATCACAACTAACACAAGTATCTAAAACAGAAGTAGTTGCAGTTATTTTAACTGAGGAGGGATGGACCTCAGAACTCAGACTGCTTGTAGCCACCCTCATATCCTAGTGTCTGTAGGTATCCAAGAATTAGGGCTGATATTAATCATCAAGAGAACCTTCTGCCTTCCAGAGAAAGGAAGGAAGATACCTTGCATTTTTCACTCAATGCATTTGTTTGTATATACTTGCCTGGTGCCTATAGCGTGTCAGGCCTGGTGCTAGGACTGGGATACAGATATATTCCTACCCTCCGTGAGTTCATATTGAATGCCCACCATGTGCCAGAGCATGTTAGACTCATCATTTCATTAACCCTGCTTGCCCCCAGAAAAATGATTTGTTTTATACCCATTTTATAGATGTATAAAGGAGCTCTGGTAGTGTAGTGGTTACGAATCGGGCTGCGAACCGCAAGGTCAGCAGTTCGAAACTACCAGCTGTTTCACGGGAGAAAGATGAGGCTTTCTGCTCCCGTAAAGATTTATAGCCTCGGAAACCCTGTACAGGGTCGCTATGAGTCGGAACCGACACCACGGCACATAACAACAACATACATGTATAAAAAAGAAGAAGAGAAAAAACAGGATCAGAACCAGCTCAAGGTCATACATTGATAAATGCCAGAAGTTGGATTTAGACCTAGGCAGTATAAATGCCAGATTCTTTACTTCTGTCTGGAAGAATGTGAGAAAGATCACTATAGGAGGTGGTTTCTGAGAGAAATCTAGCTGTAGGAGTGAAAGAAGAACTCTCCTTCCATGCCTACTTCTCGAAAATGAAAAATAAAATAATGTACAAGTAGGGGGAGGGTAGCAGAAGAATGATGAAGATAGGACAAGACCTAGGGAGGTATGCAAGGGTTAAAGGGGATAGAGGTGAATAGTGATGTATACACAACCTTGGAACAACAGTGTTCTGTGTGGAGATACATGGACTGAGGCTGGCTGAGTGGGTAAGGGGGAAGAGAGGGACATACGGATATGTATATATCCCAGAAATAGATGAGTTTGAAAGAGGGTATTCGTATGAGTATTTACTGTTCCTGTGAAATAATGAAAACAACCTAGATATTACCAGACACCTTAAGGCAATGACTTCCTGGGCCTGGGAGTTCAGGACTATAGTCTCAGAGGACATCATGACCAATGGACATAACATAGTCCACAAAGATAATGTTCTACATCCTACTCTGGTGAGTAGTGTCTGGGACCCTAAAAGCTCATCAGCAGCCATTAAGGAGAAGCTATTGGTCTTTCCATGTGTGGAAGAATGAAGTGTTCTGAGAGTTGAAGAGGCTTGGGATCAATTAGTTCAATGGACTAATGAAGCATGTGAACATCAGTCCCCATGACTCTGAGACCAGAAGAGTACATGGCGCCAGCTGCCACTACCAACTGTGCTAAAAGGAATCACATTAGAGGGTCCTAGAAAGAGACCGTGGGTCAATGAGGAACAAAACCCAAATTATTTTTTAAAAAAGAAGACCAGATTTACTGGTCGGAAAGAGACTGGAGGAACCTGAGACTGTGGCCTTCAACCACCCTTCAGGTCTGGAAAGGAACTCACCCTTTTGGCCTGATTTTCAGCCAAGCAGTAGATAGTAGTATAGGGGAGAACAACAAGACTAGTAAGGTAAGCTTGCCATGGAACGGTCAATCTTTCAAAATCAAAAGGGCAACATCTTCCTAAGGATAGAGTTGAGAAAGGATGGGAAGGTGGGTGGAACGCAACTAGGAACCACAGGGAGAAAGCAAGATAACTGTTGTTGCATGGAGGGGATTGCAATCATTGAGATGAAACAAAATGTATGATTTGTTGACTGTAAAACTGATCTCGCCTGTAAACCTTCACTCAATTCACAATAAAAAGTCTGAAAAATAAATGCATTAATGTTCGTAAAATGCAAGTCGAATAGTGGAGCTTCAAGGCATATTTGGAAAGCATAGATAAACCAGATTTGGCAGGAGCACAGAATCTATGAGGGAGAGAACTGCAATGGCTCTGGGAAGCAGTGCAGAGCACGGGAGACCAAAAGGAAGGAGGAGGCTCAGCTCCCTTTTGGAGCAGTGGTTGGCTTAGAGATTCGATGGCAAATTCCACATGGAAAGGCAGGCTAGAAAGGTCTCTGGCAGGAATGAGTTGCATCCTCAATGCAGAAAGGACATAGCTCATGACCGGGGATGAAAAAAGGTTTCTTTAGAAGCACAGATCTAGAAGTAGCCCACTCTTCAAGATAAAACACAATCGCACCAAATTAAATGATGTCTAAAAAAGAAATTCCTCTCATTTGGATCACTATCAAAACATTTCCCTGTTCCCTATTCTATCTGTTCTCAACAGGACAGGACTGTGTGGCAGGCAGGGCATGGACCATGTTGTCCATTGGATGATGGAGTAATGGAGACTCCAAATATGGAGGGTTCCAAGACCCAGGCCAGAGTGTCGCCTCACCCAAGGTTCACACTATAGAACTGTGAGGGCTCCTCCCATCCTCCCAGTGAACCAGTTTCCCTTCCCTTGTACAGGGGATCCCATGACTGTGAGGGAGCATATAAATTGCCTCCTGGAATCCGAAGGCATCAGGAACTGGAACACCTCATAAATTTTTCTCTTTCTCGAACAGCATTAGAAAGAAACTTCCTCACCAAGGAACTCTTTTGGAGAGATTCAGTCACATCTCCCTCTCCACCAGTGGGTCTGTAATCAGTCCAATCTTGAGAACAACAATTAAAAAACAACCCAAAAAACTAACGTCAATGTATGGGAATATAAACTTAACAGAGGGTGGGGAGTTGGGAGGTGTGAAGGGGCATAGGAAGTTCTACTGAATTCTACTAATTTTTCTATATGCCTTGCATGCTGGGTAATTTATTCAATCATGAAACTATGTCAACAGTTAGACACCAGGATCCCTTCTTACAGACTTTGTTGTTTTTAGGTGCCATAGAGTCCATTTTCAACCCATAACAACCCCACGTAACAGAGCAGAACTATTCATTGAGCTTCCTAGGCTGTAATCTTTATAGGAGCAGATTGCAGGTACTCCCTCCAGCAGAGTGTTGGGTGAATTCGAACCACCACACTTTCAGTTAGGAGTAGAGTGCTTAACTTTAGCTACAATATGGCTCCAAAGTGAGGTTTAGAGAGGTTGAGAGATTTGTCAAGGTCTTCAACCAGTGAATGGAAGAAGTTGGATATGACTGTAGTCCATACTCATTTCATTTCATCATGTTATGATATGCCCTTTAAGACATGACAACGGGAAATCTAGACTGCAGCTAAAATAGTAATAAAGAAGATAAGCAGAAAGAGAAGAAAATGGAAAGAACAAAAAAAAAATAGTGATTTAGGGATACAATGTATCACTACTCTTTCTCCCTTGACAACTAATATTCCACGAATTCCATCTAACTCAGAACTCTCACTTTCTAGATTTGTGTTCTATTCAGCACCATACTTGATACTCACAATGCTGAAAAGGAGAGAGCACACAGTCATTGTTGTTGTTGCTAAGTGCCACGGAGTCAATACCAACTCATAGCAAACCTGTATAGGGTTTCCGATGAGCAGCTGAGGGGTTTGAACCGCCAGCCTTGCAGTTCAAACCGACCTTCTGTTCAAGTACATTATCCTGCAGCACCACATCGGGACTCCAAGTAGTCATTATCTACCCATTACTGAGATGGGGAGGCTGAGATTCAGGCAAGGTAGATAATTGTTTAAAGTCTAGATTGTCAGTTACCTCTCTGGACTGCAATGCAGTCCAAAAGATGCTTAACCTGAAAATTAAAAGACTGAACAATAGTCCTTAAAATCCTTTTGTTAAGTCAACACTCAGGCAAAAACAAACAAACCTCTTTTTACTAGTCCCCAGTGCACACACGATCATCCACACAAACATACAAAAATCAGGCACCAAAAGTTTCAGAAGCAAGTGTTGTCCTTACTTTTTACATTTTATGTTGATATTGTCTATTCTGTTCTGTTCTGTTTCATTCCATTCTCTTCTGTTGCAGAAAACACTGTTCCTGACTCAATGGGTGGATTTCATATCTTACTAATGGGCCATATACTGGAGTTTTTTTTTTTTTTTTTTTTTTAAACCATTGACATTCAGGGAAAGATGAGTGGTAGTTTAAAGGACCCAAGGGACTCCGACGTGGAACTAAAAGCAGATCATTGCTTCTTTGCTACAAGTGGAAGAGTTAAGCCCAAAGGGTGAGAACTTTATGTGCACAGATTTCAGGCCAACATGAAGGCGGCTTTCTAGCAGGTGGAAATCCCAAAATAGACTGCTTTGTGAAGTAGTGAGTTCCCTGTCACTAGAGCCATGTTAAGTGAAGCCTGAAGAACAATTGACAAAGATGCTTCACATGGAACTGAGGGTGACCTCCAAGTTTCTTCCTACACCAGGACACAATTTTATGTGTTTTGCTCAGTTTTCACCCCATGATAGCAGCCACCACAAAAAATATATGGCTTCACTGTCTGAGCCACAGACCACATAGGGGGAAAAAAAAAAGAAATGCTGAATTTTGAAAACTTGGGGATGATAATGCGACTCCTACCATTCTCAGAAAGTAGAAAAAGTGAGGAACAAAACAGAAGCCAAAAGAGGTACAAATGGTGTTGCTGCTAAAGTGCCATCAAGTCAGTTCCAACTCATAGTGAACCTGTCCAGGGTTTCTGAGGAGCAGCTGGTAAGCTTGAACTGCCAACCTTGATGTTCAAACTGACTTTGCAGTCCAGCACATTTACCCACAGAACCATACCAGGGCTCCTCAAATGAGTGTGGTTGTGGTGGTGGTTGTATGTGTGTCGTGGAGTCAGTTCCAACTCATACAGACCTTGTATAGGGTTTCCGAGGTGGTAAAACTTTACGGGAGCAGAAAGCTTCATCTTTCTCCCACAGAACAGCTGGTAGTTTCGAACTGCTGAACTTGCGGTTCACAGTCCAATTTGTAACCACTATGCTACCAGAGCTCCTGTAAATCTTTACAGGAGCAGAAAGCCTCATCTTTCTCCCACAGAACTGCTGGTAGGTTAACCTGAAGGTTTGCACCCAACTCATAATCACTACACTAACAGAGGACCTTCAAATGAATATAGGAAACCAAGAAAAAAAGAAGATAATTGTCTTTGACCCTTCTCTGTTCTTTTCTCATTGTGAGATCCAAAGTGAGCCACAGTTTTCCTAGCTATACAGTGGGGATAAAGTTAGGCTACTTGAATTCTTGGCTTCTAAGTATATTCCTTGTTGCCCAAATCCTGGGTGCCCTGGCCATCTCTCACAATATGAGCTCAACAGCTGAGGATGAAAAAAGGAGGAACCTAGAGAAACAGCCTCTCCTTTGGAGGGATGAAGGAAGGAGCGATCATGGCCTGTCCCTATGGCCTTGTGCTGACTTAGAAAGTCTCATCCCTTCAATTGGCATGGGTCGTGGAGTTCAATTCATTAATTTTGGTGGTGGAGGGAGGCTGTCAGATCTAGTGCTGACATGAATAATGATGGATCACCAGGAGAGGGCCCAGCAAAATCTGCAGCTTAATCAGACCCAAAGAGTCTCCTCGGGCATTAATGTAGGGCAAGCGCTTTCCAGCCAATCAGACCCTATTTCAGTTTAATGTTGCAAATTGTTACCATGCAGCTCAGCCTCTCAACAAGGAACTCAAGCTCAAACTGGGTTATTCATCTGCTCCATTTTCCTGCTCAGCTCAGGAGCACCTGCGTTGTCACTGTTTGCTGGCTGTCAGCAGTGGAGGGGGAATAGAGAGTCACAGCAAATAGTCACACAGGGATCACCAAAGCCTGGGACGGGCCTTCCGGCTGTGCCCCTTCCTAACATGCATGCTTTTGTCCTGAAGGCCAGCAAATAAAATCCAAGGTCTTTAGCATCTAAGTTCTCTAGCCTGGTAGTGCAGTGGTTTAAGCATTGGGCTGTTAGCCTCAAGGTTGGTGGTCCCAAACCACCAGCCACTTCATGAGAGAAAAATTAGGTGGTCAGCTCCCAGAAAGATTTACAGTCTCAGAAATCCTGTGGTGCATTCCTACTCTGTCCTAAACAATGAGCTCAGTGGCAGTGGGTTGGGATTTAGTGTCTTTCTCCAGCCATGCTTCCTTATTGTTGTTGTTAAGTGCTGTCGAGTCGGTTCCGACTCATAGTGACCCTCTAAGGTGAGCTTGAACCGCCAACCTTGACATTCAAACCAACCTTGCAGTCCAGCGCATTAACCCACAGTGTCATACAAGGACTCCATGCTTCCCTAAGCCATCACAAATACCTTCCAATCTTGATAAAGTACTTCAAAATAATTCTTGTATTTTGAAACCACTCTGTATTTGCATTGCTGTGTTTTCTCCCTGGGAACATCTTTGTTTGCTTCCCTCAGTTTTCCATCTCACCTATATCTACCATCCTTTACTTCACAGGGCAATCTCACTCCAGAAAAAGGCACACACTAAACTAGCAGATACTCGGATTGTCTATTCCATTTCTTTTCCAACTCAATAAAGGGAGAATAAATGACTGAGCAAATGAAGGTACATTGCTGTTGTTGTTAGGGACCATCAAGTCGGCTCTGACTCATAGCGACCCTACGCACAAGAGAACAAAACACTGCCCAGCCCTGTGCCAACCTCACACATGCTGTTGTGTTTGAGCCCATTGTTGCTGCCACTGTCCCAATCCATCTCATTGGGGGTCTCCCTCTCCTCCACTGTCCCTCCACTTTAATAAGTATGATGTCCTTCTCCAGGGACAGGTTCCTCCTGATAATAGTATGTCCAAAGTAGGAGAGATGAAGTCTTGCCATCCTGGCTTCTAACGAGCATTCTGGTTGTACTTCTTCGAATACAGATTTGTTTGTCCTTTTGGCAGTCCATGATATTCTTCAACACTGTACCTCAAATGAATGTGTATCTTCTAGCAAAACACTAAATTTCTGATCCTCGGTTTCCTCAGCTAGAATATGGGAGTGATAATAAAATAGCAGTGTTTTGGGATTCTTAAGAAGGATGCTTCCCTTTAAAGCTTTTCCATCTCTCAAGTGCTTTCCTGAGCTCTCCTTGGGTAAAACTGTCAATGTAATAATCTCTTGTCCTCGAAAACTCTCCTGTTAGCTGCCTGGCGCTTCATTTCTCTGTGACTCGGTGCCCTTATATGTTAAATGAGGGTGTTGAATCCCATTCATTGCTACTTTCAATACAGATGTCAAATGGAAATCATCGGAACAATGGATGTGCTATAACATCATGAGATGTATACAAGATGAGGTAGTCAGTAATGCTTTCTGCCTTTCCTGCTTCTCTTCTACTTACTGTCCCCTTCCCGTTTATCCTGCCTTCCTTCAGTTCTTCTCTTGCTGGTCCTTTGCTCTTCTGTTTCCCCAAAAGTATGATTTTAGAATTATCATGACCTTGGGGGAGGGATCAGGAATAACTTGGGTCTCTGAGGACAAATCTTTGTAGCCATCTACCCCTTCCACAGAACACAGGAATGTTGAGCAAGAAGACCACAATGATTTCAACCTTACCAATGGTCATATATGGTGGGCTCTAAGTTCCTTTGAGCCACCTGCCATATGAACAGAGCGGAGATCAATTCTTAATAATGCTAATCTTCCCTATAGGATAGAACAAGCCCGCCCCCATAGGATTTTCAAGGTTGTAAATCTTTATAGAAGCAGATTGCCACATCTTTCTCCCACAGAGCAGCTGGTGGGTTTAATCTGCCTCAAAACAATCAGAGGTCTACACAGGCATGATTCTACTTTCATGACTATGCTGCATTGCTTAGAAACTGTCTATACCATCAAATACTTCCCCCAATAAGTTTCTATACAAGCTCCTGTTTGAACACTTTTAAAAACTAGAAAGAACAAAACAGAACACTTCTAAAAATGTCTCTTATGGAATACCTAAAAGGGGTTCTAGAACTTGCCCAGTGAAATAGGCCTCTTGCAAAGCCTTTGCAGAGTATAGGACCTTAGGTGGAATCCTGAGTCCCATCGAGAACCTTATGAGGTAGGACATTCCCACTAGTAAGGACAAGCAAACCAGCCTGGAACAGCTAGAGCAAAAGCAAGAGACATCTTCAAAGAAGGAACATCAGGAAAAACCCAAAGCAAAAATGTCAGCATGACTGGCTACTACAAGAATAAGCAAGCTGTTCACCAGGAAGTCATCAAGGTTAGCAATCAAGTTCCTTCAGGACAAACTCCCTTCTAAGACTGAAACTCAAAGGCAACAGGCATATAAGCCTGCTGGGGACCACATAGGTCTACTGGTGAATGGAAGAGGGGGAAAGGCAGCAATGAAGAAATGGGCTGAGTTCAACCACAGTCCAATGATTCCTGTTGACCTGGAGATGAGAGAGAGAAGAGGATGGGCTGGTTGGTCCAAAATGTGGTGAGACCTGGGGACACTTGAGTTCATGGACAAAGACATAGCCACAGAGGGCTAGAGCTGCGAGTGAAGCATCTAGCTGATATGAAGTGAAGGGAGATGCACAAGAACACCCAAACTTTTCATGTTGTCTAGATGGGTCTCGTGAAAAGAAATGGGGATACGATTAGTATCTTATTCAATAATGAATAATTGTCATCATGACTAAGTGTGGCTGTCACGATTGTAAAGTTAGAAGTTTCGTAACAAAAACAGAGGAGTGGTTAATCTTACAGTCCAGAAACGAAGGACCGTAGGACCATCAAGGGAAAGAGCACAAGCAGAATATAGGACCTTACCCAGAGAAGAAGTGACACCAGAGATGGAGGTAGAGATGGGGACATGGAGAATGGGAGCAGCTGAGGACTCTAGATTCATGGGAAGAGAGGGACTAAGAGCTGGTGGCCAGGAGGCTGACTTGGCAGAATGTGCCCTTTAGAGGTGTAAATTATTATACATGCCTGAGTGGGTTTGTTTGTTTGTTTGTTGTGTTGTGTTTTGTTTTTTAAAAACGCTAAAGTGAATAGAGAGAAATACTGTTAACTGATGGTTCATGGAGGGGATTATAATCATTGTAATGAAACAAGGTGTGTGATTTGTTGAATGTAAAACTGATTATCTGTCTTGTACACTTTCACTCAATCCACAATAAAAAGCTTAAAATAAAAAATAAAAAATAAATAAAATGTCTCTTATGACTCGTTCCCATCCATACCTCTGTTTTCTATGTCTCCCATCATTTGTAGCTCTAAAGTGTGCATTTGACTGGAAATGTATCACTCAAGGCACCCGTAGTGGAGTGAAATTGGTTAGGATTTCACGATCAGATCCAATTTCAGCTAGCAGGCAACGACGGGACTATGTTAAAGGACAGGCAGCTCGTACTTTAATTTTCTCAGAGCAAATTTCTCGAAGAAGGGCTTTTTTGTTGTTGTTGTCATCCCACAGAACTTGCCCCTTTGAAATTATTTTCTGAAGACTCATTGAGTTTTTAAGAAAATGAACTTAAAAACACCCTTATCTGGTAAGGAAGATAATGATCTTTCATTCCATGAAATGATCGTTTCAACTTTTTTTCTTATCAGCATTACTGTAATGGTCTCCATGATGGAGGAATGAAATCATCACATAAACAAGACAGTAAATCTGAAGCTAAGAATTTCCAGGATTTCATCCAGAAATGTAAGAGAAACATTGTTATCATTAGATATGTTCAGCTACTGGCTTTCCCCAAGGCAAGGTAGACCCCTAAAATATAATCTTCAAAAAGTAAAAATAATGCAGAAAATCTTATCTGTGTCTCATTTTATCACCTACCTCGTATTGAACATCCTCGCTCCATACTATGGTTTTGTATTTTAGCCCCTTTAATGTATCCTTTCCTTCTTCTATAACCATGATCTCGTATTTCTTGGTGGGACTAGGAGATGTCCCATCCAACACTCTGTCTATGTAGTCTTCTTGATTTAGCTGACCCAAGTGTAGGTCTTCAGTGTACCAATCAGAGCATCAGAGTAGCTTGCTTTATGATTTTGGTGGGCACATTAATGTTCCTCAGAGAAGTCTCATGCCCTTACTCCCAGAACACATGGGTAAGTTAGGTTACATATCCAAACCAAAACCCACTGCAATCAAGTTGATTCCAACTCACAGAGGCCCTGCTGGACAGAACAGAATGGCTCCACAGGGTTTCCTAGACTGTAAATCTTTAAAGGAGCAGACAGTCTCATCTTTCTTATGTGGAGTAGCGGGTAGATTTGAACTGCTGATTTTGTTAGCTGCTCAATGCTTAACCTAGTACACCATTAGATTACATTGTTGTCCTTGTTCTGTGCCAACGAATTGGTTCCAATTGATAGCAACCCTGCATAGGGTTCCCGAGGAGCAACTGGTGGGTTTGAACTGCTGACCTTGTGGTTTGCAGTCCACTACTGATCCTTCAATGCCACACCAGAAGTCCTTACATAGCAAGGGGGTAATAAATTTTAGGGTTCCTAAATAGCAGATTGTCAGGAGGGACCAGTCGCTGGAGAAGATGGAAGGTCTGGTAGCGTAGTGGTTACGAATCAGCAGTTCGAAACTACCAACTGTTCCATGGTTGAAAGATGAGGCATTCTGCTACCATAAAGATGTACAGCCTCGGAAACCCTGTACAGGGTCGCTATGAGTCGGAACTAACTCCACGGCACACAGCCACCACCACCACCAAGGTGGAGGGTCAGAGAAGAAGAGGAAGACCCCCAGAGAGATGGATTGGCAAAATGGCAGCATCAATTGGCTCGAGCGTGGCAACAATTGTGAGGTTGGCCCAGGACTGGGCAGTGTTTTGTTCTGCTGTGCATAGGGTCACTATAAGTCAGTACTGACTCAATAGCACCTAACAACAACAACAAATGGCAGATTTTAAGATAAAGAAATTATATTAGAATTAATTGGAATAGGGAGGCAGAAGAGAAGATTTGGTGGATTTGATATGAAAAGAACTTGACCCACTACTGCTGACTTTGTAGATAGAAGAACAGAGCCATGAGTCAATAAATGTGGGCAGCCTTTAGAAGCTAAAAAGGGCAAGGGGAAAAAAATCTCCCCTAGAGTGTCTTGAAGAAATGCAGTCCTGCTGACCCATTTCAAGTTTCTGAACTACAGAGCTGTAAAAATCATAAATTTGTGTTGTTTTAAGCCCTGAAGTTTGTGGCAATCTGTTATATCAGCCATAGAAAATACAGGGATGGATACCTGAACAAATAATAATTTGCACAAACACTTAGGTTAAAATTAGGAAGCAACCACACCCCATGCCCACCTCCCCTGCTAAGATGCTGACCTGGCATAAAGGAAGCCTAGTAGTACAGACAGTAATATTAGCATGGCCAGGGACAGGGTTTACCCAAAAATGACTCCTTCCCAGAGAAAAACTGACTCAAGTGGTTAGAGGTACATCCAGGAAAATTTCGTGTGAACAATTTGATGCAACCATTTCCGGAACTAGAGGTAACTTAGATACTTCAATCCCTTGAAGAAATAAAGATCTTATTTCACCTTTATCCAGTTGGAGTTGGGTTTCTATCACAAGCTAAAGTAGAAAAGCCTGACTAACTCAGACATGCTGGAATACACGTGTATCACCTCCTGAAATATCCTATTCCAATTTTGGATAGTCTGTTACTGTTCCTCTTCCAAAGAGAGGTGGAATCTGCTTCCATGTGGCCTCTACCCAAAGATGCTTATGTCCTGAGGCCATACAGGACAAATTTAGCTTCTACTTCCCATGAGCTACAGTCAGGAGTTGAAATAGTAATCCTTACCAAGATCCCCAAGTCTTCCCTTCTGCAGCCTAAATCTTGCAAGCTATTTTCATAATAGTGGTAATAGGTAATACAGTTTTGAAGCCCTCGGTAATCTGTGGTTAATCATCCCTAAATACGCTCAATTCCAATCATTCTTTCTTTCTTTTTTTTTGTCTTAAAAAAACAAAATAGAACAAAATTGATCATTGTTGTTGTTAAGTGCTGTTGAGTTGGTCCAACTCAGTAACCCTGTATGGGGTTTCCAAGGAGTGGCTGGTGGGTTTGAACTGTTGATGTTGGGGTTAGCAGGGTTAGCAGGCCATTGCTGATCCTACAGTGCCACACCAGGTCTCCAGATGAGCATGTTGTTGGTAAGTACTGTCGAGTCGGTTCTGACTCATAGCGACCCTGTATAGGGCTTCCGAGGAGCAGCTGGTTAATTTGAAACGCCAACTCTGTAGTTCAAACCGACCTGTCGGTCCAGCGCGTTATCCCATAGCACATCAGGACTCCTAGTAGTCCAATAAATGACTAACCAGTCAGAACATCCTTGTTCTGGGGATAACACTCACATGAATGAAACTGAAAAACAAAGACTTTTTGTTGTTGTTGTTTTTGATGTCACACTATCACTTCACCCAAAGTTTATTTTTCAGTAAAATCCATGTATGCTTTTCCCAGGTGTTGCAAAGCTATTTCTCTGCCCCTCTATCTATATTTACCTAGTCTTTATGAATCATGCTTTGAAGTGCATCCAGGGCTTTAAAGTTATACCTTCTGAATTTCATCATGTAGTAATTTGTGTAGTGAGTCAAACTGTTGCTATTGTTGTTGTTAAGTATCATCGAGTCAGTTCCAACTTTGTTGAGGGTTTCAGAGGCTGTAAATCTTTGTGGGAGCAGAAAGCCTCATCTTTTTCCCATGGAGTGGCTGATGGGCTCATAATGCAGACCTTGTGGTTCATAGTTCAATGCTTATTCTACAAAGCCACCACACTTTCCGTTCAGACAAGCCTGAACCCAAACCCTGCCTCACCACTAATGGTCGTAGGATCTTCGGTAGATGCATAATCTCTCCAAATCTTCACTTCTTCACACTAGAATAATAATAGTTATTTCCTCATGAGATTGTTGTAGGAATAAATAAAAGAATGTATGCAGCGTGCTTGGCATAGTTCTTGGCATGCACTAGCTTTCAAAAAAAAAGAGGGGGGGGGATACCTATTATTAAATTCAATCAGAAAAAATAGGTCAGAGCATTCAATCTTGGGATAGTCCTCCTCCACACAAGCAAGCAGTGACGTTAGCGGGAGAAGAAGAAACAGAGGAAGAGGGCAGATTAAAATACAATCAGCCATATTCTGGGCTTAAATCCAAAGTCAAAAAGGGTACTTCTAGAAAACAGGATGTCCAAGCCTCCTAAACACTATAAGTGTTAAGCTTAAAAGTTTGTTTTGAAAACTGGACCTGGTAGGCAGTAAGCACAAAAATGCCCTTAAATACAAATTAGACAAATTCCTGGATATCACACAACATAATGGAGAAAAGAAAGTGTTTAGGATCTGATTTCTCATAATCCAAACTCAGTAAGGACTTTGATTACCATCCAAGCTAATCTTTCCCTCATACAAGTAAAGAATAAAGGTTAAGAAAGAGTTTTTGCCCTGTTTCAACCAGAAAATTAATTTCTGAGCCAACCAAACTGGAAATGGAAATCAAATATATAGTCTTGGTGTGGCACTGTGGACTAATGCGTCAGACTGAAAAGTCATTTGAACTGCAAAGTCAGTGGTTCAAGCTCACCAGCTGCTCCTTGGAAACCCTATAGAGTATCACTATGGGTCGGAATTGACTTGACAGCACGTTACAAGAACAACAACATATCTATATATCTATATCTCTATATAATTATTTCTCCCCTTTTGGGCCCAGTCTCCTTGATCAAAGAAGTTGTAGATACAGACCATTTAGTTTGTTTTTCTCCAGAAGACAGGAGTTTAAACTTAAGCCGTTTATTTGAGAAGTGTTTCCAGGAAGACTTAGTAGGGGAGTGAAGGGAATGAGGCAGGCAAGGGAAGGAAGCCAATAATAATAATAAAAAAATGCTATTAAGCCGCATACCATTGCCATAGTGAACAACAGGAGGGTTATCCTGATGGGGTACACTGACAAAGAGTAGGCATGCTTTAGAGGTATCCTTATGGAGTGGCAAAGGGTACCAGGATTTGAATTAACCAACTTCTAATAATTATTAGGGTCACTCTTGAAGGGCCATTAAGTCCTCAGCACTCTGGTCTGGCTTCTGCACGGATGTAGGGGAGCCCAGCAGTGAGAGACATCATCTAGCCAGAATTATATGTGCTGGAAACTGGGAATTGGGGCTGCGTTCATGGAAATGGTTAGATCCTGAGAGGATAGGACTGGGCACCAACACTGTCTACTTATAGGTCTAAGTGGAAATGAGACAGAGTCACTAAATCGGCCTACATACACCAACCAACCCACCAGATCTTTAAGAAACAATTACTATGGCTGATTATGGTGGTGCCGTAATATGTGGAAGATATTGACAGAGCATTTGAGTACTTGATCATTTTGCCCATGCAAATAGCTACCTCTCTAAACAATACTTCCTCAATTTAGGAATAATTCTAAGAAAAAATAATTCTAAGTAAGAAATCCTCTAATAATTTAATGGATAAGGGATATTCTAACATTCTTAGGTTCTTGCATGCTAACTCTATTGCCCTGTCTAGAATATTTCCTGCCACCTTAAATTCTTCAAAGGCTACTTACTGCAAAGGCCATCTCTCCATGAGATTTGTTTCAACAGCTAAATGAAATACTTACCTCCCATAGATACAACCCAGATATCCCCAAGTTGTGCCCGTCCTTGGCTATTTATACATAATCCTTACACTCCCTCATTGTTGAGCTAAGAGTTGGCCCATGCCTTAGCCTTCGATCAAGATCTTCTGGAAGCTCACCAAGGATTCAAGCTATTCAAAATGACTGCTCAAAGGTAAGGACACAGTCAAATAAAACATCTACAACTCCCCTCCACCCTAAATGTAATGAAACTACTAATACGCACACCCAAAAAACAAAAGGGAACTTGCACACACACACACAAAAGCAATCAGATTACGAAAGTTATGTCTACCAGCTTCCAAAACCCCATCTCTCAAGCTGAAGTGTATTTAAAAAAAAACACTCACAAGTGAGGTGTTATTGCAGTGCTCTGCACTGACCTTGCCCTAACAGCGTTAAAAGAATCTTTCACAGCATCAAATTGTGGTCATTCCTGATGGTCCCATGGTGATGCCAATTAGAAGGCAGACACAGGTCATAAGACTGCTGAGTACCATGTGACTCTTTTATCCTTGACACCTACCCTGTCCCAGGTCTAGAAGCTAGAAAAGTGTTTGATTCTAGCCCGTGTGCACTTTTTTCTTTGTCACTTCTTGTCCTCTTTTTAACCTCTTTGTGTTTTTGTTTTGTTTTAAAAGCTCCCTTTTTCCACTACAGTAATAAATTGCTGTAGGCAAGATTCACTGTTAAAATTAGTGGGGGAAAAGAGTTTATGGAGAAATAGGGTCTTTACATAGCCTTAAAGAATCCTCCAAATATTTATTAATTACTGTGCTGGTTTTAAGAAAATGTCCATATGTTCTTGAACATGTCTGTTTTTAGGAAGTGGAGCTTAACTCTCCTCCCTGTGAGTCTTTGCTGAATTTAGTACGTTGTAAAGGAGCTCTGGTAGCGTAGTGGTTACGAATCGGGCTGCAAACCTTAAGGTCAGCGGTTCGAAACTACCAGCAGCTCCGCGGGAGAAAGATGAGGCTTTCTACTCCTGTAAAGATTTACACCCTCGGAAACCCTGTACAGGGTCGCTATGGGTCAGAACCGACTC
>NW_006408599.1:8021443-8024319 GCF_000296735.1 Chrysochloris asiatica | reverse complement strand
TCAGCTCTACTTTGAGGAGGCAGCTCTTCCTCAGTCGCATTTTGAGTGCCTTCCAACCTGAGGGGCTCATTTTCTGGCACTATATCTGACGGTGTTTCTCTGCTATTCATAAGGTTTTCAGTGACTAAATATTCAGAAGTAGTTTGTCACTCTTTCTTCCTAGTCTATCTTCGTCTGGAAGCTCTTCTGAAACCTCTCCACTATTGGTGACCCTGCTGGTATTTAAAATACAGGTGACATAGCTTTCAAAATCACAGCAACTCACAAGCCATCACAGTATGACAAACTGACAGACAAGTTAATGTTACGTGCCCTCAATATTATGCAATGAGAAGCACATTTTACTTATTAGTCCCCAAAATCCATAATCATAGTCTACTCATGACAAATAAAAAGTCAGACAGATCCATATTTAGGGACAACCTACAAAACACCTGACCTGCCAGAGATGGAGGCAGAGGTGGGGGCATGGAGAGGGGGAGTGGCTGAGGACTCTATATTCATGGACTAAGAAGAGAGGGATAAGAACTGGTGGCCAGGAGCAGACTTGCAGAATGTGCCCTTTGGAGATGTAAATTATTATATATGCCTGAGTGGATTTTTTGTTTGATATTTAAAAAACTAAAGTGGATAGAGAGAAATACTGTTAACTGATGGTACAGGAAGGGGATTATAATCATTGTAATGAAACAAGGTGTATGATTTGTTGAATATAAAACTGGTGATATGCTCTTTAAACTTTCACTCAATCCACAATAAAAGCCTTAAATTAAACAAACAAACAAACAAACAAAAAACTCCTGACCTACAAAACATCTCCACAAGTATCAAGTTGATAATAACCAGGGAGATGAAGGAGCCATGAAAACTGGATATCATGTCGGATTCTGAGTATCAGTGGAAAATTTGGGGGAAACATATACAATCTTTTATTTAGTCAACACTGCTGCCCAAATGTTAATTTCTTAGCTTTGACAAATGTATTATAGTTAATATAATCAAGGTAAAGGATCTATGGAAATTCTGTGCAATTTTCAACTCTCTTTGAAATGCTTCTGTAAATCAAGAAACAAAAATTATTCCAAAATAAAAAGCTGAAAAACCACAAAAGCAAACAAAATCATTTATTCTATCTGTGGTACAATAGAAAGTCCAGGGATAGGACACTAAATTGCTGACTCCTACTTTCAACATTCTCTCTCATTATGGCAATGCCTTGAATAAGAACTTCTCCCTGTCTCAGGGGAGCTGGTTCAGTAGTGTTCAAGTAATGATCTGTGGCCCCAGCTTCAGTGTTGATGGGTGGACTGAAAGAAGCTGAGTCTTTCCCAATGTCCCCCAAAACTTCCAGCCAGAGCAGAAACACTGTGATCTGTTATATGTTAGGTTTAGGTGTCCATATTGGGTTTCATTGGAGGAAGGGTTTCTGCTGTAAAATGTTGACTACTGCAGGAATTGATGATTTATAACTTTCCTTAGTAAACTTACATTCACTGCTCCTCCTCTTTCCCCCTCCCTTTCCTGAACGAACTCAAGAACGCCCTACATATACTATTGTACTTTCTCTTCCCTCCCTTGTCTGTAATCTTCCGGTAGGCTAGTGACATATCTCTTTGCCTAGGTTAGCAGTCCCAAGTCCCAGCACTTGTAGGATAGAGTAGACAATGTTGGGTGAAAGTCAGTGGGTGTGGGACACACCCATTATCCCAGGTTCTTGCCTAAAGACTAAGACTAAAATGCACCAGTTATAAATTATTGACTCATGTCCAAATCATTTTAAGACTCTTTCTCCAGGAAATCTTGCTTGAATTCCACTCCCTCCTCCCAAGCTGAAAGGGACCACTTCCTCCTCTGTGATTCCACCCCTTAGATTTATACTTCTAAGCCTGTGTATGACCTTGTACTTCCTGTCTCAGTACTCTTATCCAGATGTTAGTTAACTATGGAAAACTTCCTGGAAAACCTTGCAGTGCCTAACATTTTGCCTGTGTATATGAGATGCCCAATCATCATTGAAGAAGCCAGAGGATCCCTTATTTCATAAGAATTAAAACACAAGACTCCAACAGATCAGGTTTGAAAGTCAGCACTGCCAATTCCTATATTGTGGCCTTAGACAAGTTGTTTAATATCTCTGGGGGTGTCAAACTCACATTGGCCTCTTTGGTTGTTAATATTTTGATAACCCTATAAGGAGCTCTGGTAGTGTAGTGGTTACAAATCGGGCTGCAAACCTCAAGGTCAGCAGTTCGAAACTACCAGCTGCTCCATGGGAGAAAGATGAGGCTTTCTGCTCCCATAAAGATTTATAGCCTCGGAAACCCTGTACAGGGTCGCTATGAGTGGGAACAGACTCCACGGCACATCACCACCACCACCATTCAGATTTCAATTCCAGTATCTAGCACACTGTGTGACAGAGTGAGTGGGATATTCAAGAAATATAGTTGAATAAATAAGTTAAATGCAGCCTCTCTGAGCTTCAGATTCTTTTATGTAAAGTAACAATACAAATACCTACCTTGCCTCAATGAGGTAAGATTAAACAGCAGAACCTAGAAAAGCATTCAGCGCGATGCCTGGTGCATGGCAATTGCTGGATAAATGCTTGTTTCTCTTCCTGTCTTTTCCCATCAGAAGGGACTCACTTAAGCAAGTCTCCTCAGCCATGTGCTTCATTATGGAGGCCAAATTAAGAATCCAAGGTGCTTACATTTGAGAAAAGGAAAAGATGCTAGATCATGGAGTGCAGCATGGGGTGTAATGTATTCACAGTAGCTTTGCTAAGAAAACATCCAGGCCCCCAGTTGAGAGACTAACACAGCACTATTAGCATAACAGGTGTCTTTGCTATAAGAATGACACTTTAAAGAACC
>NW_006408599.1:8019805-8021343 GCF_000296735.1 Chrysochloris asiatica | reverse complement strand
ATACCTTAGTCCTCAAGCTGACATCTTTGCTCTTCAACACTTTAAAAATGTCTTGTGCAGCAGATTGGCCTGATGCAATACATTATCTGATTTCTTGACTGCTGCTTCTGTGAGTGTTGATAGTTGATCCAAGAAGAGTGAAGTCCTTGACAACTTCAATCTTTTCTTCATTGATAAGAATGTGGCTTATTGGCTCAGTGGTGAGGAATTTTGTTTTCTTTACATTAAGATGCACTCCATACTGAAGGCTGTGCTCTTTGATCTTCATCAGTAAATGTTTTAAATCCTCTTCACTTTCAGAAAGCAAGATTGTATCATCTGCATATTGCAGGTTGTTAATGAGTTTTCCTCCAATCCTGATGTCACGTTTTTCTTCATAGAACCCAGCTTCTCGTATTATTTGCTCAACATACAGGTTGAATAAGTATGGTGACAGAATACAACCTTGTTGCACACCTTTCTTAATTTTAAAACCAGCCAGTGTTACCATGTTCTGTTTGAACAAGTTCTTCTTGGTCCAGGTACAGAATCCTCATGAGAACAATAAAGTGTTCTGGAATGCTCATACTTTGCAATGTTGTTCATAGTTTGTCATGATCCACACAATCAAAAGCCTTTGCATAGTCAATAAATCACAGGTAAACATCTTTCTGATATTCTCTGCTTTCAGCCAAGATCCATCGGACAACAGCAATGATATCCCTCATTCCACGGCCTCTTCTGAATCCAGCTTAAACCTCTAGAAGTTATCTGTCAATGTATGATTGTAGCCATTTCTGTATTACCTTTAGTAAAACTTTACTTGCATGGGATATCAAAGAGATTGTCTAATGATTTACGCATTCCATTGGGTCACCTCTCTTTGAATTTGGCACAAATATGGATCTCTTCCAATCAGTTGGTCAGATAGTTGTCTTCCAAAAATCTTGGCAGAGATGAGTGAGTGCCTCCTGTGCTGCCTCACTTTCTTGAAAGATTTCAATTTTTATTCCATGAATTCCTGCTGCCTTGTTCTGAGTCAGTTTCTTCAATGTACCTTGGACTTCCTCCTTCAGTATCATTGGCTGTTGATCATATGCTACCTCTTGAAATGGTTGAACATTAACCATTTCCTTTTGGTACAGTGACTCTGTGTATCCCTTCCATCTTCTCTTGATGCTTTCTGCATCATTTAATAATTTGCCCAGAGAATCTTTCAATAATGAAAGTCGAGGCTTGAATTTTTTCTTCAGTTCCCCCAGCTTGAGAAACTGAGCATGTTCTTCCTTTTTGGTTTTCTGATTCCAGATCTTTGCACATTTTGTTGTAATATTGGCTTTATCGTCTTGAGCTGATCTTTGAAATTTTCTGTTCAGCTCTTGGACCTCCTCATTTCTTCCATTTGCTTTAGCATCTCTATTCTGGAGAGCAAGTTTCAGAGTCTCTTCTGACATCCATTTTGAACTTTTCCTTCTTTCTTGTCTTCTTAATGACTTTCTGCTTTCTTCATGTATGATGTTCTTGATGTCATCCCACAACTCTTCTGGTCTTCAGTCTTT
>NW_006408599.1:7991914-8016370 GCF_000296735.1 Chrysochloris asiatica | reverse complement strand
AAACACCAGAGTGCATATTTAATTACACTTAATGCCATCTTTTTCCTCCAGCTCTGTGCATCACCCCACAAACTTGGGAAGGTTTTTATAGACATGGCTGGAATCCAGAAGTGCTTCTCAGCTCTACTACTGAAAAGAAAAATGTCCACAGTGGTGTTTCAGGGAAGGAGCCATGAGCTTCCCTTGTTTGCTTAAAGAACATCTAGCTGAGAGGAAAAAACATGGGTGGAACCGGCACAGCAAGTGCTAGGCTCTGTGAGAGCTCAGGTTTACTCTGGACCACGCTGATCCTCATCATATACTAGTACTGATACACACAACCATCAAATAATCACTCAAATTTGCATAGAAGGAAATCCAGCTTTCAACTATTTGAGCAATTTTCCCAAGGTCACATAGGTAGTAATTGATTAGCTTAGAGTTGAATCCAGGTCTTTCTGGTCTCAAGCCTATATCCACTCTACCGCCAACCACTGTCCTAATGGCACGTGTTTTACTTATTGGGCATGTGTTCTGTGACACACATTGCACCCACAATTTCATGCATGCAATCTCATTTACAGAAGATGAATCAAGGTACAAATAAAGCCAATTCACTTATCCAAAGTCACAAGTAGGGAGCTAGGAAATTTGAAATTTAAACCCAGTTTTGACCATCTCTTTTCCTCAATTCCATACTAATTTGCTGCATGTGTTTCAACAAGTGAGCTCCCTTCTTTGGGTATTGGTTTTCCTCATTTTTAACAGGTCTTATAAGCAAAGATCTTGAAGGTAGGTTCCTTCTATCTCCGACATTCCACAATTTTATGATCTTCTCTGTCATGATTTCTTCCTTATTTGCCTCCTCAGATCCCTTTGATTAGACAGAGGAGATGATGAACTTTACCACTGAATGGCTGTGCAATCTTGGACAAGACAAACCTCCTCAGTCATAAAATATGAAGAGTAAGTGCAACAATTGTGTCTAAAAATCCAAGGATTTTTCCATAGTAGATATTGGACCATTATCTTGAATCTGCCAAGCACTGTACAAATATCAACCATTATTATTATTATTATTGCTATAGCGGAAATTATTTGAGGTTAATTAACTTCTCTGTCAACATAGAGCTGATTCATGAAAGCACAAATGGTCCTCATTTGCCCACATATAATACTTCCTTACAAGAATCTTTCTTCAAATTTCCTCACTCAGATATTAACAGGTACTTTCAAGCATCTTACCAAGAAGGTAGGTAGCATTGCTACAGTATAGCAGTTAAAAGTATAGACTGTAGGCTCCCATAGCTTTTGGTTCAAATTTGAGCTGTCACTTCCAGAGAGGTTGCCCTCTGGGACTCAGTTTCCTGGCATGTAAAAGGAGGGAAGCAATAGGTTACCTACTGAGACACTGTGAATAATAATGGTGTACAAAGCATTTAGCACTGTCCCCAGCACCTAGAAAGCTTTGGCAAACTTTGCTATTGTTGATACCAAAATATTAGCAATGCTCAAACAGCAGCAGCGAAACAGGATGGGACCATGCACATAAGCACACAGAAATGGAGCAAGAAGAAGGTTCAATGCCCCCAAATGTTCTGCTCTAATATGTATCCATTCATATAGTATTAAAGGATGGAAAATGCATTTGCTAAACTCCATCTGCTTTTTCTAACTTCCAGAGACAGAAATCTGCACTGGCAGCAGTTCTTTGCTGCTCTTAATTAATTTCTAAACAAAGACCTCACTGGCAGCGATACAGTTTGTGAAGCCAGTTGACCTCCTGGTGCAGAAATGATGACACAGATGCTCTTGCTGCTTCACAAGCTCATTTTTCACTATTTGGTGTGACCAGCCATACCTTCACCTTACAAGAAGAAGTAGGAGAGGGTCCCAGGAGCATCTCTGGGATCCAACCATCACCTCCCATGGCTGCAGGCCTTCTTCTACTCAGGGACCTCCAGCCGACAGCTGAGGTTAAGCAGGTCACAGAAACAGGAACTTGATCTTTGGTTGATCTGAGAAATTCTGAAAGTCAAGACTCTTGACTGCAAGGTCAGTTTGAGCCTTAAGGGTGGTGGGCCAAACCTAACAGCCACTCCTCAGAACTAACACAGAGAGTCAGAACTAACTTGATGGCACTTAACAACAATCTGTAAGGTGGTTGGGAGGCTACCGGAAGTGATCAACTCAGTCACCCTTAACTGAGCATTTGGTGCCAGGCATTCTTTCTAGGCATTCTTCCTGGGTTATCTCATTTCATTCAGCATTATCTCTTAGATATGAGTTGTTATCTCCAATTCAAAGTTAAGGGAATATGGTTTTGGAGATATTAAAATTGTCCAAGGGTCCACCTTCTAGTGTTGCCATTTCTGGTACACTTTTGACAGATAAGGCATCAAACACTTCCTTCTCATTACCTTCTTGAGACTGCACTACACCAGTGTGAGACTCTAACAGGCTAGGGAACTATTTCCATAACAGACAGGCAGTGAGTGGAGGAAAAGAGACTTGACAAGTCGTGGGTCCCTAGCCCCTGGGTTACTTTATATTTCAATGATCTGGTCAATCAATCTACTAGAGGCACTGATGGCTCCGTAGTAGTTTTTTCATCTTCCATGTGGGAACCAAGCCAAACCCACAGCCATCTAGTCAACTGAGATTCATACAGACCCTGTAGAACAAGGCAGAATTGCTCCTTAGGGTTTTCCGAGACTATAAATCTTCATGGAAGCCAGCAGTTTCATCTTTCTCCTGAAGAGTGGTTGCTGGATTTGAACCTCTGACTTTTCAGTTAGCAGTACACTGTGCCAGCAGGGCTCCTTTCCTTGTGGTAAACTGGCTTCAGTTTTCAGTCAACATATGCTATCACTTAGTGGAGGCATACGGTTTTGCTATGATGCTGACCCGGTTTCCTCAAAACTTCCAGACTAGGAAGAAATGACTGCTGAGCTACTTCCAAAAATCAGCACTGAAAACCCCTGATGGTAATGGTTGAAACTCTGGGGCTGACTTCATGGTAGCTAGCAACAATAATTACTACTCAAGTGGCAAGAACATGGGTTTAAAATCCAAGTTCTGAGCAACTATGTTGCCTTACACAATATTAGTTTCTTTGTACATAAAATAAACATACTTTTAAACATCTCATCTGTGAACAATCCTTAACAGGTCCACTTTTAATGAAATTTAATGAGTTAGTATGTGACGAAGTCTATCGTGTGTGTGTGTGTGTGTGTGTGTGTGTGTGTATCATATAATGTTGTTGGGAAGTGCCGTCAACTCAGTTCCAACTCATAGCGACCCATGTATGGTTTCTGAGGAACAGGTGATGGGTTTGAACTGCCGACATTTTGGTTCTCAATCCGGTGTTGAGTCTAAGCATGACACCAGGAGTCCGTAGCATATAGTAGGCAGTCAAAATAAAAATAGTTACTGTAGCAAAGCAGAGACTATTATCATCATTTCCTCTCCCTGCAGCCTCTGAGAATGCATTCAATGCCATCAAGTTAGGGAAATTTCACAAATGCAATACACATTGCATTTATTCAACTAATAGTTTATTGAGATGTTATTATATGCCTGACACTTCACCTCTCTTCAAAAACCTGATTTTTTTTTCTTTTCCTTTTCATCTGCCCTCTTCCCTTTCTATATGATGACCACCTCTTCCCCCTTTTCTTCTTATCAGTTCTTTTGTCTACTTCCCAGGATCAAGAAAGGTTAAGTCTGAGGAGAAAGAAGAGATTTATTCCAGCTCCCAAGTCTCTCAAAGATTGGGACTGGATGGGACTAAACACCATTCCCTGCCATTCTGAATCCAAAGCAAGGGCCTGCTGAGTGTCCAGCTCAAATTTCACCCAAGACCTTAAGTCATCCATCTGCAGGACTTCAAGGAAACATCCACTAACTGAGCCATCTTCCCAGGTGTGGCAGAGATACAATGGCTTCTCTTTCTGGCACTGCCCAACTGCATGACCACAAGCAAGCCTCATTTCCTAGGTTCATTCTCCTCTTTCTTAATATGATGTTATCAAGAATCTAATAGTTCATTGGGAGATTTTAATGAGATGTAAAATGGGACATGTTCCATTAATGTTAGTGGGTCAAGTGTATCAGAGTTCTAAGAATTAGTACAATCTACTGAGAATGTATTTATCAGCCACTAGACTTGGCACTGAACACGATGCTTCCATGCCTTACAATGATTTTATTAAGCGAGGCACCTTTATTTTACATTTGTAACAACCATGTCTCAGCAAGGGCAAGTATCTAGCCCAAGATCACACGGTTAGAAAAAGGTGGACAATTCCAGGTCCAGCTGATTCTTCTCTCTCCCCTCAGCCATACTGCTACAAGCATTGCAATAGCTTAGACCTGTCCTGCAGGTGAAGGAGCCCAGGTAGGGTAGTGGGTCTGTGTTGGGCTGTGAGCCCCAAAGGCAGAAGTTAGAGTCCACCGGGCACCCTGCAGGAAAAAGATGAGACATTTTGTTCTCCTAACGATTACAGACTCAGAAACCCTACACAGGGTGGATTTGAGTTGTAACTCACTCAACAGGACATAGCCAGCTAGCCCTGCAGGTGACTCTCCCTCACCCAAGATCATCTGCAATGAGAAGAAGGAGAGCTGCCCCGCATCTCTGTAAGACAGCCTTGGGTGGCTCTGGACACCATTTGAACAAAGCCTCTGGCACAGAAGCCAACATATTTCACTCCCTATTAAGGAAGGCCGAGACAGGGCAAGCCTCTGGATGCTTCATTAGTGGAACATCAGGACACATAAGGGCTGTAATAAAACAGAACTGAAGAGAGTGGGGAAAGTTCATAACCACTCTTGCTTATGCCCTAGCAGAATTTTCAAGACGAAGGCAAGGTTAGGGACATGGAGGGCTGAGGACAGGGACAGACATGTACTCTTAAGAGCTCTGCAGCCAATATCAGGATCCCAACTCAGTCTCTCACTAGGTGTCTGACCGTGAGCAAGAGCATTTATTCTATGAACCTCAGGTTTCGTCTGTAAGAGGTAAACAACAATTCCTGCCTAAGAGAAGGAAATACAATAATGCATTTAGATCATCAGTAATATCAAAATAATAATTTGAAAAATTAGTGGGCCAAGGGTGTGATTCTCCCGCTGCTGGTCTCAATGAACTGTAAGCTAGCGAGTCTCCACCTTTAATATCTGCAAACATTAGCTACAGAGGTTGTCATACTGCAGTTTCTTCAGCACACCCACACCAGATGTTCAGACCTTGCATATTTTGAGGTGGAACCCAGGAGATTGGTTTTTTAATCACCTGAAGTGATTCTGAGTAGGAAGATCTTGCTCCACACCTTGCGAAATGTCAATGGTAACAGTGAAACTTAATAATATTAGGCAATTTGTAAACATCCTAATGCACAGCACAGCAATGTGGGGAGCTTTAGAATCAAGACGAGTGGTTACAACTCTTACAGAAGTGAAAAATGTAACATCTATCGTTTCCAGTCTCCTTCAGGTAAAATGAAAACAACTACCCCCAAAGAATTGCTTTAAGAATTAGGTAAAACAGTGTACATAAAACTCTCAGCATACTCCCTGCCTTGTAGTAAGTGCTCAGTCTTATTCCTAGGATAGATTCATTTTCACATAGCTCTTGAAAGGAATTTACAATAGCCCCAGAACTGTGGAAACACCAGGCTTGAAATGGGGATCACACAAAAGAATTTTTACCTCAATTCCAACCTTACATTTTGTGTAATCAAGCAATTTACAGGGGCCAAAAATAATTAGTGGCTTTAAATGCTTTCCTACAACCAGTCACTGCGATCATGATAAATCATGTCCGACATATGCCCAGCTCCTCCAAGTGACAGATGACAAACAAAAGCAGGACAAGGTCCTCCATCACAGGCAGAATCATTGAGTTAATGGAAGAATTATTGCTTCTGAAATCCACTCCAGTCCTATTGAGGGGAACGTTCCAATTTATCAAAGCCAAATGAACATTAATTGCAGCCGTCTGGTAAGTTTTCCAGCCGCTATGACCTTCATTGAATTTTAATCCAAAACAGATAAGATTTCCTTCCACACAAGAGGAAACAACACAATTAGCTCAAAATGACAGCTAGATTATGAAGCTGACACACACGAACAATGCAAGTATCCACACTCACACACACACTGTGAAAATATTGACTCTACTTGAGTTAAGATTCAGCACAAAGGAGGTAGGCTGAGAAAAGGTAAATAAATGCAATCTCACATCTACACACTTATTCTCCCCCTACTTCATTCAGGAGAGGAATTTTGGAAGCTGAAGCCAAGATGGAGAAGGTGGCAGGCAGTAATGGAGACAGAATTCCTTTTAACTGCTGTAATTAATGTTATGTCTCATCAGGGAGAGATTAGGCAAAAACAGAGAGGGAAGGAAGAAAATACAAGTATTATTTTGCTATTAAAGATGCCCTTGAGCTGGGGAACATTAGCTGCAGGAGTTTGAATTGGGTAATTGTTTGACTGTAGTGGAGGATTTGCACACAGGATGATTACCACAATGAAATGAAATAGTTGAGCTGAACCTATGTTGTTTATGGCCCCCATTGCATGGAACAAAGGCCTTCTGCTGCGTGCTGATTACAGCAGGAGCTTACACAGTGTGGGGTGTAAGGGAACACACAGATACGCACACACACATTCAGTTTTCACTCTAAAATCAAGGTGTTGGACTAGATGATTTTTGATAAGATTTTTGTTTGTTTGTTATTTTAAGAACGAAGTAGATAATTCATGCTTTTATCACCTCTAAATATCCACGACCAGGAAGATCTAGCTGCCTAACAACACACAGAGTACAATGGTCTGCAAGATGATTTATATGGGACCCTGAAAGAGTCTCCCAGGAAATATTTTAGAGTGGAGAGTTCAGTTGAAATTAGCAACTTCAGTTAAATTCTGGGCTCTGATACCAACCATGTGACCTTAGAAAAGAACGGCCTTAATTTCTTAGTTTTTTATATCATTATTTGGGGAACAGGAACAATAGAGATGGGAACATCAATGATGCTACTGATTAAACATTAAGCATAAGTGGGTCAATGGTGGAATCCTCACCTTCCATGCAGGAGACCCCAAGTTTCATTCCTGGCTAATGTACCGTGTGTGCAGATAAGTGGAAGTTTACTTGTGGCTGTGATGCTGAACAGGTTTCAGTGGAGCTTCCAGACAAAAACAGACCAGGGAGAAAGGCCTGGCAGAAATCAGTCCTTGAAAATCCTGTCACGACAGTCTAATCCCCAACCAATCATGGGATGATGCCGGACCCGCCATTGCTTCATTCAGATGCTCATAGGGTTACCAAGAGTCAGGGGCCAAATCGAAGGCAATTTACAATCACAGTGATGCACACTTATATGGAGGCTGCATGGGTTATCTCATTTTAGGTGCACAAGATAGACGTTACTATTGTCACCATTTCACAGTACAGGAAACAAAGGCACAGAGGAGATAAGTAATTTAGCTAATGTGTCCAGGCACATTAAATTGTGGGGTCAAAATTATAACCTAGCCAATCAGGTATTCTTTTATTTGTTAATTAAAAAAAAAAAACAAAAAAAAAACCATCTTTTGAAAGGAGACCTAATGTGACAGTGGCTAAAGCATTGGGCTGCTACTCAAAAGGAATACAGTTGGAAACCACCAGCCGCTTCGTGGGAGGAAGGTGAGGTAGTCGGCTTCTCTAAAGATCACAATCTTGGAAGACTTGCAGGGTAGTTCTTCATCGCTATAAATAGAAATCAACTAGAAGGCAATGAGGTTTTTATATTGAAAGGATTATTGACTCATCAGTTGAAAACAGTAGTTGTCAAGTGGACTGTGAGTCGTTTTGATGTGTGTGTCAAAGTAGAATTGGGATCCAGAGGGTTTTCAGTGCGGCACTTTTTTGGAAGCAGATCACCAAGTCATTTTTCCTGCATTATCTTTGGGTGGACTTGAACTTCCAGCCTTTGGTTTAGCAGTCAAGTATATTAAGTATTTGCACCGCACAGGGATTACTGGTTGATGATTTTGTAGACTATCCCTCACTTTAGACTTGTCTGATATTTTCTCATGAATAAAGTGAGGGTATGCATTTTTTGGCAGAAATATAACAGAATGACATTATGAGCTTTGTATGTAGTACAATGTATCAGGAGATTCATGCTATCAATATGCTGTTAACCTTGCTCACTTGATTAAGGATGGTGGTCCTCAAAAAGACATGCCTATGCCTTAATCCCTGAAACCTGTTAATGTTACCTTGTTTGGGGGGAAAAAAACAGTTTTTAAAAATAGTATTTGTGGATATAATTATAGTATCTTGACATGAGGAGATTGTCAAGGATTATCCAACGGGCCCTATAGTCAGTGAAAACTAACTCTAAAAAAGATACACAGAGGCGTAGACCCAGAGGAGAATGCCAAGCGAAGATGGAGGCGGAGACTGAAGTGATGCGACCGTAAGTCCAGGGATGTCTGTAGCCATCCAAAGCCAGAAAACTCCCCAAGGAACCAATTGTCTATAGAGGCCAGGGAGCAAATGCAGCTCCTGCCAACAACTTGATTGTGAACGTGGTGTGGGACTACAGGATAAGCACTAGACCACAAGGTCGGTTTGAACTGTAAGATCAATAGTTCAAACTCACCAGCTACTCCTCAGAAACCCTATATGGGGGTCGCTATGAGTCAGAACCAACTCAATGGCATTTACCAACCAACAATAAGTCTTCAAAAACTGTTAAAAGAATAAATTTCTTTATTTAAAACCATCAAGTTTGTAGTAATTTGTTTGGCAGCCCAAGAAGACTAATATAAATGATATTGTCAGGTTTCTCTACAGATAAGTTCCCTTTGTAAATAACACATATCTACGAAGGGATACTTTGTTGTTGTTGTTGTTAAGTGCTATTGAGTTGGTTCTGACCCATAGCAACCCTGTATAGGGTTTCTGAGGAGCAGCTGGTGAATTTGAACCACCAACCTTGCAGTTCAAATCGACTTCATAGTATAGTGCATTAACCCACAGTGCTACACCAGGGCTACACAGTGCTGCAACTCTCTTACTTCTCCTTATCCATTCATTTTACTATACCTCAGTGGATCTTGTCTGGAGCAACTAGGTCAGTAATGATACAGTAATGATGATTTTCTATTCCTTTCTTACATCTCATGTGTAATAATTGGAATCCTACCAGCTGCTTCTTGGAAACCCTCTACAGGGTCACTATGGGTCGGAACTGACTCAACGGCACTTAACAACAACAGCAACTATGAGGAAAAGCTATCTCTCCTCCTATACTTATTTATTTAGTCAATTAGCTACATCAGTATTTCAGAGTCGGTCTTCTTAATAACTCCTGCCCAGCTTAGTTCATAGGATATGTTTGTGAAGGCAAAACACAGCAAAGAATTATGGAGAGTTTTGTTTTGTTTCTAGCTAAAAGGAAAAGAAAAGAACCTTCGCTGAGCACTGTGCTAATACACCAGGAAATTACTATTGATGCCCAGACCTTCATGCTCCCTTCATCATTTATTTCTCACTTCAGACCCATCGATGTGGTATTAATAGCCAGGGCACAGTTGCTGGGAACTGTGTCTCAGACTAGAACTGTGTGCCATAGGGTTTTCCATGAATGATATTTTAGAAGTAGACTGCCAGGTCTTTTATGCAAGGTGCCTCTGGCTGCACTCGAACCCTCAACCTTTGGGTTAGTCATTTGCACCACCAAGGGATTCCTTGGCATTAATAAAATCAAACTCAGAGAGTCAGTAATGTCCTCAATGATGGAGGACAATCAGGGGAGGAAGTATGGTTTAAACCCACATCTGACTGACCCCAATTCAATTGTTTACAACCCAGTCAAGCTGCCTTCTGAGGATAAAAGAGATGGGGGAAAGGAAGGCTAGTGGAGGAGGGAGGTAGAAGTTCCAAAGTTTCTAAAATGAACTCATCCTTCCATTTCTACTGTGGGTTGCTCCAAGAACAGTACACATGTGCATTTTCTCCACATTCATTTTATGATGTTAGAAGACCACACCGAAGTCCCTGGTTCCGGAAGGAAAAGAATCCCTGGTAGCTAAGTGCTTGGCTGTTAACTAAAAGGTCAGTGATTTGAATCCACCAGCTGATCCTTGAAGAAAGATATGGCTGGCTGCTTCCATAAAGATTTGTAAATGGCTATGAAAGGCTATTCCCTTGACTCTCCATCATTTGCAATTCTGCAGAATCTACTTCTCTCCCCTCCCTTCCTTTTCCAGGACTTGGAGCAGCAGTCCAGTCTACCTTCCCCTTCCCTGACTCTTCTAACATACTCAGTGATGAGTATCCCAGCCTGGTGCTGTTTCTCTCAGCCTTGACATCCTTCATCAGCCTCCTCCCACCCCTAGAGATTGTCGTCGTTAGGTGCCTTTGAGTCTATTCTGATTCATAGTAGTCCTATACACAACAGAAGGAAACACTGTTTGGTCCTGCACAATACTCACTATTGTTAGGTTTGAGCCAACTGTTTCTGCCACTAGGTCAATCCATCTTGTTGGGGGCCTTCCTCTTTTTCACAGACCCTCCACTTTACCAAGCATGATGACCTTCTCCAGGGACTGATTCCTCCTGATAACATGTCCAAAGTTTCATCATCCTGGCTTCTAAGAAGCAGTCTGGCTCTACCTCTTCCAACACAGATTTGTTCATTCTTCTGGCAGTCATGATATTTGTAATATTATTCTTCAACACCATAATTCAAATGCATTGACTCTCCTCTGGTGTTGCTTATTCATGGCCTAACTTTCACTTGCATATGAGGGAATTGAAAATACCATGGCTTGGGTCAGGAGCACCTTAGTCCTCAAAATGACATCTTTGTTCTTTAACACTTTTAAAAGGTCATGTGCAGCACATTATCCTAGTCTAATATGTTGTTTGATTTCTTAACTGATACTTCCATGAGTGTTAATTGTGGATCCAAGCAAAATGAAGTCTTAAACAACTTTAATCTTTTCTCAATTTACCATTATATTATGTATTGGTTCAGTTGTGAGGATTTTTGTTTCCTTTACATTGAGATGCAATCCATACTGACAGCTATATAGTCTTTCATCTTCAAAGATCAAAGTAAGTATTTTCAAGTCCTTTTTACTTCCAGAAAACAAGGTAGTATCATCCACTGAGGATTATTAATGAGTCTTCCTGTAATACTGATGCCATGTTCGTCATATAATCCAGCTTCTTGAATTATATGCTCAGTATAAAGACTGAATAAATACAGTGAAAAGACACAACCCTGGTGCACACCTTTCCTTATTTTAAACCATTCGGTATCCCCATGTTCTGTTCTAAAAATTGACTCTTGGTCTATATGAAGGTTCATCATGAGCACAATAAGTGCTCTGGAATACTTAAAATACTAAAAGCTTTTGCATAGTCAATAAAGCACAGTAAACATCTTTTTGGTATTCTCAGCCAAGATCCATCTGATCTTGATGGATATCAAGCAGTGATATCCCTAGTTCCACATCCACTTTTGAATGCAGTTTTAATTTCTGGTAGCTCTCTGTGGATGTACTGCTGCAACCATTTTTTAAATTATCTTCATCAAAATTTTACTTGCATATGACGTTAATGATACTGTTTGGTGATTTCCACACTCCCTTTGGAACGGACACATAAATGGATCTCTTCCAGTTGGTTGGCCAGGGATCTCTCTTTCAAATTTCTTGGCATAGATGAGTGAGCACCTCTAAGGCTCTTATTAGTTTGTTGAAGGATTTCAATTTGTATTCCACCAAATCCTAGACCCTTGTATTTCACCAATGCTTTCAAATGCAGCTTGGGCTTCTTCCTTTAGTAGCATAGGGTATTAACCACACATTATTTATTGAAATGATTGAACATCAACCATTTCTTTTTGTTACAGTGACTCTGTGTATTCCTTCCATCTTCTAATGATGCTTTCTGTATCATTCAATAGGTTGTTCATAGAATTCCCTAATATTTCACGTAGAGGCTTGAATTTTTAATTCAGTTCTTTTAGTTTGGTTTTCTAACTCTAGGCCATTGCACATTCCATGATAATACATCACGCTCCCATCTCAAGCTTCCCTATGAAATTTCTGTTCAACTCTTTTCCCTTTTCATTTATTCCATTTGCTTTAGCTTCTCTAAGCTCAAGAGCAAGTTTTAGAGTCTCTTCTGACATCCATTTTGGTCTTTTCCTTCTTTCTTGTATTCCTAATGACCTTTTGCTTTCTTTCTGTATGATGTTCTTGATGTCATCCACAACTCTTCTGGTTATTGGTCATTGGTGCTCAATACATCAAATCTATTGTTGAGATGGTCTCTAAATTCAGGTATGATATATTTAAGGTCATAGTTTGGTTTTCATGAACTTGATTTTATTTTGTTCAGCTTTGACCTGAATTTGTATATAAGGAATAGATGGTCTGTTTCACAATTGGGTCTTGGCCTTGTTTTGACTGATGATATTGAACTTATCAAGTGTATATTCCCACAGTTGTAGTCAATTTCAGTCCAGTGTATTCCATTTGGTGAGCTCCATGTGTATAGTCATCTTATATATAATGTTTAAAAAAGATATTTACAATGTGTAAGTCATTAGTCTTGCAAAATTCTATCATGGGATCTTCAGCACCATTTCTATCACCAAGGCTATATTTTCAAACTACTGATCCTTCCTCTTTGTTTATGACTCTCACATTCCAACCACCAGTAATTATAAATGCACCTTGATCGCATGTTTGATCAATTTCAGGCTGACAAAGTTGGCAGAATTCAATTTCATCATCACTGAATTTACTAGTTGGTGTGTAAATTGAAATGATAGTGGTATTAACTACAAGGTCTTCCTTGTAGGTATAGGGATATTATCCTATCACAGAGAACACTCTATTTTCAGAAAGATCTTGAAATGTTCCTTTTGATGATGAATGGGATGCCATTCCTCGTCAGTTTACCATTTGATTTTGACAGTGTACAATTTTCCTAGATTCGTTTGTCGTACATTCCAAGTTCAGATTATTGATAGATGTTTCCAGCTGTTTCTTTTCATTTTGTGTTGTGCTCCATCAGCAATGAAGGTCCCAAAAGCTTTACTCTATTCATGGCATCATGGTCCACTCTACTTTGAGGAGGCAGCTCTTCCCCAGTTATTTTGAATCATTCCTACCTGAGGGGCTTATCTTCCAGCACTATATTTTATAATGTTCTATTAATATTTTCATCTTCTAGTACTATGTCTGACAATGTCCGGCTGCTCTTCACAAGGTTTTCAGTGGCTAAACATTCAGAAGTTTCACTTTTCCTTTCTGCCTTAGTCTGAAAGCTCCACTGAGTGACCTCCATGGGTGACCCTACTGGTATTGAAAATACCAGTGGCATAGCAATATACAATCCATCACAGTATAATAAACTAATAGACGAATGGTGACCCTCTCTCTCTAAGTCTATATCCACTACTCCTTCTTGGGATTGGGATTACATCTGTATCTCTGTTCCTCTCACACTTCTCCCCATTTATGTGTGACTTCCTCTGTTTTTTCAACCCATTTCCTCTTTACCTGTTCGTCTTTTTATTGCCAGATCCTTTTGTGTCTCTTTGTTCTGATTTCTCTTTTTATTTCTACATTGCTTTCACTGGCATTGAACTCCTTTTTTCCATTCTTTTATTTCTGTCTCTGGTGACTTCTGTATACCTTGAATAGTTGCTCAATAAATATTGGTTAGTGTCTATTTTCTTGTCTGTGTTTCTGTCACCTTCTGTCTCACATTACTCAGAATTATGTTTTTCTCAGCACACTTTCATCATGCGCTTCTACTTCAGCTGGAAGATTCAAAAGACCTGCCTTCTGACCCACTTTCCTAGTAGCCTCTTACCAAATCTAGGATGTGATATGCCTTTGTTGTCCCATTCTGGATCAACCCATTTCAAATGGTTTTATTCACTGGGTAGGGATGAAATGCAAAGGAATGGAAGTAAAGAGCAACACAACTCAAGGAATAAGCACACTGGGCTCCGATTATGGCATTTTCTTGTGGTTTGATCTTTGTGAGCCACATCCATTTTCTGAGGCTTATTTGTGCTATCTATAAAATGAGGTTAGGGTATAATCCGTGATAGCTTGAAATTGTTCCTGCCTACTTATGTAAAGGAATACATAACCCAGTCACTGGTTTTGGCCAAAGAAACATGAGAAAATCCCTGTCTTCCCCTATCTTCCACACACCTAGGACTGAAGTTTCCATTCAGAAAAAATCTTAGAATGACTGCAGCTGTTTGAGAAATAAGGCATTGTTTGGACAGTCACTGAGATTTGGAGTAATGTTTTTGTAGAATAAGTGAGCAACAACTAATCTTGAAGATCTGGGTTCTACCAATTCTCCATATCTGACACTAGGATTATATTTCATAATGCTACCAAATGTTTTCATATGCATTACCTCAATCCGATGCTACTACTTTAAATTCATTTCCATTTTGCAAATGACCAAAATAAGAGGCTCAGAGAGGTGAAATATCTTGTCCAAATCTCCAAAAGCTGGGATATGGAAAATGGGATATGGGCAATAAGCTACAACTAGACCCCCTGATCCACAAATCCCATTTTCTTTCTACTTTCCTATACTATGTCCTTAAATGCTGTGGAAGAACAACCATGTTCCCTACAGGCAAAGTCCATGACTTATTCTCCTAATTTTCCTATATGCCTGGCTAATCTGAGACACTGCAGGCTTTTAGAGAATCTTTGTTGTTGAGAAAGTCAAGGTCAAGATACAAGGTTCATGCACTTTGTGGTTTAAAATTTTTCATATTCTGGGGAAAATGTGAATTGGATTTATGGAGTATTGTTAATTTATGTAAAACTGTACTTACCAATATCAATACCAGTTTCCATCGAGTCACTTTTGACACCTGGAGACCCAATGCATGTCAGAAGAGCACTGTGCTCCGTATGTTTTCAGTGACCAATTTTTCTGAAGTAGACTGCCAGTCCTTTCTTCCATGGTACCTGTTGGTGGACTTGAACCTCTAACCTTTCAGTTAGCAGCTGAGCACATTAACCATTTGCACCACCTCAGGATTCAAAAAAATGGACTAAGGATATTTATATGTCATGTTGTAATTTATGTATCTCATTTTAGGTAATCCCCACACAGTCCTATGAGATAGATAATTCCATCATTACCCATTACGGATGAGCAAAGAGCAAACATGACCAATTCACATGGCTAATAACTCAGTAATGAAGCCAGAATGTGTACCTCAGGAGACTGAATTTACAGTTTTTGAAAGTTAGTTACATTCTCTGTGGTTTCTTTTCTCAACAGATAGACAAATAGCTGTTGTTGTTGTTAAGTGCCGTCATGTTGGTTCCAACCCATAGTGACCCTGTATAGGGTTTTCGAGAAGTGGCTGGTAGGTTTGAACCACTGCCCTTGTTCTCAACAGTAGGACATAATAATAATAATATTGAATGAGGGGAGTTATTGTAAGAGTTAAATGATTTTAGTGTACATCAAATGCTTAGCGTATACTGTTGCTGTTGTTGTTAAGTGCCTTTAAGTCGGCTCTGACTCATAGTGGGCCTGTATAGGGTTTCCGAGGAGTGGCTGGTGGGTTTGAAATGCCAATCTTATGATTACCAGTCTAGTACTTATCCTGCAGCACCACATTTGGAATCCATAAATTGATTATAGTAAGTACCTCAATATTACTTGTTACCATTATTGTTTCAATATTCTTTGCTGTCTTGATTATTTTCGTCCCACATTTTATAACTAGCTATTTCTCCTAACTTGTGGTTCCCAGAAGAAAACACATTTCAGTTCTCATCTAGAATTTCCATTGCTGAAAAACTTAGTCACGCCAATGTATCTTAAAACGAGATCACTTTCATCAGTCAAAAACCAGAGTTGGCTCATTCTGAGTTTATGGTTGATTTCTTTTTCTTTGAACAGTTGCTGTATGTTGAATGACTAAATCAATAAGAGAAGGAATGAATGAAATGCTAGGAATGAATAAATATAATGGTTGGAGAAAGTATCTACAGAAACCCAGCAAGTTTAAAACTGTATTAATCCAATATGACACAGATCTTTTAAACAAAGCTGCTGATTGAGAAGGATAATCATTATTTCTTATACAGGTTGTCCTAATTTATGACATATTTGAGTTACTATGAATCACACTTATGATGATGCTTGTTTGTCTGATTGTTTTGCGTCTTATTGTCAACAGTATGTATTGCATATAATGCAATAGCACATAATTCCCTGATATTATCATTCTCATGCCAACCTTCAAAGACGAATAAAGGTCAATTTATAAAGACCTAGTAGTTAAAGACAATAATAATGAACACTTAAACAATAATAATAAAAAAGGGATATGACTCATGTCTGAAAGGCTGACAATAAAGTTGTTGGGTCAGATCCTCATCATAAATTGGGATCACCTGCACTTCTGTGCTATTTTACATTCCTCGAAGTATTTTTCTGTATATTGTTATGTTAAGTAATCACAGATCTTCTAAGTGTGAAAGAACTACAAATTTATTATCTGTAGACATATAATAAATGTCTCCACAGATCCTGTTGAATAGACTTCCTGATCACAGTTTGCGTAACCCAAAGGTAAATGAGCTCACTGACCAGGTCTCATTCTATTCCACTTACTGTTGGATAGCTCAAACACTTTGAAAATTTTGTTCTGCCAATGACAGAATTTGGTTCCTTTGCAGCACCCTCTTCCTAATCACCAAAGTTCAAACCTTTAGGAACAAACATGTGTCCTCAAAGATCTTCTTTTCCCCACTTCAAGCCAAACATCACATCTCTTTATCCCTTTCTTAAGGCATTTCATCATTAAAAAGTGGAGGGGAAGGGGAGTTGTGGTGCAGGAAAGCCACAAAGAAAGATAATCATCTTAAGCAGTTTCTAACCAGGAACTTTGGGGACATCATTAAGATAACACATACCATACCAAAAAAATGCATTTTTCGGTTAAGAAAACACTGAGGTGGCAGGAAGGTCTACAGTTCTATGACTAACCCTCTGAGCCACAATTTGTAGCTATTGTTGAAGGACACTGTGATACAGACCAAAAGTGTATCTTGAAATACCAATGTGACAACTGCCCCCTCCCCAAAAATAATAACACCCCCCAAAAAAAAACACTTGAAACCTAAAAACAAAACAAAACAAAAACAGCTCAATGTAAAGACTTTTTTTGAATTTTCTGATCACCTTGGGTATCATTTTGTTGAGTTTAACCTTATGGCCATCTGAAGCAGGTATGCTTTCACCACTTTATAAGTTAAAAGAAAAACAAAACAAAACTGAAGGAGCCGCTTCCCTTATTTCTCAAATTTGCATAATTGGTTTCCATGTTGAGCTGGTGGTGATGAGCTGCCAGTGATATCTTGTGTTGGTGATGAGTACAAAGAGCATCTAAGAGCGGAATTCAAGCCATGATTTCTCTTTTGACTCTCTGTAACACAGCCTAATCATTCAACCTCTTTCCGATTTCTTCTCTCATATCTATAAATTGTTGGCATAAGCAATTGCTCTCTCCCTTGCTGACACATTCCCAAGTTCTATCGAGTATTTTGAGCACCCTGAGTGAATACTCCATAAATATCTGGCATAATAGACCATCACTACAGCTAACACTTTAATAATGGCTATCACTCACAGGATGTCTGGTACCATGCCATGCAGAATTGTGCCTAAGAGCACAGACTCTTAATTTGGACAGAGGCACTTAGAATCCTAGCTTTAACACTTATTGCTGGTGAGAAATTGAGCAAGTTGCAAAATTCTAAGAAATCCCAGATTCCTCATCTGTAAATAAAGGACATTAGCTATATCTAACTCCTAGTGGTATTAGAATAATTGAATGAAAGAATGCATGTAGCAAGTTCCCAATAATGGCAGCTACTATATTCATTGGCCACGACACTTGCATACATATGCAATATGATTTGATAATAATTACAAGTGCTGAGAAATATTATCTTAGCTTTATGGATGATCCAGTTGATTTGACCACAATCATAAAGCTAGTGACAGACAGAGACATTCCTCAACTTTGGAGCTGAATTCCAACTTATAAAGTACCTTAATGTATCTTATGGATTCCATGAAAGGAAGAGCCTAAGATTCCATTCAAGAAATCTATAATTTGAACCAGGAACTAGTGCACATAGAAGAAAAGTGGTGGTGGGCATACAGATTAAATACAGAGGCTCTGGAGTCAATCCATACAGAGTGAAATATTGGTTCTACTATTTAACCTATAGGTAACCAAGGTCACAAGCTATTTTTTAACATCTGAGTTTCCTTTATTTATAAAATTAGCACAGTAATAGTAGCTACTATAAGATTTATTACCAGCTTTAAATATGATAGTACATGAAAAACAAAACATAGGAACAGTACCTGACACAAGAAATACTCAACAAATATACTGATATTATGATCATTTGTTTAAAACAAACAGGAAAATAGCATCAAAAGTGAAATTCCACCAAATATCTTCTTGGTCCTAGATTGGAGTCCTTTAAACATAGCTACAGTGGTCATATTAATTTTGCTTGGGTAGCACAAATGGTTAATTGGTGGTCTATTACTGAAAAAGTTGTTAGATCAAGTCCATCCAAGATGCCCAGGAAGAAAAGTCTAACAAGCTGTTTCAGAGAGATCACAGCAGAGGAGAACTCCATGGAGCACAGTTTCGCTCTGACACATACGGTGTTGTCATGAGTCGGAACTCAACTTTACAGACACTGATTTATGTTTTGTTTTGTTGTTGTTGTGTGTTTTTTTGGTTTTTTTTTGTTGGTATCTTAGGCTGGGATCTCTAGAGGAACAAAACCAATGATGCATGTATTTTTTGTTAAGTGCCGTTAAATCTCATAGCTACTCTGTATAGGGTTTTCTAAGAGTGGCTAGTGGGTTTGAACCACAGACCTTGTGATTAACAGACCAAGGCTTATCCTACAGTGCCTCATCAGGACCCTAGAGAGAGATTCCAAGAAAATAGCTCATGCAATTGTGAAGGCTGCCAAGCCCTAAACCCATAATTCAGGGATTCACCTGATTCACATGGTGGCAGGTACTGATGAACCCCAAATCCCATGATGCAGAAGTCAAAGGATGACAAGTCAGATGCAGGATTGAGAAGGCGAGCTTTGCTAGAACATCTGTATAGCAGATGCAGGCCACACCTCCAAGGAAACTTTGCTTTGAACTTATTGGCTACTGACATCAGACCACAAAATGGAGGATGATTGCATATTATCTGCCAAACTACTGAGCATTGTGGACTTGCCCAGTTGACACATAACCTTAACCAACACAATTGGTTATGTGTATCCACAATGTGCCAGACTGAATATTAGGTGTTGTTGTTGTTGAGTGCCGTCAAGGCAGTTCTGACTCATAGCGTCCCTGTATAGGGTTTCCGAGAAGTGGCTGATGAGCTTAAACTGCTGACCTTGTGCTTCATATAGACCTTGCAGCACCACACCAGGACTCCTACTTACATATTTTCTCTACTCCTCATCAGTAACACCAGAGATTGGTTTAATAACTTTTATTTCACAATTGAGAAAAGGGAGACTCCGAAAAGTGAAGGGACTTAAATAGGTTGAAATTTCCAGGGAACAAAAATTAAGAGAGCCTGAATTCAGAGCCAGGGGTGCGGAGTTCCAAATCTCAGTTCTCTGTTCTGCATCGTAACACCTATGCAGCAAGGAGGGCATGTGACTGCTAGACGTAACTGACACTGAGGCAGGGGTCAGACAGAAGGAGCATCCACTCTCTTTTTCTTTTTCTGTCCTGGGGTTCACTGGGTACCTCATAGTTGCATCAACCTTTGTATATTAATAGCCAGATAATGCAACCTTCTGTGAAAATGTAGCTGCTCAATTAAGGGGTAACACACCCTACAAAGCATGCAGCTTCCTCTCCAGTGGACATGTACTGTAGTAAGTTCCAATGGCTGAGTAGAAGTTGGCATCACTTTATGGGCAGGAAGGGTAATTCTGCTGAGAAAGAGTGAGAGGGGACCGTTGACTTGGACTTAGATATCTTTTGAGATTTTGCTGTTTAGTTTAGATCTTCTCACAAACCACCTCAGGATCTCCACAAATTTAAAAAGAATGAGACAGTTGGCCAACTGAGAACCCTGGTGCCATGAGTCTGAAATCTTGAAAATAAGCCTGGTCTTAAAACTGCCTTTCTGTCAACCATGGAGCCATGAGCTAGTCCATTGAACTCATTGAGTCTCAGTTATCTCATCTGTGAAATGGGAACACAGAGCTCAGTCACCTTGAATGCCATCTAGAGTATTTGTTTGGGGGAGAACGAAGTAAAAGCTCTTTCTGCTCTTACTGAACTATCTGTGGGCAGAACAATAAGTTCAGGTCTGAGTTGAAAAATGCCTGGACTCCAGGCCAAGCCACTAACTGACTATAAGACCCAGGACAAGTCTAAGTCTTCCTTTTACCCTCAGCTTCTCCATGAAATGATTTAATAAATTAGTGCATGTCAAACTTAGTGGTTACAAATCGGGCTGCTAATCTCATGGTGAGCATTTTAAGACTGCCAGCTGTTCCACGGGAGACAGAAGAGGCTTTCTACTCCTGTAAAGATTTACAGCCTCGGAAACCCTGCACAGGGTCGCTATGAGTCGCAACTGACTCCATGGCAAATAACAACAACAACAACCAAACTTTACAACTAAGCATTGTTAATAATGAAAATAACATTATTACGTGCCAAGCTCCTCTGATCCTAGTGCTTGTAAGCACTGGTACAATCCCCACTTTACAGTTAGCAAAAGCAAAGGCTTAAATACTTTGATCAAAATCATCAAGAGATTTAAGTGGCAAAGTATGGCTCGAGTCCAGGCACTGGGCTCTAGAGTATAGGCTCCTAACCTCTGTGTTACCCTGTCTCGTGATAGAGGGCCATGCTCTCCAAGGTAGGTTTCACCTATGAAAGGCTGGGCTACCATCAGTGGCCACTTTGGAGCCCAGGGTCTCCTGAACCCAATTCCATTCTCTGAAGTTGGGGACAGGAAAAATTCAGATTCTGGAACATTAAAATGGGAGCAGAACTTGGAGTGCCACAAGTGGGTAGCCTTGGGCCATTTTAGCAAGTGTGCAGGGAGGGTCTGCCGTTGGTTACCAGCATCTACACTTCCTATTCTTAGAGACAAATCCTGAACTACAGAGATATTCAGATATTTAGGTCTTAGCTAGTTCTTTTCAGACTGAATACGCTGAGCAGAAGGGTAAGGTGAGGAAGGTTTACAATCCGTGGGGAGGCAGTCTGATATATAATCAAATTCACATTGGTCCTGGAGGCAGAGAAAGCCCATTCAAGACTCATTTATAATGAAGATAATATTATCTAGGTACTGAGTTACAGGAAGGATATATTTAAGTAAATGTTCCTACAACACAGAAAATGCTTAATACACATTAGCCAAAATGGAGTCTAACTCTCTAAAAATAATGAAAGAAAAGCAGATACTTGCCCCATGAGATGGTGCTTATAAACTTGTACCCAAAAGCTAGCATGCAGGCATCCATTTGGCTGGGCATGTGGCTGCATCATTCTCTAAATATATATATGAAAAAAAGTCTATCACACTCATTCCATGAATAACACAAAGGCCTTGATTTGTTCCTTCACGTGATGAGCATGCGTTAAGTCCAAAATTAACGTTGCTGTCTGGTTGGAGTATGTGTGTGTTTTTCCAAAAAGAGAAAACATCTAAACTCTTATTCAGTCCTAATCAGAATGTCTAAGGCAGCATGTTAACTGGAGATGAACATGAGGACCAAAGACCAAAACTAAAGTTCTGCTCCACTGTAGACTCTCAATAAATGTGTATTGACCATTGAAAGAAGACATCAATGAAGCTGTGGGGAGGAAGTCCTACTTTTCCGAGTGGATTTATACTAGTCACTTCAGCTCTTTGGGTGATAAATTCCTCACATAGAAGTTGGAGCTACTAGTTCCTACCTTCATGAATCTGGAAGAGTTGTGCTGAAGGAGAAAATCATGTACGAGTGACTTTGAGGAGTAAACAGCATTAGGGGGTTTCAGGTGTTATTACTATCAGAACTCTTCCTGACCCCATTAAACCCTGTACTTTTGCATACTGAAAGTGTTTTTCTTTTAATCTTCCATTCAGATATTAATGACAGCTTTTTAAAGGAACCATTAATATGAGCCTAGATACATTTTAGATTACCCACTCAAGTGATTTAGTCCTGGTAGATCTCTCTGAGACGGTGGCAGACTCAGAGAGCTCTAGAGCAGGGGCACAGAAAGCCACATCACCTCTGTGTCCATACATCATCTCTAACATACAGGTAACATGTCTAACACCATGCTTAGTGCCAGCACAATGAGATAATGCCCAGACAGGAATCTGGCACAGTGTTTGCCACCTGACAGACCTCAATAAAGTATTTAACTGAAAAAACAAAACAAAACAAAACAGAAAAACGATATAAACATAGCTCAGGTTTTGTAGCCAAATACATGTGGGTTCAAGTGCTTGAAAGTGGTTCTGTCTCTTACTAGTTATGTGTCCTTGACAAGCTCCCCTAACTCTGTATTGACAACTGCAAATTAAGCATAATAGAGGGGCTGCCATGTGCAACCCCACAAACTCCACACAGCCCAGCTCCAGTGCCCACTACAAAGTAACCACCCTGCAAGGGTTGTTGTGAGTGTTAAAGCACCTGCTGCATTCAAGGGCAAACTGGAAAAAGTGACTCCATTTTGATTTTGTCTGCACAGTCATTCCTGGAAAGGCCCATGATTTTGTGAAGCACTGAACCTCAGCCCACAGCAAGGCAGGCCAAGCACGTGACCGATGTTAAACAGCTATTCCCTGAGATGTCGACCAAAAGGCCAAGGAGTTGGAGACCCTTTATTTTCTTCTCCAAGCACAATTAGTTTGTCATTGCTCACAAGTGATGGATAGATACACATCAGTTCAAGTGACACCCTGGAATCCATCTGACCTTTCTTTCATGATTCTAACCTCTTACACATGCCCATCCTTTTCCCTCCCTCTGCTGGCAAGCCCCCACTGCCTCCCCCATCTCTCAGCCTCGTTTCCCCCTAGACCCTGGTAGTATCCCCAGTCACTCACCATCACAGAAATGTGCAGGATATGCAGCTGTTCCTCTACAATCTCTGAGGGTTCCTGGAGTGTGGGGGCGGTGGCCCGGGCCAGCTGCCCAGAGCTGCTCATGGAGACATGGAAGTAGAGTGTGCCATTCTCCAACCACTGCTGTCTCCAATGCACCAGCGAGATGTCCGCCGCTGTTCCAGACATCTCTGCAAGACAAGAGCCAAGGTGCTGGTGAGTGGCAGGATTGGCCTTGGTACCCTGGGAGGAGAAGGAGTCATGGTTTCTCAAGGAGATCAGAAGGTACCTACTTTGAGCCCAATTCCTTTCCGTACATCAAATCTTTGAGCCAGGATTCATCACTTCTATTATAGATAGGTCAACTGTGGCCAAGATGTGTCCCCAAGGAACAGAGCTAGCAAGTGGCAGAACTAGGCATTTTTCTAGTATTGTACATCACAAGGGAATTCATTCTCACAAAGAAACCAAACTAAGCAAGAGTGTGAAGGCACTCAACATGCTTCTGCAGCCATGTAACTAGACAAAGATGAGGGAGAAAATATGTGAGGGGGTGGCAGTTCAGAGTTCAAATTCTTTAGAAGCTAATGTGGATGTATTCATGGCAGAACTGTAGAACTTCAGAGCTGGGATGACCCTGCAAGGGAAGGGAGCTCAGCAAGGGTTGGTCTAGGTCTCTCCTGCTTCAGTCAAAGCAGATCTATCTATCTATCTATCTATCTATCTATCTATCTAGATAGATAGATAGATAGGTAGGTAGATAGATAGATTTCTAGTTTATATACTGTGCAAGAGAGTTTGGGCAAACAGATTTCTATGGTTTCAGAATGTTTGAAAAATCATTGGCATACCCCCAGAGTTGGGAATTTATAATAAATTAAGTTGGGCTTGGTGATTTGAGGTTCCTAATTTTTGCCCCTATGTATTTTTTCTCTCTGTAGATATGTAATACATTATTGCATAAAAGGCAAACACAAATTCACTTGGGAGCAGGGTAAGGTAATATAAAATAAGAGGCAAGTTGGCAAAAAATGATGGAGGCAGGGTAAGACACTGGGAGGAGTGTAAGAGTTACTGGTAACAAAGGTAATTTCTGTTATGTGCACAATTGTTTTTATCAATGGAGAAAAGATTGAGTTGTCAAGGACTTCATTCTTCTTGGATCAACTATCAGCACTCATGGAAGCAGCAGTCAAGAAATCAAATGGAGAGAACAAACAAGATGGCGGATTGTGTGGACGTATAGCAGAGAGCTCTGCCAACAACAACA
>NW_006408599.1:7914888-7954928 GCF_000296735.1 Chrysochloris asiatica | reverse complement strand
CTCCCATGTAAACTATCACATAATTCACAATAAAACATTTAAGAAAAAAAAAAAAAGTAGCTTGATAATGGTGTCTACTTCACATTAGGGTTTCTACCAGAGGGTGTTCGGGGTCTGCCCATGCTATCCGTGGCACTCCCCTTTCCAATACAGTCTGGTATAACTGCCCTACAGTCACTGGGCACTCTCACCTTCAGAACGTTCCTAGCCCTTGTCCTGGACAGAATAAAAATGGCAGGGAGCCTAATCTTCGCTCTCCAGCCACACAATGACAGAGAGAAGTGGAGAATAAATACCTTCCTGGGGTCATTCTGTTCGGTTGTTGTTGTTAAGGTCTGTCAAGTCAGTTCCAATCCACAGCAACCCTGCATATGATTTCCAAGGAGCGGCTGGTGAGCTTGAACTGCCAACTTTGCAGTCCAACTCATTAGCCCGCAGTGCCACACCAGGACTCCTCTGTTCTATAATGTCTCCCAAAATTTCGTGATGTTACTGAGCCCCGGTTACCCACAGCAGCCTCCTGTTCTATTATAAATCCCTTCATGGGCTCCTTTTCCTTCTCTGCCTCATTTTCCCTACTGGAGCTTCCTGGGACCATTCTTCAATTCAAATTACTTGTACTCATGTCTTTGTCTTGGGGTCTGTTTCTGGGGAATCCAATTTAAACAGGGTTGCTGTGAGCTTAACAGAGATAATGCCTGTAAAGTGCTTAATAGAGCATCAGCCATCGATGCAAGTCCCCAATAAACGGTAGGCATTTCAAAAACATAAAGAAGCCACTTTACGAGAAGACATGAGGAAGACGACATCACATTTATAATTGATTTCTAAATTTATCCTCCTAATGAAATCATCTCCGGTAGACCCTGCTCGTGACAAGTCAGGAATAATTTCAGGGTCCTGTTGCCCACCAGTGGCAGACAGCAGTCACTCTGGCTCTGAGAACCCAGCCCAAAGTGAGTGTACATGGAACTACTGCCCACTCCCTGCCTGCCCTCAGCAGCTGAAGGAGCCCAAACCTAGCCAGAATCTCAGAACTAGAGACCAGCCATCTCGTCCACCCCTCTGTTTTACAGATGGCAACACTGAGAGGCAGAAATACAACCAGTCACCTAGTGTGAAAACAGATAGGTCAGACCAAGACAGCAGGCCACTTGTCACCTCTCTCCTGTTAAGTCTCAGGCTTTACTGATTCGTTTCTTCTTTTTAATTTCCTCTACCACAACCACATACGCATACCAGAAAGTAAAGTCCATGAGTGCAGGGGATTTTCCCCCTGTTTTAGTCATTTTTGTGTTCCCCCTGGAGCCTAAAACAGTGGCTGGTACATTGCAAGTACTCACTATAAAAATATAAAGAACAGTTGCAGTCTAAACAATTCTGCCTCATGGTGACCCCACGTGTGTCAGAACATAACTGTGCTCCACAGAGTCTTCAGTGGCTGGTTTGGGGGAAGTAGATCACCAGGCCTTTCTTCTGTGGTACTTTTACATAGACTGAAACTTCCAACCTCTCAGAAGCACAGTGCATTAATCCATGCACCACCCAGGGACTCGAAGTTTTCACTGCGGCTACAGCATGCAGTCCAGTCAGTTCCTACCCAAAGTGGCCCTATATAGGGTTTTTGAGGCTGTAAATCTTAACAGGAACAAAAAACTTCTTCTTCAACTTATCGAGCAGCTTGTGGATTCAAACTGCAGCCCAACATGTAATCTACTATTAGAACCCAGCATGGTTCATTCAATGTTCACTTGTTGTTAAGTGCCATCGCGTTGGTTATGTCTCATAGTGACCCTATATAGGGTTTCCAAGGAGTGGTTGGTCAGTTTGGACTGCCAACCTTGTAGTTGTCAGTGCTTATCTTACAGCGCCACACGAGGACTCCATGTGCTCACTGTTGTTTTTGTTGTTGTTAAGTACTGTCGAGTCCGTTCCAACCTCTAGTGACTCTGAACAGGGTTTCAGAGGATGTAAATCTTTATAGGAGCAGAAAGTCTCATCTTTCTCCTGCGGAGCAGCTGGTAGTTTCGCACTGCTGACCCTGCGGTTCGCAGCCCGACTCATAACCACTACGCTACCAGAGCTCACTAGTACTTATTAAATGAATAAAAGCTCTTTCCTTGCCACCTGTAGTGAGTCTTCTGTGAAGCCCATCTTGGTTTAACACCAAGCAATCATTCCACAGAGCATCAGCACCCACTCCCATTATGATCAGACCAGCATGGCTCAGAGAGGGACTCTGGATTTGCTATCCTCTTTAGAAAGGTGTCCTTGAGGGTTCAAGCCTTAAGGAATTGCCTAGCAGTGCATTAGAAATCTCTTAAAAGCGTCTTCCTGTGAGTTGGGGAGTTGGTATACTGTTTTTCCTTTTGAAAAGGAGAGGATTTATGGTGAGCAAGGGATGAGAAATGCAGTTTAGGAAACAGAGACCTAAGTATCAAGGCACAAAGGGGGGGAAAAAAAGAGAGACAATTTAGAGAGTTAAAGGAGGATAAGTCTATCTTGTCGAGTCTGGTTTTCAACTCTGTATCCTTTCCAGCTTGTTGTATGGCACTGGGCTCTTGCTCCTTTATGTGCACGCAGTACTGGGTTCTGAACCATCTGTTCACATGTGCTGGTGAACCCCACCTCCACTGGTTTGTCCAAAAAAGGCCTTGGTCAAGTGACTAAGTCAAAGTCTCTTCATCTTTAAATGAGGTTGTTGTTGTGGTTGTTGTTGTTGTGAAGTGCCGTCAAGTTGATTCTGACCCATAACAAGCCTGTATAGGGTTTCCAAGGAGCAGCTGGTGAGCTGGAACCACCAATCTTGCAGTCCAAACGACTTTGCAGTCTGACGCATTAGCCCACAGAGCCACACCAGGACTCCACTTAAATGAGGTAGCTGGCAGTATTTATCAAAGGAAATATCGTATGTAAAGCAGTAACCTCCGAGTAAGCACTCAATAGGAGTCCTCATGTGGTGCTGTAGGATCAGCCTGGACTTCTAATCACAAGGTTGGCAGTTCAAACCCAATAGCTGCTCTTTGGAAACTATACAGGGTCGCTATAAGCCAAAAGTGGCTCAAGGGTACTAAGAACAACCAGCATTCAATGTGTATTTCCTATTACATAGGTAGAGTCTCTAGGTGGTGCAAACATTTAAAAGCACTTTGTTGCTACCAAAAAGGTTTCAGTCCATCCAGAGGTGTCTTGGAAGAAACGCCGGGCAATCTCCTTCCCCTACACTCCCCCATTGATAACCCTAAGAAGTATAGTTCTGCTCTGACACACACAGAAACACTGTGAGTTGGAACCAACTTGACACAATTTGTTTTTATTATTAAGATAAGACGCAAAACCTTCCTACCCCCTAAGGATTCCACTTGCTGTTAATATATTAGAGCATGCCAACCTAGACCGTGGGAAGGCATGCAGCACATTTCCATGGAAGTAATGAGTAAAGAATCACAAAATTGGAAACTTCTATCATCTCCAGTCTCCTTCCGCTCTTTTGTTAGCATCAAGGAAGTGTCAGGAGCTAAGAAGTCTTTAATGCCTGCCTCACTCCTGCTGATGTTTCTTTTTTTGAACCCAGGGAGACTAGGGCTCAAATCCCAAGTTGGCTGCTAGCAACAGCAGGCTAGCAGATAATAACATTCTACGATTTCTTTGTGTTTATTATTCTAATGGCTTTCTAATTTCAGTAAGTGATGCTTGTTTTCCATTTATCAGTATTACATTAAAGTTTCCTCTTACAATACATAAGGACAAAAAGAGAATGCAGATAGGGCCGAGATAATGAGAGAACATCCATTGTTGTTGAGGCCATGTTGACTCATGGTGACCCCATGTGTGTCAAAGTAGAAATGTATCCCACAGGGTTTTTAATGGTTTCTTTCTCAGAAGTAGATTGGTCAGGCCTTTCTTCTAAGGTGCCTCTGGGTGATCGCAAACCAGCCTTTCGGATGGCAGCCAAGTGTGTTGACCATTTGCACAACCCAGGAATTCCCAAATGATGAGAGGTGGCCCTGAAATGGCTGCTGATGGGAAATTCTGGTCTGGTTTACAAGGCCCCCAGACAGGGGCAGAAGGTCCAGAGCTCCAGGCTCAGCTCTAATATTCATCATACCCTGTGATTTTAAGAAGCACATTCTCATCCTTGGGCTTCCGTCCTCCTACCTCAGCATGACGGACTCAGAAGTCCAAGGCTCTGTAAGGCCTTTCCATTTTGAAGCATCCCGAGTCCTTGCTAGACTCCAATATATACCATAGCAAACCCATGGAAACGCATCCAAGCCATGTGGCTGCCCCTGCCTGTCTCCATGATGTCTCGCTCCCAGATGAAAGTTTGCAAACTCCCAAGACTCTTTGGCACCTGTTTGTTTATTAACACAGTTTCACTTTTTATATCACTTCCCCTTTCCCTGTCTAACTCTGACAAAGTAAAAACGCAGGGATTTAAGAACACATGTTGAGAATTTTCACTCATTATAGCACCCGGGAGTTCACACACTCAGCCCTGGTGGGGGTACTTCAATCTCCTTCACCCCCTCAATGTCTGCAAAGAAGTCCTGCTTGCAGTGCTTTGAAGGAGAAAACACAGGGGGAGGGCACAGTGGTGGTTAAGGCAGAGTCTCCGGAAAACAGAAATTTGGGTTTGGGCTCTGACCCGGCTCTTGCTTCTGGATTATCTCATATTTCCTGAGCTCCTGCTCCGAGGCAGCTCTGAGCTACATGGGCCAGAGAGACAGGGAGCAATTCGGCCTCAGTGAGGTCTCAGTTTGGTCAGGAGGGGGCCTGAGTTCATCAAGCACAATCAAATGCAATGTGAGAAGTGCAAGCCCAAAGCATACACTTGACCGAGAGGTAGCACTGAGAAGGAGTGGAGTCTCCAGTAAGCAAGGTAAGTATGGGGATGTAAGCACACGTATACCCCTGCTTAACCTGCTTACTGGGCACTCCATCCTTGCCAGGGACTGCAAATTTGGAAAAAGATTTTGATTTTTATAGGAAAGTTTTGTGACGTTAAGAGAGAGACATATACAAATCGTACCTTGAAGCAGAATCTTTCATGTGGTGAAAAAAATGTATAATTGTTATGAATCGGGATACTAACCTCAAGGTCAGTGGTTCCACGGGAGAAAGATGAGGCTTTCTGCTCCCATAGATATTTACAACCTTGGAAACCCTATGTAAGGTTGCTGTGAGTCAGAACCAACTCCACGGTACACTACCACCACCACCAATCAGTAAGCACAAGTAAACCCAAGCTTAACTTGCTTATTGGGAAATATAACACTGGGTAGGACTGACTGAGTGAACACCGTCATACAGGACGAACAGGTGTTTGTCAGGTAAAAATGGGAACAACAGTAAAATACATCTCATGTTGAGGATGAGTATCAGGGGTTCATACAGTGGGGAGCATGGTTTCTGGGTGATCTTTGTAAAGTCTACTGTTCAAATCCCCTGGATTTTACCTTGCTGTGGTGCTGTAGAATAAGCAGAGGGCTGCTAACTGCAAGGTCAGCAGTTCAAACCCACCAGCCTCTACTCAGATACTCTCTACAAGGTCACTGTGAATCAGATGCAACTCCACAACACTTAACAACAACAACAAAAAAAAAAAAAAAAATACGGTGCTGACACCTCCCTGTGTGACATGTAACAGTGTCCTGAACTGACAGACATGAGAGACTTGGGATAGACTGAGATCATACCACAAACAGTCCATGTGAACAGATGATTCAGAACCCAGTTTTAGGTGCACATAAAGAAGCAAGAGCCCAGTGCCACACAACAAGCTGGAAAGGATACAGAGTTGAAAACCAGACCCAACAATATAGACTTATCTTTCTTTAACTCTCTAATCTGTGTGTGTGTGTGTATGTGTGTGTGTTTCCCCTTTGTGCCTTGATACTTAGGTCTCTATTTCCTAAACTACATTTCTCATCCCTTGCTCACTATAAATCCTCTCCTTTTCAAAAGGAAAAATGGTTTACCAACTCCCCAACTCACAGGAAGAGGCTTTTAAGAGATTTCTAATGCACTGCTAGGCAATTCCTTAAGGCTTGAACCCCCAAGGACAGCTTTGTAAAGAAGATAGAAAATCCATAGTTATTGGGGCTTTAGGTTTTATTGTTCTCATAAAGCACTACTAAGATTGTGTCTCTTTCATTCACATGTAGACACACACAAAGCTATTCTACCCATCCTCCATTCTGAGTAACTGTAGTGACATACATTTTTTATTGGTGCTGTCCAGGCAGTTCCAACTCAGAGACCCAATACAACAAAACAGCCCAGTCCTACACCATCCTCACAATCTTTGCTATGTCTGAACCCATTGGTGCAACCATTGTGGTGATCCATTCTGTTGGTAGTTCTCCTCTTTTTTGCTGCCCCTATAATTTTAGCATGCATGATGTCCTTCTTCAAAAATGACAGGAGATGAAGTCTTGTCACCATCACTTCTAAAGAAGCATTCTGGTTGTCCTTCTTTCAATACAGATTTGTTCCTTCTTTCAGTAAGTAGCTCATGGTATATTCGGTATGCTTCACCAACACCATAATTCAGAAGCATAAATTCTTCTCTCTTATTTATTAGCCAGCATCTGCATGCACCAAGTCATAGAAAATACCACAGTTTGCACAGTAAAGCACACTTTAAAGAGGTCTTTTGCAGTAGATGTACCTTGTGCAATAGTTCATTTATTTTCTTGACTGCTGCTCCTATTGGCGTTGATTGTGGATCCAAGTAAATAAAATCTTTGGCAACTTCAATCTTTTTTTTAAATATCATGATGTTGTTTACTGGCCCAGTTGTGAACACTTTTGTTTTCTTTATGTTGAAGAGTAATCCATACTGAAGACCATGGTCTTTGATCTTACCAGTTAACTGTTCCAAGTCTTCTTTGTTTTCTGCAAACAAGCTTGTGTCATCTACATATCCCAAGTTTTTAATGAGTCTCCCTCCAATCCTAATGCCATGTTCATCTTCATATGGTCCAGTTTCTCAGATCATTTGTTCAGCATACAGATTGAATAGGTATGGTAAGAGAATACAAGTCTAATGGAAGACTTTCTTGACTTTAAACAGTAGTAAGGTTGGCCCAGGATCGGGCAGTGTTTCATTCTGCTGTGCATAGATAGGGTCGCTATGAGTTGGTACCAACTTGATGGTATCTAACAACAACAGTGAGACCTGGTCTGCTTCTCTGGATAAACACTGGATTTCTAACCACAAGGTTGGCAGTTCAAACCCACCATCCAGTTCTCAGAGACCCTGTACAAGGTTGCTATGAGTCAGATCAAACCGGTCAGCACTTAACAACAAAAACAAGGTTCCCCTTGTTTTGTTCAAATGAGTGCCTACTGGAATATAGTTTCCTCATGAGCACAACTAAGTGTACTGGAATTCCTATTCTTCCCAATGTTATCCATAATTTGACTAGATCCACACAGACAATTGCCTTTGCACAGTCAATAAAATACAGGTAAGCACCTTTCTGATAAGCTCTGCTTTCAGCCAAGATCCGTTTTATGTCAGCAATGATATCCCTCATTCTACATCTTCTTCTGAATCCAGCATGAATTCTGGCAGTCCCCTATTGATTTGAATTATCATAAGCAAAATTTTGCTCAAAAGTAGTATTAATAATGCTGCTGCTGATGGTGCTGGTGGTGCTGGTTACGTGCTACAGAATTGCTTTCAACTCATAGCAACCCTATATAGGGTTCCCGAGGCCATACCTATTTGTTGTTGTTGCTAAGTGCCATGCGTTGGTTCTGACACACAGCAACCCTATATCGGGTTTTGCAGGCTTTAAATCTTCACAAAGGCAGAAAGCCTCATCTTTCTCCCTCAGAGCGGCTGGCAGGCTCAAAGCACAAATCTTGTAGTTCGCAATCCAGCTTTTATTGCATGGAGCCACCGTGTTCCACATATGGAGCATGGGGGCAGATAAAAGAGGACTAAGTCCTTGTCAAAGTTAGGAAGATAAAAAAATCGGAAAAACTTGCCAGTAACAATATATTGTTCGTATGTGCTTTAGAAATAGGGATATGAACACTCTGGAGAGAATACACAGGGCTAGAGATGAAACAGAGCTGCTGTTTTTCTTCGTAAACCTTGCATTTCTGCTTGATTTAACTATGTAGCTATATTTCTTATCTTAAAAATAAATTAAATTAAAAATCTATATAAAAAACAAAGAAAGCTCACCCCTTGGTAATCACTAAAAACAGGCACCATAGCATTCTGAGCTTACTTCTCTGTCCAGCAGATCCCTACAGAGGCCACTGTTTTGATTGGACCTGGTTGTCTTTGATTGGATCTTGGATAATATCGCTAAATCAAGACTCGGCTCCGGATAAAATTTGTTCCATAAAATTTTTATTAGTTTTAATTTTTGCTGAAAAGACTCATGAAAAGATGAGGTCTTTGAGCTAGCTATTTTTCTTGAAACATTTCTGTCTTTCATTGAGCTGAAAGCTTACTAAATCAAATGTTTGCTTCAAATGGAAAGAGCAGAAGCATTTGAGATCTCAACTTCAGTAGTGATCACATCAGTAGTAATCCTACTGTCGTCTTCTACCAATTTTTGAACTTTGGTCACAGTTTCCTCATTCACTGAGGATGATAGTCTGTCCTCTCAAAACACTGGATCCATCTAGAAATTGTTTATTAAGTTTATGACAGCATTCCCATAAACTTGTGAAGTTTTGATGACTTGGGAAGATGTCCACTTGAGTTTTGTCAAACATGTTATATTAGCCCTGCCCTCAAAAGTTTTCCCTACCCCATGCTACAAAAAGTATGTCTGTTTTTGAAGGCACACAAGCAAAATGAAGACAACTAGTAGTAGTAGTAGTAGAAGCAGCGAGAGAACTTGTCTGTAGCCATCCACTGACTCCAGAGAACTCTAGTAGCAATACTTTTTTTTTAATGTTTCATTGTGAATTATATGGTACTTTACATGAGAGAACTTTAGTTTTACATTCATTCTATCATATATTGTTTCATTGCTATGGTTCCAATCCTCTCCATGCATCATCAACTGACCAAAGGGTATACCCTACAAACCCGCCCCCTGCACTGCCCCCCACCCGACCCCCGACCCCCACAGTCTTCAGCACACAGTCCCTCTCCCTCTCTGGATCCAAAGTCCCAGCCTTCATCACTCCACGTCATCGTCTCTGCCTCTGTCTCGGCCTTGCTGCTTCTCTGTGTAGGGTCCTGCTCTCGGCTCTTCTCTGTTGATGGTCCTAGAGACCTCCGCTCCTTGCTACAAAACATCTACCTTTACATTTCCAACCCTCACAATCAGTCCTGGTAACAATCATTCACTATTGTATCACAAGTGACCCATCTGCATTTCATTTCATCAGCTCTGCCTAGACAGATTGGGTAGTACTCACTGGAGATTCTGCCTTCCTCCATGCCCCCTGGTTCTAGGTCCCCTCTTGAAAGCTTGTAAGTCAGTCATTTCTTGCCTTAGTAATCCCCGCCCCCCATTTTGGGTATCCAATGTCCAAGTTGCCCATCTCTGCCTACTCTAACAATACTTTTTGACTTACCCTCATATAGATGAAAGTCTAATTCATTCTGAACAACACAGTTTCACATCAATTTGCTGTTGCTGTTAAGTTCCGTCCATTAGATTCTAACTTGTAGTGACCCTATCTAGGGTTTCCGAGGAGCAGCTGGTGGGTTTGAACCAGCAACCTTGTGGTTATAGTGTCAGGGGCCAAACCTGGAGTAGTAGTAGTTTCATCTCCCAAAACTCAGTTCAGATCTCTTTTGCTAATTTTTCAAACACTGGGATTACTTGTTGCTGCAGACGATTAACGCACTCAGTTAACTCAATGAAAAAGTTTGGAGGTTTTAGTGTACAAGAGGCACCTCGGAATAAAGTTCTGGAAATCTACTTCCAAAGGACCACAGTCATTGAAAACCCCATGGAGCAGGGGAGTAGCTAATCTTACAGTCCAGAAACAGAGGACCCTAGGACCATCAAGGGAGAAGAGCACAGGTGTTATGCAGGACTCTATCCAGATTAGCAGTGACACCAGAGATGGAGGTAGAGATGAAGACATGGAGACAGGGAGCTGCTGAGGACTCTGGACTCATGGAAAGAGAGGGACTGGGTGCTGGCAGCCAGGAGGCAGGCTTGCAGAATGTGCCCTTTGGTTGTTTAAATGATTATATATTGCTGAGTGTTTTTGTGTACAACCCCCACTGCCCCCCTCCCCACAAAAAACAACAACAACAACAACAAAAACAACCAACCAGACAGAATGGAAGCAAATACTGTTGAATGATGATGCACGGAGGAGACTGTAATCATTGCAATGAAACAATGGTGTAAAGCCGATGTTCTCCCATGTAAACAAACTATCACTCAGTTCACAATAAAAACTTAAGAAAATAAAAGCAGTAGTAAAGAAAAACCCCTGTGGAGCACAGTTTTACTCAGACCAGAAATTTAGCTGTGCTAGAACACTAAGGTGAGCTGGTTCCCAGTTGTTGAGTTGTCTCAAATTCATGGTGACCCCATGTTTACCACAGCAGGGCTGTGCTCTATATGGGTTTTCAGTGACTGAGGTTTCAGAAGCATATCTCTAGGCCTTTCTTCCAAGGTGTCTCTGGGTAGATTCAAACCACCAACTTCTTGGTTAGGAGCCAAGCACAGTAAGAATTTGTACCACTGAGAAGCTGCAAGATGATTATACCTCCCAAACACATTACAATGCTTTATGAACTTTAAAATAGTTTACAAGGTAGTCCCCACACCCTTTTCTATACTTCAAGGAATAATAATGTTTAGAAATCCTTATATAATTCTCAGCAATGTTTACTTTCCAGTTTCTCTTAGAATAATAGCCCAGAGGTGCCTGTCTCTACATTCCCTAAGTGGTTAAAACAGTGAAGGTACGTTGTTTTGCTAGCTTCCCTCCAGTTGTCAGCCTATGACCACTGATGGGTTAATAACAAGCACATGGCTCTTGACCAGCCTGGATTATGATCCCAGCTGGACTCTTTATCAGCCATGTGAGCTTGGACAAATCACTTTAACTCTCTAAGGCTCAATTTCCTCTACCTATAAAAGGCATGTTGCTACATCTGGCAGTTATAAGTAAATGTTAGTACTTTTGACCTTGTCTTAGCAACTTGGTGCAGTGAGTTTCTTTGGAACCATGAGGATAACTTTTCATTAAATTCAGTTGAATATGGCCATCATGTAGTGGCTCAGGCTCTACCTACCTCTGACTCCTTGAGAGACACCGTTGCCTGGACAACTTCGTAATATGAATCCCTCACTTGCCAACAAGAAACAAACAAGCAAATATCTAACATTAAGTATTTGGACATAGGCGCAAGGGTATAGGATGCCCTGATTCTACCCAAAACCTTTGTAGATTATAATAGGAATCATCCACTGGGGACAATGGTGATTTTGTGGTAGAATTCTTATCTTCCATGAGAAAGACCAGGTTTGATTTTCATGTGTAGCTATCTGTCAGTAGAGACTGCATGTTACTTTGTCACTGAATAAGTTTCAGTGAAGCCTCCAGAGTAAGAATAGGAAGAAAAGTCTGGGCCGCAATGGTCCAGTCTGCAACTGTTCATGGGGAGAAAGCAGGATGGGGAAATTTTTATTCTGTTGTGCATAGATGGGATTAGTTTGCTCAGTGTTACCTACCAACATCTATTAAATGATTACACTAAAAAAGACTCAAGTCAATCAATTTCAACTCATAGCAACCTATAGGAAAGACCAGAACGCCTCCATTTCAGAGACTAGACATCTTTATGGGAGCAGACTGTCTCATCTTTATCTCTCAGAGTGGCTCGTGGTTTTGAATCACTGGCCTTTGTGGTTAGCAGCCCAACACTTAACCCATGTGCCAAACATTCTTCTAAGTGACCTAAATGAACAGTCTCATGTTGTAACTCTCTCAACACCATCAAAGAATAGGGTTCCATTTTAAAGAAAGACAAGTGAGCAAAAATTTGATAACTGATCACAAACCACACAGCCCAGACTTACATTTACATCTGTCTAGACAGCAATCCAGCATGCACTATTGACCATTTTTCAGCACTAGCTTCCCTGGTTGTGGACTTTTATGGACAGGCAGCATTGTAAGGAGTACCTGCTTCAACACATATTACCTGATATCTCTAGGCAAGTCAGTTCCTCTCTGCTCCTCAGTTTTCTCATAGATAAACTGGGGATAATGACACCAAATTGCAGGACAGTGCTGAGAATGCATAAGAAGAAAACACACTACAATGCAGGAAAAATAAACTGGCCCATGATGAGGCCTCTCTAAATCGGCAAATTCTCCCATATAAGAGCCTATCTAGGAGAAGAGTACTGATGTGGCGCTGTGGGTTAATGTGCCAGACAGCAAAGCTGTTTAAATTGCAACGTTGGCAGTTCAAGCTCACCAGTTGCTCCTTGGAAACCTTATACAGGGTCGCTATGGGTAGGAACTGTCTCAGCGGCACTTAACAACAACAACCATGAGAAGAGGGGACAAATGAGGGTGATGAAAAGAGTCACATTGTGGTTCATGGATGAAAAAATCTGAGCTTTGAAACTCTCAGTGGTCAGAAGGAGCCCAAACCTTGCCCAGGAGGGAGGTCCTACAAGCTGGGAGGCCCTCTGGCCAAGGGGATTGACTGAGGATTATTTCCTCCCCCATTGAATGGCTGGAATACTTTGTCTTTCTAAATTCAGAACTCTGCTGGGGTTCTCACCTTCAGATTTCTTTGTGGCGACAGTGGGAAGGATAAAACACTACAGACAAGTGACTGCATATTGCTTCCTAACATCCGGAGAGTTGGTGGGTAGCTGGCAGGTATGAATCTTGGAAAACCGTTTGTCCCTGGGAGCCAACGGGGGACAGAAGCTGCCCCAGAGTCCATGGAGAAAGGAGTGGGCCTGGATGAAGTCTCAGCTTCCTCGTATGTTAATATGTCATGATGACACCTGAATTATATATGCCACGTAGTTTACAGTATATATACTACAAATATTGTTGTTGTTATGTGCCGTGGAGTCGATTCCGACTCACAGCGACCCTGTACAGGGTTTCCGAGGCTGTAAATCTTTACGGGAGCAGAAAGCCTCATCTTTCTCCTGCGGAACAGCTAGTAGTTTCAAACTGCTAGCTGTGAGATTATCAGCCCGATTCGTAATAAGGGTTTATTCTTTGAGTAAATCTGTGCTCCAGATGCATAAAACAGAGAACCCTGTGTTGTTGTTGAGAAGTGCCGTCAAGTCGGTTCTGCCCCATGAGGAGCGGTTGGTGAGCTTGAACCGCTGACCTTGCAGTTCAAACTGCTTTGCAGTCTGGTGCATTAACCCACAGCGCCACACCAGGACTCCAGAGAAAACTGTGGCTCTGTTTAATTCTTCTCTCTTGCCTCCTCGCCTGTTTGTTACTAATTCCTCTTTTCATCCCAGTTCCTTTCGTTTTTCCCTTTTACTTCCATTTCCCTCCTCTATTTGTCCTCATCTGCCTCTCTCTTCTCTTCCCCTCCCACTCTCTCACACACACACACACATGCAAAATCCCATCTTCTTCACGATGCTGAAAGAAGACAATTTGGTACTTTATGATGCTGAAATACTCTTGCAGGTCTAGATAGGATTTTAGAGTCTCAAAAAGCTCCCTATATACCTGCATCCATAGACCTTCCCTACCTGCCTACTATAAGGTTCAGTGGTAACCCCGCAGACCCCTTGAATGCCAGAACTGAAAAGGAACTTACAGGTGGCTCAAACTATCACTCACTGTAGAGTCCGCAGAGCTTAAAGCAATGTCTGGGCAATAGCACGTGCTCAATATGGATTTTTCAATAAATTAATGAAAGAAAATCCTTGACCCCATTTTACAGGTGGAGAAATGGAGGTTATGAGGAACAAAGTCTCCTACCCAGGAGTTAAAAATAGACAGGATTTGAACCCATGTCTCCTGATTGCCAATTCATTCTCACTCCCAACAATTTCATGACTATCAGGTCAAGACCTCTTATTTAAAGCATTAAAAGCACCGCTGTGAGCCTGCAGATTCTCCAGGGAGGAACTGCACTTTCATCCAGTAACAGTCATTAACACCACATCTGAGTTTGTCTTATCAGCCTCCCAGGACTTAGAAGAACTCATTCTTGAGCATTCCCTAGGAACAGCCCTCCTTCACATGCTACAACACTGACAGGACCCTGACTCACTGGGAAGACAGATGGAGTGTTAGCCCTGGTCAACCCCCCTCCAGAGTGGGGCTGTAATCCCTGGTGGAGAGAGAGTTGGCAGGTCTGAGGTAGGAAGGGTAGTCACACATTTTCAGCTGTGCAAGTTGTCCAACAAGGGTATCAGGTCCAAAGGCTCTTCCCCTTTGAGCTCATCCTTCTTTCTTTTCTTTTCGACTCCTGGTGGAGCCACAGTAGAATGCAAGCAGAATAGGGCTGCCCTGCTAAAATGTCTCATAATTCATCCAGGAGACAACGTGACAGAAACAAAAGTGTGGTCTCTGGAGCCAGCTGGCCTGCATGCCATTCCCACCTCCACCACTCATGAATGTGTATGGCCTTGGAAATTGCTCATGTCTATGGCCTCAGTTTTCTGTTCTGTAAAATAGGAATACTCATAATGTTGTTGTTTTTAAGTGCCCCTGAGTCATTTCCAATTCATAGTGACCCTTGATAGGATTTCCAGTGAGCAGCTGGTGGTTTTGAATAGCCAATCTTATGGTTAGCAATCCAGTGCCTATCTATAGTGCCACCTCAGGATTGAATAATATTCATTATTAATATTACTCATCATTAACTCCACTGGATTTCATGAGCACTAGATGCATTCTTATGTGCAAAGGACTGACAATTTGCTTGGCAATTAATCAATAGTTTGTAAATACTCTTTTTATCACTGTGCATTTGAATTCCAACTTCTTCAGAGTCACTTTACATTATACTGTTGTTGTCAAGTGCCTTTGAGTCGTTTCTGACTCATACCGACCCTGTATATGGTTTCCAAGAAGCAGCTAATGGGTTAGAGCCCCTGACTTTGTAGTTGGCAGTCCAGTGCTGATTCTCTAGCATCACAGCAGGGTGCCACTTTATAATTTGTTGTTATTGTTGTTAAGTGCCATCAAGTCGGCTCCAACTCATAGCGACCCTATGTAGGGTTTTCCGAGAAACAGCTGGTGACTTGAACGCCAACCTTCGGTTCAAACAGACCCCACAGTGCAGTGCATTAACCCACAGCACCACACCAAAGTTTAGGTAATTCCAAATTCCATAGGTGCCAAATCATAGCTAGCTCCAAATCTTAAACTTTTCTCCTTCCTGCCTGGGAGCCAGAAATCCAAAATTGGGACTAATTGAGTCATGTTACACACTGGGGGGAATAAGACACCCCTTTTCTGTTTACCCAGCTTGAGGCTCTCTCAGTCAGCTAGCTCATCCTCCAAAAGCAAAGCTGGAAGAGCTTTAGAAAAACAACATGCATTACCCTCATTTTGTGTGGGGAAGGGACATGGCCATGACCACCCAGCATGTGCCCGTTCTGGGTGATCACCTAAGTCCTGTGTCTCCGAGATCCACTGCTGCTTCTCTTCTCTGGCCAGAGGCTACAGCATTCTGGGGCCTCATTGCTATAGAGTACTCTGTGAAAATGAATTGCTCCAGAAGGACCTAGCCTGGCGCTGGTTTGGTTGCTCCTCTGAGCCGAGGGACTCAACTAAACACTGTGGGAGGCAAATTAAGGTACATTTGTTTTAAGCAGGGCACCACTTAGAAAATTGCTTCTTCCAAAGACTCCTGGGAAAAATTCCTTCTCTTCCAAGGGGTGAGCTATTTGCTCTAAAAGAACCATTTATTCTGATAAGATCGAAGCAATCATTAAGGGCCATGCTCCTCCCTGAACGTGGCTTTTTTATTACATATGTGCTGAGGCCCATAATGTGATGTTTTATGCTGATCCATAGTTGTACCTTTCAAGTGATGGTCTCAGATGGAAAGCGCTTTCATATCTGTGTTAGCTGAACATTTCCTCCCAGCAGCTTAATGAGGGATTAGGCACAGTAGAAACAAAACCTGCATTCTACCAGTTTATAGCTGTACACCCTCTGGCAGGTAAAATGGGAATGACTTTACCTGACTGTGAAATGGGGATAAGTAATTCTTCGTAACCTAGTTCACAGGAAGGTCTCAGGAGTAAAAATTCTGAGCTCACAACTTGTCAGACATCCCCATTTCACAGATCTGGCAACGGAGCCCAAGAGATCAGAAGATAGAGATGGCAGAGCCCAAAGACCATAAGCTATTTAATGGGAGAAACAGGCTGCCCAATTCCTAGCCCTGTATTTTCTCTACTACACCATGGGCTTTACTCAGAATGCTGGTGGCAATGCACTGGAAATGGAATCAAAGCTATGAGTCACCATGGAGTTGATTCTAATTCATAGCAAACCCTATGTCAGAATACAGCTAGGCTCCATAGGCTTTCTAGTAGCTGACTTTTCAATAGATCTCCAGACCTTTTTTCTGAGGTGAGTGGAATCAAACATGTACTTTTCATCAAGAAGTCAAGCATATTTGTACCACTCAAGGATCCCAGGGTAGCGGGTGTTTAAAATAAGCGTATGATCCTCTTTTCACAATTACAAAATGGAGATGATAATACCTACTTCACAGGGGAGCTGATGAGTCAAATTAAGCACCAAGTGAGCTTGCTTAGGAAGCAGTAAAGAAATACACATATTGAAGGGGTCATAAGAAGATGTTTTTCCTATGTAAGTATTGAGGAAACTGAGACTTATCAGCAGCGAGGGCCACTTTGATCATTGTTAAAATGAAGATTCCCAGGATTGATGTTACAGTTGGATTCAACCAGGAACTCAAGCAGAATCTTAGAATCTGCATTGTTAATGAGCTCCTGACCTCAGTGACTTACAGTATACTCTAGTTGGACAATAAACCTCCAAGACTGCTTTGGATGATTTCCAAAGGAGACGATACAAAGCATTTATACACTAAGCCAGACCCCTTACATGTAGGATCATAGCTATGTGTTGTTGTTATTACTGTTAATAGCTGTCGAGCCGTTTCCAACTTATAGCGACACTGTATAGGGTTTCCAAGGAGTGACTCGTGTGTTTGCAATGCCGATCTTGCTGTTCAAACCAACCTTGTAGTCCAGTGCTTATCCTACAGTGCTTCTTAGAGTCACTCAGTCAATGAGGAAACAGGCCAAGAGAAGGTCATTAGTATGTCAAGGTCACAGAACTAGGAAGTGGCAGCTCCAGGTCCCAAATCCCAGGAAGCCTAGCTTTAAAATCCACGTTGACTCAATAGCTACCCTACCTCTGCTCCTTCTCAGTGACTAGAACTACCATCTCCTACCTCCCTTAAAGGTGCAACACAGAGGTTGATCTCCACTCTCTCCACTCTTTGACTTCTTTATCTAAGTTTCCCTAAAGAGTCAGACAGTGACCTCTCGCACTCGAAGTTTCCCATAACTGTTTCCCACACCACACCGTGCAGCACAGTAGCAGGAATCAAAGAGCCTTTGGAAATGAAAACGTAAAGTGTGCAGCAGCAGCCCAAGCCAATGAGCAGCCTGATGATCCAGTTTGCCAATTGCTCATTCACATTCTAGATGCATTAAAACACACTCTGTCCAGCAGTGATAAGCACTGTTCCATCAGTTGCCTTCACTCATCGCTATCCCATTTGGACCAAAACCAAACTTCTAGCCTAAGTGGTGAGAGGGACATAGACACCCCAGAATGTGGAAAGGAATTATCTGAGGGTTAGGAACTCTGGAAATCACTACCAGTTCTCTTACCAACATGTTCTGTGAGTTTGAGCAATGGCAATCTGTTTGTGGGCCTCAGTTTTCTCACCTTCGAAATGGGGTGGTAATAGTCAAACCACAAGGTCCAGCACATGATCCAGACACAATGTTTGGCATACAGTGGATGCACAGTGAACATTTGTGAACTAAATTGAGGAATTAATATGGTCATACTAGAGCCTATAGTCAGTGCCACATCCTCCACCAAAACAGTTTTGTCTCTGGGAAAACCACTTATCCCTCTCCGGCTGCACAGGACATTCTCAAGTGACAGGGTCTGTCCTCTCTAGCATTCCCTGACCTCCAAACAATCCAGTTACCAGAGCCCAGTTCCAAAACTCTACAGGTCCCCATCCAAAGCTGTGTGCATTCGTATCATTCTACTGCTAGAAAACTGGAAAACCTGATGAAGCAATTCAGGCTAAAGTGTAAATGGCTGTTAGTCACTGATTCAGACAGAGAATCAGTGGGAACCAAGTTGACAATACCTGTATTTCATTCATTGTCATGAATAGTTGACACTGAGAGGGGACTGGTCAGCAATGTGATAGAATAATGGGACAACTGGGGAAGAGGAGGGGGTGGTCCTGTGGCTAATCACCTATCAGATAGATTACCACCTTATATCTGGCTGGCTTTGATGTTCTAGAGCAGGGTTTCTCAAACTAAGAGCTACTGACATTTCAGGTCAGATAATTCTTTGTTGTGGTGGCTGTCTTGTGCATTATAGGAGGTTGAGCAACACCCCTGGTTTCTACCTGCTAGAGATGGCAGATTGCACTCTCCCTTCAGCTATAACAACTAAAAATATCTCAAAACAAGGTCAGTGGCCCCTGGCAGATCAAGTCACCTCCTCTTGAGAATCACTGTTCTAGAAAGAAAATAATAAAAAATTCTAATCCCGAAATACAGCATGAATTCCGGGTTCTTGAACACACCATGGTGTCTCTTACAAGCCGGCCCTTTCATATTCTGTTCCCTGTGCCTGGAATCGCATACCCCTGCCCCCTGCTCCTTCTCACCTGGCAGGTCCAAAGACTCCTCAGTTCAAGGGTCCTTCCTCTGCCAAGCTTTCCAGGGTTTACTAAAATCACTGGGAGACAGACCCTCTTCTCTGTGAAAGCAAATGTATTCCTCTCTGTACATGAAGCTACTCCCAGCACCTTGCAACAAAAACCCACATTCTTTAAGGGCAGGTGCTCTGCCTTATTAACATGCTTCTGTTCCTAGCTCTGCATCCGTGTCCTAGTGCAGAATCAACAAATACAAGAACAGCGTGCTAACACTTCATGACTATTTACTATATGTCGGGGGCCCCCATGCAGCCTATCTTGTTTCATGCTGTCGTCCATGTTGGACTATGAGTTGTTATTACCCTATGTTACTAGAGTGTAATTGATATCCAGAGAGCAGAAGTAACTTATCCAGCGTCACACCAGGGGCACACAGCCCAACCGGGTAGATGGACTGAAATCTGTGTTGTTCCCACCCTGATGTTATGTTTTCCACCTGAATTCTCACCTACCTTGCTACACACAGTAAAGCAATTACAGAGCCCTCCGCCTTCAGCCCTTGGGTTTTGACATGGCACCCGACCACTTCCTCCTGACTTCTAGCTCCACAACTCTGCTGACCCCATGCACAGAAGGAGCAGGAAGGTGGATGTGAGTGTTGTTATATGTGTGCCCTGGCAGCCAGAGACCCAGGGCAATGGGAACTTTCCCCACATAGCACACACACAAGCCAAAGCAAAGACTGGAAGCACTTTCACCATCCCCTTCCCATCTCTGGTGGTGTTGTTAGACTCCTTCAAACTACCCAGTAATGGGAACCTCTGGTGACTGGAATACAAACAATGATTTTCCCCCTTAGTCTCCTAGAAATAAGTTCAGAATTTAATAAAGGAGGGCAAAATACTAAGGTATTCCTTCCTATTTCTCCTCTCTGTAGGAAACAAAATAATAATTTAGTTTTAGCCCTTATGTTAGATTGACAGTCCTGGAGCTGAACAGTATCTATTCCCATAACTGGTCTAGTGCACAGCAATAGCGTGTTCTTTTTATGCATGCACACACATGTCCACATACATACAGCATAAGAAGCATTTCCTTTTAAAAAACAGAAAAGGTGCTACATATTAAACTGACCTGGCCACAACCTATCTGCCTCACCTCTGACCCTGGAAGGCCCATTCGCCAGTGACTGTAGACCAACATTCTAAGCAATCCATCAGAACTTCCCCTTTACCAACCACCATGACGATTACTTGATTCCACCTGCCTTCATTCAAGTCAGGAATCAACCTCTCAGTTCTGACTCCTCCTAGGTAGATTCTCTTCAGGGAATAAGGGACCTTAGTTTCTAGAATGGCTTATGATTTGCCAACCTAGGAACCCCCTCAGGCTTCTGGTGAGGGGCACTCTGCAGAAAACCAATTTCCCACCTGCTCTTTTTTGGGTGTGTGTGGCATTAAGTTTTTACTGTTAATTGAGTGATAGTTTACATGGGAGAACATCGGTTTTACACGCATCGTTTCATTGCAATGATTACAATCTCCTCCATGCATCATCATTCAACAGTATTTGCTTCTATTCCTTCTGTGTTTGGTTTTTTTGTTTGTTTGTTTGTTTGTTTTTGGTTTTGAGGGGATGTACACAACAACACTTATAAATATATAAGCATTTAAACAACCAAAGGTCACATTCTGCAAGCCTGCCTTTTGGCCACCAGCACACAGCCTTTCTCTTTCCTTGAGTCGAGTCCTTAGCTGCTGTTATCTCTCCATGTCCTCATCTCTGCCTGCATCTCTGGTGTCGCTGCTTCTCTGCACAGGGTCCCACATTTCGCTCGTGCTCTTCCCACCTGCCTTTACCACCCCAACCTGAATCACCAGCCACAGCTCCATACAAAGTGGTTTGGAGAGGCAGGGAGGGCTTCAATCCTAGAAGCCAGCAATATTTTCAGTGTGAAAGATTGACCCTCTTCCTACTATGAATAATTTTCCTCATACAAAAGCATGGTGCAAACATTTTACTCTTTTTTCTTAATTTACGGTTTCATTTATAGTCCTTACTGTAGTTACTGTTGTTAGGTGCCATCAGGTCTGACTCATAGCGATCCTATGTACAACAGAGTGAAACACTGCCCCATCTCAAATCATCCCTACAGTTGTTACTGTAGCTTGGTAGATATTGTGATACATAATCTTTATAGGGAGTTCTGGTGTGGCGCTGTAGGATAAGCACTGGACTGCTAACCACAAGGTCCGCAGTTTGAACTGACAAGCAGTTCCTTGGAAATCCTATCTAGGGTCGTGATAAATCAGAACTGACTCGAAGGCATTCAACAATACCAAGTCTTTATAGGTGAGATATTAAACAAAACTCAGAATAAAATCAAATTGGCTTTAAACAAAAGTAAAAAAATGTTGTCGTTAAGTGCCGTCGAGTTGGTTCCAACTCAGGGCAACCCTGTATAGAGTTTCCGAGGAGCGGCTGACGAGTTTGCACCACCAAACCTGTGGTTCAAACCAACCTTAAGATCGAGTGCTCATCCTACAGCGTCACGTCATTAAGCCAACATCAGCTCAAGGAGACCCCGTGTGTGTCAGAACAGAGCTGAGCTCCATAAGGTCTCAGCAGCTGTTTATTAAGAAGTAGGTTACCATGTCTTTGTTTTCAGGTGCCTCGGGGTACACTCAAGCTCCCACATGTTCAGTAGCCCAGTATGTTAACTGTTGTCACCACCCAGGGAGCACTGGCGTGGCACTGTATGATAAATACTAGACTGTTAACCTCAAGGTTGGCAGTTCAAATCCACCAGCTCCTTTCAGACAACAACAACTTAATCAATAAGCAAATATCTCCTGATCACCTAACAATCAACTGGAGACCATTCTAGATACTAGGACAAGATGAAAAACACAAAAGACAAGGCGAGGTGCCCTACAAACTGCTGAAATCAGTCCTTGTGATGCCAGGACTGTGTGAAAAGTGATTCAAAGCATAAGCACAGGGTGACTATGGGGATCCACAGAAAAGACAGCACAGAGGCAGTTTTGTAGGCTCAGGGAAGGTGCAGCATCTACATCAAGAGCAAAAGGCTGAATAGAATTTTCCAAGGAAAAACATAAGACCAAAGTATTCCAGTCAGAAAGGACAGATCTGAACTTCCAGGAAACAAAAAGAATATGGATGGGTAGAATATGAAAAAGCTTCAGCATGATTTTGGGAGGTAGGTACAGGGCATAACAGGAGAAGAAGGTGGGGAGGCAGGCAGGGGTTGGACCATGCTGAACTTTTCAGGCCATGTTTAGGTTTGAGAATCTCCCCTTATAGCCAAGTGGAGGCAGTGATGAGATTTTGAAAGTTTACAAAAAGACAAGAAAGTTAGGCTGCCTTGCTTTCTACCTCCAAAGGAAGACATTGATTGGATGGCAGTTGGAGTCAGGAGTCAGTAGATGAAGGGGAATGTAAAGAAGAAGACAGAGTTTGTCCTGGGTCCCTACAACAGGGGACTCTGATACACAGGAAGACCTGGGGAACCTGAGAATCAAGAGGACTAAGGAATAATTGTGAGGTTGGCCCAGGACAGGGCAGTGTTTCATTTTGTTATTCACAGGGTCCCTGTGTACCGACTAGATGGCACCTAACAACAACAACAAGGAACTTCATGGTTTTGGGGGGAACTCTGAACTTGAGCGGACAGGGGTTAAATGCTGCTGGAGGAACTGGTTACCAGGAGACTATGGCATCATCCATGTAATTTATTTATTATTAAAACTGGCGGGCAGGAGACACCAACTGAAACACAGACTCTTAGCCCTGAACCCTGAGGGCCAGACTCCTTGCAGCCAATCTCAGTCAGCCTCCCCCTCCCAGACTGCACAAGGATGGTCCAGATTATCCCCTTGGGGATGTCTGGATCAGAAAGCCAGGGATTCTCTCAAACCTTACAGAAGCAGCCAACACAGCCATTTCCCCATCTCTTTGCTGCCATGGACCCTCCAGAAGTACCCTCTTTGCTAGGGCCAGCCTACCAGTCCTGAGTCCAAACTCTGCAGACCCAGTCTGATCAGGACCAAGGAGTTGGGCTCTGGGGCTTGGGATCCTACACTCCCATCTGGGTTCAGTGTCTCCTCTTTCCCTCCTCTTCCCCTTTCCCAGAAGAGTCCTTAATCCCCCCACTAATTAGCTGCTGTGATGTACTTACGGAGACTGATAAGGAAATAATTAGGATGGACATGCAGGGATTATAGGAAGGGGGAAATGTCTCCTTGTCAAGATAATGTCCTTTTCCTATTCCTTCTGTCACCCCTGCCTCCCCCGCTGAGCAGCATTTGGGGATTTTTAGAGACGGAGAACTTGGGCAGGAAGCGAGGTGAATGGATGGAGCTCACATTTCAGAGCGGAAAGAGCCCATAATGATCATCTAATTCAGGAGTCCTCTCCTCAAAGCCTTCAGACACTCACAGGCATAATAACTGGCACAGTCTGGATGGGAGAAACACAGCAGCACATGCATGGTGATGAAACATAGTGGAGCCAGGCCTTCGGGGGGTGCAGCGAGGGTGATGATGTGGGGCTCCTGGGGACCTGGAGGGTCCACATCCCTTCCAGAAGTGACAAGACAACTGAACCCCAGTCTGGTAGTCTGCCATGCAGGAAGGAAGCCCAGTTTTGGAAGCAATTCTAATTTTTCAGGAGAAGCCAGAAATCCAGCTGTTGTGTGAAATTTCTCATTTTTTTCTTTCTTTCTTTTTTTTTTTTTTCATTTTGGAAACATATCTGCTTTAAAAAAAAAAAAAAATAGTAAAGAAAGAAATATTTTACAAGCCAAGCAAAATGATATCTGCATGCCAGATGTAGCCTGTGGGCATTCAGTTTGAGATGTCTAATTTGAGTCCGGTACCTTCTTTACTGGAGGGGACTATGTATAGTGGAAACTAAACTGTGTTTAGAGATGAAAAGGGACTTACAGATCAAGATTATTATGGAGTCAAGACACAATTCAATGTCCACGCCCTACTTTCCACCTCCCACAATACTAACAGACTTGAGGCTAATAACAGATCATGGGGATTAGAGAGACAGTTAAATAGATAACATTAATGAATGCAAGTAGCAAAATCAAATTGCCCAACGAAATTCTGCAGAAAGAAATGAAGAAGTGGTAGCTGCGGGGGTGAGGGAGAGAATACAAAAGACTTCACCAGAGGGACAAGACTATTTACTGCTCCAATATGAAAATCCTGCCGCATCCAGGGCTGCACTAGAGTGCCAAGAATGAGGAGATGGTCACAGTCTCGGCCTTCCAAGTAGCTCAGAGATTGGGGTCATGGAGGATGATCCGTAAATTTAAATGGGTGATAAAGTGTTGCAAGTGCCAAGAGGCAGTATGTTCAGGAAAAAGGGTAAGCCGAGGCAAAGAGGAATCGACTCTAGAAGGAGGTCATCAGAAGCAAGATGACTGGAGATGATGTTTGAAGAGTGAATTAGCCAGTTCATGGAAGTAAGCAGGGGATATAAGCTGAACTTCAAAGGACACAGAGGATGGGGGCATCTTGAAGCCTAGAGGAGGGGCTGGAATTACAGGCAGTGATAAGCACTGGCCCCGATGACATAGTGCATGGAGTGTGTAGCTATGAAGAGGAGATCATTTTAACTAGTGTGCAGTCATGTGAGGCCACGGTCCATACGTCACTGTGTGGTACTGCAGTGGCTTACATATTGCCAAGATGCTAGAAGCTATCAAACACCAGTAGGTCACCCACGGTAAACAGGTCTCAGCAAGTCTTGCGACGAGGATGACCACATCAGATCACAAAATGGAGGATGAGCGCATTGCTACAAATCTGCCAAATGGCATCATTATATAATTGTCAAATAACTGAGAATCATGGTCTAGCCCAGTTGACACGTAATTTTAACCATCAGATCCAGGGTTACTCTTGCCTCACATCTTGGCCTTCATTACTGTCACACAGTAATGTAAAATAATCAGATGATAGATTTTCTACTATTGCAAATGTGGAGTGTCAGATAACCAGGTGGCTGAGACATGAGGAATAGGTGTATGTATTTTGGCAGGCAAGAAATGGTAAGCTCCTAAGGTTTATGAAAAAGGAACAAAGAGAGTTACACCATCAGTGTTTCATTTGGGAAAGATTCACCTGGACGTTGTTGTTGTTAGGTGCTGACAAGTTAGTTCCAATACATAGCGACCCTATTCACAAGAGAACAACAAACTGCCCAGTTTTGCACCATCCTCCCAATTGTTATGTTTGAGCCCACTGAAAAGTATATATGCATATATAATGAATGGGAAGATGAGAGCGCTAATGAAAAAGCTAAAAGCTCACTTATCCTTGATCAGTAAACATTTTTTGAACAATTACCATCTACCCAGCTCTCTGCTAGGAGCTGAGAATACAGTGATAAATAGAACAATCATTCAACACTGTCATTGTGCACCTACCTGTGCCAAACACGTTGGAGGGCAGGATTCTACCTCATTCATCTTGGAGCTGAGCACAGTGCCCAGTAAATGTTTGCTCCATTTAACTGAAGAGGTCCAGAAGAAATAGATTAAGATTGGGTGGTTCCAGTATAGCTCAGAGGCAGAAATGTGTGGGAAAGAGCTAAAGGGAGCGAAGATGTGTGGTGGGATAAAAGATGTGTGACTCTCACATCCATGTGCTAGATTTCAGTCCTGAGTCTTTGTCATTATCATTTCCTTTCCTGGCCAAAAAAATCAGTTTCCACATCTGTAAACATGAGAGTTTGTTTCTAGAGGAGGAGCTTGAGCTGGATTCAAGATTCTTCTATGCTGATGGGCAGTGGTGTGGCTCAGTGGTAGAGGTCTTGCTCTCCATGTGGAGGACTCAAGATTGACTCCCAGACAATGCATCTCATGTATAGCCAGCACTCTTGTGTCTGTGATGTGATGCTGCACAGATTTCAGTGAAGTAAGATAGACAAGGAAGAGAGGTTTGGCAATTCACTTCCAAAAACTATTCTGATGGCCATATATGAAATAGACAGGATGATCAGATGGAGGGGGCTGAAGTAGGAGGCGATTGTACAGAATATCTGTAGCTGGAAAAACAGAGCTCCCAGATGAAGGAGAGGGAAGGCCATGTTTGAAACCTCAGGGACTACTCTGAGCTGGATATTGGCCAGCTTCTGAAATCACCTCTTTGCCATTACCTGCCCCCTTGAAAGGTCTTGCGCTGAATGGCTACCGCTGTTACCTACCACTTTCATTATTATAATTACTGAGTCCATTGGTGTTCTCTGGGTATTCTATGCACAGTGGAAAAGCACTTTCCTGATGACTGTTATTAATTAATCCCTCACCACCCATGCCTGGTACAGACTGCTGAGTGGCCTCATTTTTCATCCAAGGGAAATGGGCACAGAAAGAGGCTGGAGCTTGACAAGGTTCAGGCTCATTTGGTATTGGAGCATGGGGGCTTTCTCCAACCATTAATCACCTGTCCCACAGATGACTCAGTCAGAGAGGAACAGAGGTTAAGCAAGGAATTGCCATGAGGAATGATGGCAACTCCATTACAGAGTGGGTGATGCATAGCAGGCTTGTGGAGAAGACATAAAGCGTGGATGGATGCCCTTTGAAGGTGGAAAGGGAAAAAAAGGGAAATTGTAGATTTGGCTAGCATCCCAAGGAGTCTGAAATTTCTGGAAATCCCTACTATGATGCAGAGGAGAAAGGGGTGACCTTCGGCTGGCGTGTCAGGGAGGGGTGACCTCAAGACAGAGGTGTGGTAAGTTGAGTTCCTGCTGGAAGGTCATGGAAATTGAATGGTGACCTGCAGCTGGGGGGGACATGGGATGGTGATCTCAGGTTAGAAAGCCATGGAAGGTTGAAGTGCTTTTGGAGGACAGAGAAGACATCTAAGAAGAGGAGGTGTTCGAGCTGTCTGAAGTTCAAAACCCAAAAGCCAAAAAAGGAACAGATGCGTTAAGTTGCTGTCACAGCTCTGGCAAGAGACAGTTGCCCCGCCTTCTGCAGGCTAAGCAGTTAATTTGTCCAATTCACTGCTTCTGAGTTCGTCCTTTTTTTAACACACATCCAGGATCCCTGTCAACTGGTGGGTGAGGATGAATTGGGACTGGGTTTGAAGGGCGGGGCAGAGAAGAACCATTGGGAAAGTGGGAGAGGAAACCCTCCTGATTTTAATCAAGTAAATTACAAAAAGAAGGAAGTGTTGAGAGAGTTGAAAAGAGGGGTGATATGCACTTCTTTCTCCAAGATCACTGGACAAGAAGTTGTAGCTCAAAGGACACCTATGCTCAGGTTTTGCTGGGCTCATCCATGCAGGGCAAAGGGACTCTGATTGTTTTTGTTATAAAGTGCTGTGGCGTCTGTTGCAACTCATAGCAACCCTGTATAAGGTTTCCAAGGAGTGACTGGTAAGTTTGAGTTGCCAACCTTGTGATTCAAACTGACCTTATGGTCCAGTGCTTTATCCCACAGAGCCACATCAGGATTACCATGACAATAAAGAACAAAACCAAAACCCTTGCCATCAAGTAGATTCCAATTCAGAGCAACTCTCTAGGAAAGAGTAGAACTGCCCCACAGGGTTTCCAAAGCTGTAATTTTTACAGAAGCAGACTGCCGCCACATCTTTCTCCTCAGGAGTCGTTGGTGAGTTCAAACTGATGACCCTTCGGTGAGCAGCCAAACACTTAATCATTACGCCACCATTGTCTTTCATAATGATTCCACTTACTGTGTTCTATGTTCCAGGAACTGAGTTTGGCACTGCAATGGCCACCTGATGTGGCGCTATAGGATAAGCACTGGACTGCTAACTGCAAGGATGGCAGTTCAAACCTACCAACCACTCCCTGGAAACCTATGAGTCAGAACATATTCGAAGGCATTTAACAACAACAGCCATTTTTGAACATTCACTATCTTGAGAGCTTGTACATGGCCTTTTCCATACACTGTCTCATTAATTCTCAACATTCTCCAGGAATTAAGAAGTGTTTTCAATTCTATTTCCAGGAAAAATAATGGGAACTCTGAGAGGTTACATAGTTTAGCCAAGGTCACCAGCAGGCAGCAGGGCATGGAGTTAAGCCCAGGTCTTTTTTACTCCACAGCCCTGTCTCTTGAGCACATGTACCCATTTGAGGACTAGCTTCTTGGTACCTCCAGATCCCCATTACCAAGGGAATAATCTCATTGCCCAGAAGTCTCTGAAGGAGAGACTATCTAATTAGGTCTATTACACCCTCCCACCAGGTCATTCCAGCCAATTTTCAGAAAGAAATGACACTGAAGCCGAATAGAGGTAATGGAGTCTTGCTTATTGTTATACACGCCCCTGAGGTTTCAGGAAACCCAATTGACATGGTATGAAATGAGTCTAGTTGAGACACAGAGGAGGGAGATGCACCAGATCCTGGGGGTGAATGGCAAGAGAGAGCAGAGCTTTTATTCTGAGCTCCTTTCCAAAGTCTCCTAGGTTGGTTTCTGAAGGACTCCCTGAGGATTGGTTAGTGATTCTGATGCAGCGAACAGAAGGGAAGAGAAGGAAAGAAAGGAAGGAAGACAGCTTTGGGAACCTGGTATGAAGATATCAATAGCTCCCATTCCCCTAGCCTGACTTTAATAGTTCAGCTTGACCTTTGTTGGAAGACCATGCCTCCAGCTCAAACTATCTTTCTTCTGCACACTCCTCACAACTGATTCCCTCCTCTGCATCAATCTCTAAGAGTACAGGTGGGGATGGAGAACAGAGACTTCTTCTTGTTCACCACCAATACACAATCCTCTCTGTTTAGATGGGTACTTTCTACCTTCCTTTGGTATTATGACTAGGAAACTGACTTCTGGCTAAAGGAATGTGGATGGAAATGTGTATAGTGGACAGAATATTGCTTAAATGCATTTTGTCCACTACATGGCTGGGAATGTGGACATGCTGGACCACTATGCTGAAAACTTGAAAATGTAGATCATGTACAACCCAGTAGGATCCTGGGTCCCCAACACAATGGAACATCGACCAGAGAAATAAGTATCTACCTTGAGTAAACCATTATAATGTTGGATTCTCTGCCACTTATAGCTAAATCAGGAGTCCTGGTGTGGCACTGTGGTTTAATGCGCCAGACTGCAAAGCCATTTGAATGGCAAGGTTGGTGGTTCAAGCTCAGCAGCTGCTCCTCAGAAACCCTATACAGAGTTGCTATGTGTCCGAGTCAACTCGACGGCACTTAACAACAACAACATAGCTAAATCAACACTAAGAGAATTAGGTAGTGGAGACTACATGTGTCTTAATTGCAGCAGTTATATTTCATATCTTTGTGCTTCCCTCCAAACTCTGTGGTATGATAAGAAAAGAAGAAGAAGAAAAACCAATGGTTTTGAAGAGAGATAGGAGTCCCAATGGATTTCTACTACTTACTAGCTGAGTAAACTTGGATGACTTAATTCACTTCAGCTTCTATTAAATGGAGTTCTGAGAGTTATATAAAATTAGCTGTGCTGTGACGGAGGAAGGGCTGTGTTTGTCTCATTCATTGATGCATCTATTTCACCAATGCTCCCGAAAGCCCCAGGTGCCTAGTGAGTGCCACAGAAAGAACTACTAAACAAATGAAAAGTGTGTACCAAGCAGGTGGTCACTTGTAGGTGATCTTCATTCATTACCCATTACCAAGGCAGTCCTGATACCTTCCACATTAGTTTCTGAAGATTAAACCAAAAGACTACTGAAGACAAAAACTAGGCCTGTAAAGTTATGTTTCTGGGTTCTGAGGCAAAAAAAACACTTAGGAAGGGTCTCTTTACTATTTTAAAACTAGGAATCAGAATATTTAACTTCCTTTTCCTCTAACTTCGTTTCTCTCTTCTCAACAACCTTCCTCCATTCATGCTCCATTTAATTTTCACACATATTGTAAGTTACAAATTTTCTTTCAGACTTCATTGGGCAGGCTCCTCAGCTCCTGTCTAAAAGGGACATAACCCTGAAAGCTCAGAAGCAGAGGCCCATGGGAAGGTTCAGCACTCTACCATACAGAGCTTCTAGGAATATCACAAAGGAGAGGATGAGGAGAAAACAATAAACTTTTTTTTTTGTGTGAGAAATTTCTTATTCTCATAATAATAGTAAACAACTAATTACCAGATAGCTAATCTATACCACGCTCTATGCTACATGACTTAACCGGATTTTCCTGTAATCCTCGCAGGAAGCCTACAAATTATCAGGATGAAGCCTATATAAAAATTGAGATAATAGATGCTTGGATTGGGGGGGAAGGACCTTATGCCACTTGCCCAAAGAAGAACTGATTGTCTGTCCACACACAAAATTGTACATGAATGTTTACAGCAGCATTATCCACAATAGCCCAGAGATGGAACAACCCAAACATCCAGGAACTGGGAAATGGATAAACAAAATGTGATATGTTCATACAACAGCATATGATTTGCCAATAAAAAGGAATTAAGTATGGATGCATGCTACAACATGGGTGAACCTTGAAAACATTACAATAGGTAAAGGAAACCAGACACAAAAGAACAAATATTGCATGATTCCACTCATATAAAATGTTTACAAAATACATCAGTGGTTGCATGGGACTGGAAGGGAGGGTGGAGAAGTGATAGTGAAAGGGTGCAGGGTTTGCTTTTGAGTTGATGGAACTTTTCTAAAATTTGTTGTTGATGATTGCACGTATCTATGAGTATATTAAATTGTAACGAATTGCAAAATTTAAATGAATGGCCCTTGCATGCTATTCATCTCAATAGAGCTGTTTGTTGTTGTTGTTGTTGCTAAGTGCCTTCAAGTAGTTGTTTAAAAATTAACAATAGCTGATATCTGAACCTACAACTGGATGGCTTCTAATTCCTGTTTATTGCATCTCATCGCCTGGCCCTTGGCATGTACCTCACTGAATCCTCAGAATGGTCCTGTACCTTGTGGATGACCATTCTAAATTAATAAATAAGGAAATCAAGGGCCTGGGAGGAAAAATAATGCCCCCACTTGCAAAGGAGAATTCAATTTACGAAGAAGAAAAGTGATTTTCCAAATATGTACAATTATGAGGAGACCACCCAACTTCATCATACACAGAGAAAGTGAGAGCTGAAAGGGACTTCAGCAATAATTTGGGGATGTCAAACTACCTGCAAAACACCATAACTCCAAGGATACACAGAAAGGTGCTCAGGGACTGGGGAGGCTCAAGAAGAGTAGTGTTTCAGTTCTATTTGGGCTTCCATCGATGACTCCAACTGGAAACACAGTGCCATCGTTCACATGGTTTGGAAGCCACTGAGTGGGTTCAACTTGCCCATCTGACACATAAGATAAATAAGATGGTATAAGGAGAAGGTCACTTCGAGTCACTCAGTGAGTTAATGCTAGTGCTGGGCAAGGGGCCAGTTTTCTGCTCACTCTATATCACAAGCATGTCTTTAGCTCAGATTAATGACCTGATGGGTGGGGTGGACAAGGAAACTAGATTGGATAGTTTGGTTCTACCGGTTCTTAAGCAGGGTGGAGGGGAGGCAACACATTTTTTTTTTTTTTTTAACTGTAAAGAGCCAGTTATGAAATGTTTTCAACTTTTAGGCTGTAGGATAAGCACTGGATTGCTAAGCAAAAGGTTGGCAGTTCAAACCCACCAGCTGCTCTCAGAAACCCTATACATGGTTGCTGCGTTGGAACCCACTCGACACCACACAACAACAAGCATCTCTTTCACAATTATTTGACTATGCCATTAGCGTTGGAAATCAGCCACAGGTAATACATAAAAAAGATATGGCTATGTTCCAATAAAATTGTGTGTTCCAATAAAATTTTATTTATAAAACAAGCAAGGGATCAGATGTTGGCCATGGGCCATCATATGCTGACGTTTGCTCTAAACAGATTCCTTAATGTCAGTCATTCCCATACCCAAGGATGAAAGGGATGGATGTGTTAAGAGAAATGGCTCCCTTCAACAGCTCGGCTGGGACCATCTCCACTGGTAGTACAGTGTTATGGAAAGCCCTTGACATAGAGTCTGCTAGATTGGCTTTTGTTTGCAGACTTTCATCTGTTTACCTCTAAGACTAGGAGACATCATCTAGCACTTTGAGGCTCTTTCCTAGTTGTAAAATGTTTTCACCTTGAGGACATTGTAAAGATTACAAGAGAAATGGTATGTCAGGGCAGTTCAAGGTCACCAGCTGCTCCTCGGAAACGCTACATAATGTCACTATGGGTCACAAATGATTTGACGGCACTTAACAACAACAACAACAACCAGACTCCTGGTGTGGAGCTGTAGGATAAACACTGGACTGCAAAGTTGGTTTGAACCACAAGGTTGGCAGATCAAACTCACCAGCTGCTCCTGGGAAACCCTATAAAAGGAGCTCTGGTAGCGTAGTGGTTACGAATCGGGCTACAAACCACAAGGTCAGCAGTTTGAAACTACCAGCTGCTCCGCAGGAGAAAGATGAGGCTTTCTGCTCCCGTAAAGATTTACAGCCTCGGAAAACCTTTTCAGAGTTGCTATGGGTCAGAACTGACTCGACGGCACTTAACAACAACAACAACATGAGTCACAACAGACTTGACAGTAATTATCAATAACAACAACACCAGGCTGCAGCCACACTGACCTCCTGGCCATTTCTTCTTCTTCTTCTTTTTTTTTTTTTTTTAATATTTTATTGTGAATTATGTGATAGCTTACATGAGAGAACATTAGTTTTACATTCATCCTATAGTATATTGTTTTATTGGTATGGTTACAATCCCCTCTGTGCATCATCAACCAACCAAAGGAAATACACTACAAGCCTGCCCCCCAAGTCATCAGCACACAGCCCCTCTCCCTCACTGTGTCTAAAGTCCCCAACAGCTCCATCTCTCCACGTCATCGTCTCTGCCTCCATCTTAGGCATCACTGCTTCTCTGGGTAGGGTCCTGCTCTCCGCTGTTCTCCCTTGATGGTCCCAGGGACCTCCGCTCCTAGACTACAAAGTGAATCACTCCCCTCCTTGCTACAAAACGTCTACCTTACAATTCCAACACTCACAAGCAGTTCAGATAACAATTATTCACTATTGTATCACAAGAGATCCAATCCGGATTTCATTTCATCAGCCCCGCTCCTGGCCATTTCTTTTACATGCCAAGCTTGGCCAAGGTCGGCAGCCTTACACTCACTGCTCCCTGGTCTTAGAATGCTCTGCCCATACCTTCCCCTTTTCCAAGTCTCAGCTCAATTACCGCTTCCTGGCAGAGTTTTCCTGATAACTCTACCTAAAATAGCTACCCTTCCATGAGCCCCTAGGTACTCCACAATATTATCCTGCTTTATTTCCTCTATAGCCCTTGCTGATAACTTAAATTTCATCACTTATGTATTTCTTCACTACCTTACTGTTTCTCTCTAAGCTCCATGATACTCTTATTGGACCTTTCTGGTTTCCTAGAGGCAACAATTATGCCTGGGCCATAGTAAGACTTAGTAACTAGTTGTTGAAAGAAAACCAGAGAAATAATGATCTGCAAACTGTTCCTATTTTCTGAATTACTTTTTCCACCTTAAGTTCCTGTTTTGGGAACTATTAAGGTTTAACGTAATACAAATGCCTCCATGTTTGGAAAAGTCAATCTAATGATGTATCTCACTCAATTAGATGCAAATTTACTGGGAGCATGAAAATTCTGTTTGGGGGATTATCTAGGTCTCTAATGACATTGGAATCCTGGTGTGGCGCTGGGGGTTAATACGCCAGACTGCAACGCCTATTGAACTGCAAGGTCAGCGGTTCAAGCTCACCAGCTGCTCCCTGGAAACCCTATACAGGGTCATTATGGGTCGGAATCAACTCAACAGCACTCAACATCAAGCAACAACAATAACATTGATTGCCAAAAGGTAACATTGTATCCAGGTTGTAAGGTCATTTCATTAATAGCTACAGTAAATTAGACTTAGAAGGGCCCCTTGACTCCATTCCTACTTTCATTTTACTGATTGGGAAGCTGGGGCTCAAAAATGGGAATAGACATTCCCACAGCCTTGTACCTCATTGAATGAAGAACCTGTTCAATCAATCAAGTTATAAAATGCTAGAACTCAAAGGTCACTTAGAAATCATTTCCTTTGTGAGGAGCTCAAGGTAAGAGAGCAAAAAGGACTTGCCCCAAATGACAGAACACATCAATGGCAGAATTAAGACTACAATTCACTTCTATTTGTACCCAGAGTTGAAATCTTGCCATTTCCCCTTCATGCTGCTCTTTGGAGAGAATCAGAAAAGGAAAAGAAATTATTCCAGGCACACACTTAGAAATGCTCATAAATCCTGACAATATTAACAACACACGACAGCTTCGTTGAACAAATTGGCAGTGAGTGGAGGCAGCTTAAGGAGGCAGGAGGTCTGAAAAGAAAAGAATTAAGACCTCCAGGCACACAAAACTCTTACCATTCTGCTCTGATCCACATCTGTCTATGAAACAAAGGCTCAGATCGGAGGTGCTGGGGTTTGGGGAGAGTTTGATGGATGTGCAGATGTAGAGAGAGTGTAAGTATGTGTTTGTGTGTGCATGTGTGCACACACAGCATCTGAGAGATTGCAGGGGGAATAATCCATTCCTAAAATGTCACTCATCTTTTATACAAATTAACCTCCACCCCACTCATACTGGGATTAATTTGTTCTTTGTTTCCTTGACATTCAGCTGGGAAGATCTCAGAAGAATTCAGGAAAGTTCTCTAAGAGGTGAAAAGGGAAAGTCAGGGCTTCTAGGCCTGAAGCTCTGGGGAATCAACACTGCTGCAGTACTTCTAGACAGGGTCAAAGAAGGAGTTTGCCCTGTGTTCACCTTCACCCTTCTGCAGGAGGAAGTCTGTAGACTATGGTAAGTAAGTATTAGTGCTAATTCATATCATACAGTTTCTGTGCCTGCTCTGTGTTGAATACTTTACGTACCCTATGCTGGTTCTCAGGATCTGGCCAGCATAGGTTTTCTCTGAGGTTCCTGACTTCACCTAGGATGTTTGGTCTTCACTCATTCTGCCAAGCAGCTCTGGTACTGATTCCCCAGATGGGAACCCAGCCCACTGTTCTCTATGCAGAAACTCCAGGTCAATGTGTGTCTGGACCCTCAGAGGGGCCATGTCAAGTCCCATTCCCAAAACTAGAAGCTTTAGTGCTCAGATAAAGGGCAAATATTGAAAGGCAAGCAAGGCACTATAAGAAACATATTGAAAGGACCTTCAATTTTTTCCCTAGTTTTGTATTTGTTTGTGATCCCAGTTTGCATGAATAAATAAGCCACTGAATATTATTTTTGGAATGAGGAGCAATATAAATAAATAAATACATAAATAAGAATAAATAATGCTAACAATGAATAAATGAAGATGGATTTTAAAAATACACATTTTAATTTAAAATTTAATTTAAAAATGCAAATCACATTTAATGTGCAGCACCCAAAGAACCACAGTTCTCGCTATCAGACTCTGCGTGTCTGTCACAGATTATAATGAACAGTTCCCATTTTACAGAGCAGTACACACAGACCAATGAAAGAGGTGGCAGACCTAAGTTTTATAGCTTATTCAAGAAACCCACATGATTCCGTTGTAGGGTAATTAACTGACTTCTAGATTCCAGAGATCAAAATTTCTGCACATTAAGGAAGATCCTAACAACCTGTGAGAAGCTAGAACAAGAAACAAGGAAATGAGAAGTCGTTTTCATTTCTTCATTACCTTCCATATATTGCACCTGGTCACATGCTTGGCACTGGACTAGGTGGTTTGCAAGCATTGTTTCATTCAATTCTCATAACAATACCAAGAAGTGAAAGCAGTAAACCCATGTTTCCAATGAGGATATTAAAGCAAGTTCTTTTCTGGAGGTAAAATAGCTATTGCGTATAATATGGACATTTTGCTAACTGTTAAGATCTATTTTTAATTATGTGAATATCTGGTAATGAGGCATTACAGGGGAGCAGAATGGGAAACTTCTTTTCAAATAACCAATATATAGAGCTGCTGTTTTGAGTACAAATCATGGAGCGTATGGAGAAGACAAGAGCACACACAACTAACCTAATATTAATGGCAAGAAGTTGGGAACTGAGTGGGTACTCAAGACATTTGGCAAACCTATCTGAGAGTCAAGTTGTTCATCTCCCAAATGGGCATGATAAATTGGCTCACCTTCCCACACACAGCTAAAAGAGATGACCAGTGTGATCACACTCTGCTATGTAAAAAAAGGCTTACCAAAAATTCCATAGGTTTTGCTGAATCTACCTATGCACTGTCAACATGGAAAAAAGGTCTGGAAATCTTGTTCTGTAAAGATTAAAAGATAACAGTCAATTAAACCTTACGGAGCAGTTCTACTGTCACATATGGTGTCACATGAGTCCAAACTGACTCGATGGTAACATGCTTTTAATCAATGAGAGTCTATCTGTCTGTCTTTCTATAATTTTGCAATGCTTAACAATTTCCAATTATTCTTTATCTTCACAGCCTAACTGGAGTCTTTGGGAAAGTTAGAAAAGGATTTGCAAATGGAAAAGTTGAAGACAGCAATCTTCTGCACAATATTTGGCTGTTTCTCAAATCACGTAAACACAAACACACTTATTTAGACAGAGAAAAAGAGTCCTGACTTGGCGCTGTAGTATAGGCACTGGACTGCTAACCACAGGGTCAGCAATTCACATCTACCATTCGCTCTTTGGAAACCCTGCACAACAAATATATATATTCTATTCAAGTCACCCTTTAGGATATCTATTGTCCCAGACCAGCCCCATGCACAAAATCACCTCAATTTTTTTTTACATTCTCCAAATAAAATATTCCAGCTTATTTTCTAATCTTTTCTAGGTCTACAACTAAAAATTATTTAATTATATAGCATTCTCAAGCTAACGGCACCTTAATGATCCATTTATCCATTCATCCATCTGTGCATCCATTCATACATATATCCTTACGGAAATCTTTTCAAAACCTTTTACACATGGCCTCTTATGTGCTAGGCATCATAAGAAAGTACAAATATCTAAGACAAGGTCCTTGCCTTCAAGAAGCTAACAACTACCTGGGAAAACAGATCATATTCACAGCATACTCTGAGACATTATTGTTGTTGTTAGGAGCCATCGAGTCGGTTCCGACCCATAGTGACCTTATGCACAGCAGAACAAAACACTGCCTGATCCTGGGCCAACCTCACTACTGTTGCCACGCTTGAACCCACTAATGCTGCCACTTGGCCAGTCCATCTCGTTGGTGGCCTTCCTCTTTTTCTCTGACCCTCCACCTTACCAAATGTAATATCCTTCTTCAGCGACTGGTCCCGGCTGACAATATGTCCGAAATATGAGAGACGAAGTTTGGCCATCCTGGCCTCCAAGGAGCACTCTAGCTGCACTTCTTCCAACACAGATATCTTGGTTCTTTTGGCAGCTCATGGCACTTTCAATCTTCTCCTCCCAACACCATAACTCAAAAGTATCCACTTTTTCTACGGTCTTCCTTATTCACTGTCCAGTTTTCGCATACATACGAGGTTACTGAAAATACCATGGCTTGGGTCAGGCGCACCTTATAGTGCATTACACTACATACTTCCTATTTATCATTTCAATTATGATTTTAAATGATCTAAATTAACTATATGAGATAAATGTAGAGGCAAATATCACTATCTTATGCCCATCCCTAGCACAAACACTAATCTACCAACCTTTAGCTCTTTAATGGTTTGATTTAAGCTTAGGAAAATGACTGGATTAACTCTCCACTCAGGCGAGGTCACTGAATTAAATAACACACTCACCCACAGAGACTCTTTTTTCTGCAACTTTTCTGACCTCAGAGCTGAGCGGGTACATTCAGTTAGTCATTTGGATTGCTCTCTCTTTCATCAACCACATGACTCTGTAGTTATTCAAAACACAGTTAGACTCCAAGATTTGGAATGAATGCAAGGGGTGGCACCGAGGAAATCTGAACAACCTACTTGAGCTGACTTTCCCCCAAGCTCTGCACTGGTGTAGTCAAGGAAGTGTTCTTGGAATCTTCAGGAAACACAGAGTTAGACATCATTGTTTTCCCAGCTATCATACCGCCCAAATCCCAATCTTTCTCTTAACAATTAATATTAGTATTTTTCATTTTGCAGATGAGGAAACCAAGGTTCAGAAAGTGGAAATTATTTTAATTCCAGGTCACATAACCTTTAGGTGGTAGGGTCAGGATAGAAACATACTTGCATCTAATTCACAAAGACTGTTCCTGCCAAGCTCCATGCGAGCCTCTATCTGAAGGGTACATAGCCTTTGTGTACTGTAGAGGTGAGAAGCCCTCCATTACTTCTCCATGAGATGAACTGAGATATTACACATACACACAATCATGTCACATTTCAGATGTCACATTTCTGCCCTCATGGATGTCCAAAAAGAAACCCTCTTCCACACCTTCCATTTTGGCAAGTACAAAACAGAAATGCCATTCCTTTTCTTAGAGAAACTTTTCCCTGTTAAGAAGCAAGAATCCAACAGCTTCCCTGAGACCCATTTTTCATCCGATTAATGTCAGGCCTCCTATGTTTCCTAATGAAATCTGACACTAAGGGAGAAAAATGGATACATTAATATTGAGTTCATTAGTAAATAGATTACCCAAATGTTTGGGGTGAGGGGAGGAGGAAGGTGAAAGAAGAAGGAGAGAGGGAGAGCTAGATACACGCACCCACTCAGCTATTCTGGCAACAGCCTTTCTGAGAATCACATACTGATCAAATATTTATGGATTTAATAAACTGATATGTTAAGTCAGGAAATAATCTCTTTACCAAAAAGCAAAAATGAGACCCCACTTGATGCAACAGCATTTTTAGGAAGTTGGGACGGGGAGGCTAGTTGAGGAAAACACAGGGCCCAAAGTATAAACTGAGTCCCCTGGACAGGGATACAAATGACTGCTTTCCTGAGACATCATAACCCCTGCCCTCATCAATACCATTCCGGCTGAGAGAAAGTGGCAGGGAGAAGGAAAGAGGTGTGGTGGTCTGGGGAGAGATGAAAACTGGAAAGAAATCACTGGAGAAGAAGAATCCTATATCCCCTATTAAGTTTCTCCTCCTCTAAAAAATCAGTCAAGAGTTCCATGGCCACTATCATTATCATACATTACATATCATTACCATATCATTACCTTACTATACATATCATTACCATACTAGGTCCCACGGGCAGACTGAAGCCTAAACTGTGGCAGAAGAAGCACTTGGTCAGGCACCAATAGGATAGGATAGAATCTGGTTCTACCCCTTCCTTGGACAACTCTCCTCTCTCTTGCTTCAGTGAAAAGGAAATGAGCTCTGTAGTGTGGGCGTATCTCATAGCATCACTGCCACCAGAGACAAATGAAGTACTGGTAACTGAAGCTTTTCATGTAAACTATGCACTGTCATGTTTCTACAAGATATCCTATCCCTTCATGCCTATGTGATGAGGTGGAAAATCTCAACAAATTGGCCAGGACACAAGTCCTCATTCCTGCAGCTATTCGCTGGGCAGCTGAGAGCCAGTGCCTTCATGCCTACTTGCCAGGCTAGACCACTAGGTAATAAAGGACCACTGGGCCTTTGCACAGTCTGGTGCCTAAGGGACTCCAGAAGAGACTTCAGGAGGAGCCTTCTCACCTGTAAAGCAGCTCCAGCCTTGGGGTCAGCTTTCTGAGGGTCAGATTATTCTTGATTGCGGTCGGGGCAGAGAGACACAGGTACTGGATAATCTCTCAAAACTACTGTTGCTCAAATATTTGTGGCTCTTATAGTCACTGAGCAAGAAAATCTCATGTCATGCTCTGAGAGAAAACAACAACTTAATAAAAGTGAGAACAGAAAGAAGGAAGGAAATAGCCCAGGTAGAAACGGACCCCAGAGAAAGACAATGCTCATGAATCAAATAGTTGCTTTTCTGGTTGCTGTATTCCATTCTGTCATGGGCACTTTATTCACTGAGATAGGAATGATCTGCCAAAACATTTTTACACACAAGAGACAGAGATACACAGACAGATGGTGAGAGACAGAGGCAGACACAGCCTCGAAGTGAGAGGCAGG
>NW_006408599.1:7897861-7914788 GCF_000296735.1 Chrysochloris asiatica | reverse complement strand
GAACTCAACCCGAGGAAGAATAAAAGAGGGGGGGGGGGGGGGCAGGATAAAGGGAAAGGAAAAATGACAACAATAATGAAGTAGCAAACAGTCAGGCAAAAGACAATGCCACATTCAGAACAAGCTCTTTGTATTCCAAACAACAGTGACATTTCCTGACACAGCGAGCTGAATCTTTCTGTGTCTCTTGCCACCATAATCATTAGCAAAGAGAGAAATGCATACAATAGGTGGAGGGTGTATAGGAGGAGAGAAGCATGAACCAAAAATGTATTTTTTTGCCTCGAATCTTCCAGTGTGACTCACTATCTCTATTGTGACAAAGCAAGGGGCCTCTGAGGAGTTCATATCATGTCATATCCATCCTCGGAGAAATGGGAAAATCCTGCCTTGCTTCTTCAAAATATCAGTACACGCTGGGTGCCACATACACTCAATTCCATTAGATGTAATGGAACAAGATTGTCCCAGAAGTTGGTTTCAATTGCTTGAGTGCATGCTTCATTTAGGGAAACAAGAATATATGAGCTTTGTGACTCAAGTTGAAGTGTGGACCCAAGTTTTATTATGGATGACTAAGTACAGACCCGATCAAATATCACCTCTGCCCATGGTTGAAGAGATACTATTTAGCATCTCCATTTCAAGTCATACATCAAAGGAAGGGCACAGTGATTCATTAACTGCTGTTGAGTGAATGTCATACCCTGAATGGTCCATGATTAGAAAAGCATTCCTCTTCCATGAGTGGGACCATCAGGCTCGGGAGATGGAAGGATGCATAGGCTAACGGGCCAGATGGCCAGGAATCTGAATTGCCCATTCTGCCACTTGTTGCTGCTTGACCATGGCAATCCACTTAGTCTTCCTGAATCTATGTTTTATCAGCTGAAAAATGAAGCAGAAAGAATGCATGTGTTTGTTGGAATAATTCCATTTTAGGTGGCAAGGAAGGTGAGAAACTTGTCAGAAATTGTATAGAATTTGGAAAATGCTTGTGAGTAGTGAATTCATTCCCAAAGTGAGCTCTACCTCAGTACAAGCAGATGGTTCTGTATTCCTGTCCTCAATGTGTGATTAGAGTGTCAGATTTTCAGTGCCAGGGAGATGAGCTCAGGGACCTCAAGTTTGGTCCTAGTATTGGTACTCATTTACCAGGAATCCTTGGCCAATCATCTTCCCTAACTGAGTCTCTTACAAAGTGAGGGGGTGGATGGGCTACATAATTTAGTAAGTTTCAAACTTGACTTTAAAGAACAGACCCCTTTCTTTAAACACAGAAATAAAATATGCATAATAAGTGTGATAGAAAGAAATAGGAATGGGTGTCATGAATCCCACTTCTTCTAGTGACCCTGACTCCTTATAGCTGCACTAGGAATTGTTCTGAGGAAGTCCAAGGTATTGTGGAATGCATTAAGAAAGCAACTGCTTCCATGATGTCTGAGATCTATTCCAATGATGGCACAGACTAGGATCAGTGTGGTAGTTTCAGGAGCTTGATTTGTTGGACAGCTCCTCTGTGATCCTGTCCCCCTGCTTCTAAAGTTGGCAATACTTATTCTAGCTGGGGAAGATGATAGACCTGCCTCATTCACTGTGTCCCTAGGAAAACAAAGGCAGAGCTTCTAGATCAGATATGAACAACCTCCAAGTAACAAAAGGCTGCCAGCATCACTTCATCGCCCACAGGATATCTACTTAGGGGTCATCCCTGTTCTAGGCTAGAAATACACACAAAAATCATTACTGTTTGTATTTGTTTGTGTGGCTGCTGTAACAAATTATACCAACAGAAATGCATTCACTTAGAGATCTGGAGGCTAGAAGTCTACAATCAGTATTACTGGATCCCAAGGACAAGTGAGTTCAGACCCTGCACTAATCCAAGAAAGCTTCCATCATGAGTTATTTTCAAATTGGTCCTAAAGGGTGGATAGTCTTTGCACACATGGATTGTGGGATGAGAGCAGTGTGTAGTTAAAAGGACCAGTAGGAGCAAAATGACTAAATGACTCTGGAGACTTCTCATTATGCTGCTAAAGTTTAAAAACAGACCAAGGATGAATGATTGGTGTTCCTATCAGCAGCTTTAAACTTTGCATTCTGACTGTGAACAAGGGACTGAATAATGACTTCTAAAGCATATCCACATACGAATCCCTGAAACCTGTGAGTGTCGCTTTATATTTAAAAAGGCCTTGCAAATGTGACTACATTAACTCCAGAGCCCATGGACACTGACTTAGCCATGGAGGGCTGAATTGTCATGATGTCACTGACATGTAAGACCAATACTAACAACAGATAATGCTTATGTAACCCTTACTAAAACCCAGTCACTGTTATACGGCTTTACATGAATTCTATTGCTGTAGCCTCAAGATGATTATGAGATAGAAAGTATTGTTTTAATTTCCATTTACAGATTAGAATACTAGACTTAGAGCAGCAGAGTACCTCACTCAGGATGACTCAGCTGCAATGTGTGGAAAAAACATGTCAATCGTACCCAGATGTATGGATCCAGATCAAAGCTCTCAACACAGCCTACACTATCTACTCTCTGTCTTATTACCTTCCTTCTAAGCCTGTTCATTCTGCATTAATTACTTATATGTCTTCTCTTTCTTTCCTACTAGACTGTGCATTTTTTAAAGACAGAACTAGTGTTTCTTGCATCTTTGTATACCCTCTGGCATCTGGTTTAATCTCTGGCTCCATGAATTAAGGAACAATTAAGTAAGAAATAAAAAGGGGGTGGGTGGGCAGAAGAAGTAAAAAGAAAATGAAGGAGGAAGAAGTAAGGGAAATAAAAGAGGTCAGGAGAAGCAGATTCATTCATTTCAAACACCTGGTGAACTCATGTATGTAAGAGTAAATGTTCTCCAAATGGCTTTCAATAGCTGGTGTTTCAGAAGTATACTTCAAGGTCTTTCTTCCAAGGTGCCTCCGGGTGGACTTGAAACACCAACCTTTTGGACAGCAGCTGACCAAGTTAACTACTTGTACCACCCAGATACTCCTTAAGAGAAAACAAAGGGTGAGAAAGAGGAAGGAAAGCAGGAGGGATGAAGAAGCAACTATCAGAAAATATCACCCAGAATCTCTCCCTTTTAGGTGTTACTCCTAAAATTGCTTAAGCAGGCAAGACATGTCCCAAGGTGGGCCCATCATTAGTTCCAGTAAACAGAGAGAGAGACCAAGACTGCCTCGTCTCCAGCAGAGTCTGACTTTAAAAGAAAAAAAAAAGACAGCAAAATTACACAACCATCCACACATGCACATGGCAGAAAAACCCATCCTCAAAAGCAATATTGTTGTTGTTGTTGTGAAGTGCCGTCGAGTCGGTTCCGACCCATAGCGACCCTGTACAGGGTTTCCAAGGGTGTAAATCTTTACGGGAGTAGAAAGCCTCATCTTTCTCCCGCGGAGCGGCTGGTAGTTTCCTACTGCTGACCTTAAGGAACCTTGCACCATGGCACAGCTAGCTAATGAGCCTTCAAAGATCTCTGTGTATGGAAATGAATCTTGCAGACTAACAGCAGAACGCCCAGCACAAGGTGGATGGAATCGCAGTGATTTGTTGAGTCACAATCAGCCCAGAACCTCAGAGACCCTGCCCAGCTCCCTGAATCCCCAGGACCCTGGGAGTCCCAGAAGGAAAGGGGTAGTTGTGTTAACTCGTACTATCACAAGCCGTTCAGGAAGCAGCTATAAATGGTTCTGGGAGACAGCAGCACTCAGGGTGGCCCTGCGTATTTGTGCATAAACACACAACCTGTGCACACACCTCGTCGAGTGGCACAGAGTCATCTCTCCCCGCTGTCACAAGCTGTGTTCCCTTAATGCAATCCCTCCCTACACTCCATGATGATTTATTTTGTTTTCATTTCCTCATCTTGGAGCCTAAAGCTAAGGAAAGAGGAAAAAATGAGCACAGTTTAAACTTAAGACCTAAGAGTGATGAAAAGGGTGAGGCAAGAGGAGTGCAGGGGAGGAAGACAGCCTGGGTGAAAGAAAGCATTGTGCGTAATACTAATGTGAGCGTTGCCCTCCCATTGCTCATTTTTCCTTACGGCCCGGATGTATTTTTCATCCAGGCATAAATTAGTTGTATTTATTTTTTTCTCCAGATGTGGAGAGCCACACTGGTACACAATGCTTATACAGAGTGGAAGACAATTATTTTTCCTCTGGTCTAGGCAAGTTGTGACTAAATAAAGGTGCTCAGGACTCTGTGGAAGCCAGGGTTAGAGGACCCACCAGAACAGGGGCCAACCCAATGTTTTTGATTGAAGCTGTGTCTCCACAGCACAAAGGAGGTAACTGGAGCCAGCTTGTGGTCTGTTGAATGTCCAGCCTGCAAGCCTTGCTCTAGTTGCTCGCTCGGGTTCAACCAATATTTCCAGAGGCAAACTCATTTCCATGGAGTCAATTCCAACTGAAGGCAACGTTGTGTGTTATAGTGTACAACTAGTCTAGTTAGTATGTTGTAGTTGTTATTAAGTGCCATCGAGTCGATTCCGACTCATAATGACCCTGTATAGGGTTTCCAAAGAGAGGTTGGTAAGTTTGAACTGCCAACCTTTCAGTTCAAACTTACCCTGTGGACCAGTGCTTATCTTACAGTGCCACACCAAGATACCAAGTACCTAATATGTGACAGACATAATCTAGGTCACAGATGTTCATTGGACAATAAAACAGATAAAACCTTGTCCTATGGATTTACAACACAGTGAAGCTAACATACATAAACACGTATTCATAAGCACAGCTGAGTCTTGAGAGCTCTCAATGTATCTTGTCCAATTCTAAGGGTTTTAGACATAGTAAATCAATTAATCCTCATGAAATCCTATTATAATCCCCAGGTGATAGATGAGGCAATGATATTCCAAAGAGACTGTTAACTTGACTCAGCTCACACACATATGGTTTTTAACAAGAAGCACTTCCTACTTAGTATCTCACTTGACCTAACCCCTCCCTATGAAGTTGTCCCTATTAGTCAAGATTGAGCTCTTTATTCAGAATACCATCAGCTGGGCACACTGCTAAATCTCATTATATTCACATAACAACCCAGTGTGTAGGTCTTATCAATGGCTCCATTTTATAAATGTGAACACCGTGACTCAGAAAGGTTAAGGATTTGCCCAGAATCATACAGCTAAGCTCTTTGGCTTTATCTGGTGCAATTCTTTTCTCCCACTGTATCCAACACTCTGCTGCTTATATACAAATAACGAGGTGTTTCTAGAAATCAGAAATATGGGCACAAATAAGGAACAAAAAGATGGTGGCTATAACCACACAAAGGTAGAAGCAGAGTCTCCAGGGCAGAGAAGGTGTCATTTGTTGGAAGGGAACAAAAAGGTTTACCTTCTCTCACACCTCTTGTTGTGCACAGGTATCAGGACAAGGTGACAGAAGTCCATGTTCTAAAGAGCACTGAAGGCCTAGGGACCTAGGTGTTAAATGTCCAGATTTCTGAAGACTAACATTGTTTATTAATTTAAATTCCAAAGCTCTGTGCCTATTTCTAGAGGAAACAACAAATGCTAATCAGAGAGTCTATTACCAGATCAGAACAGTATACTTAACATATATTCTCATTATTTTTAATGTTTCCAACCAATAGTGCATAAGGCTTAAAAGCAGAGAGGAGAATAATCTATTTATGAATAAGCAGGTAGGTAATTGGAGAAACCTGCTCAGCCTGGGTCTGGGAGTACAGGTCAACTCAGCTCCAAGGGAGGGAAGGATTCAGCAATTTGGCCAAAGGCAAAATGAAGCAAGGATTCAAGGCAATTTTCCAGATAGTTTGGTTGAAAATTGTGACTTTACTGTAACTAAAGAATCGAGGTATTTGAGGGCGTAAACAAAATATTGACATGACTGTAGTTTTCTCTTAATTTTGCATATGTCATTATTGTTGTTAGATGCTGTCAAGCCAGTAGACTCAGTGGTTTTATGTGCAACAGACCAAAACACTGTCCAGTCCCGCAGCTTCTTCATAAGCATTGTTGCTTGAGACCATTGTGGTAGCCACTTGTTAAAGGTCTTCTTTTTCACAGACCAAGCATGATGTCATTCTCCAAGCATGCCTCCTGATAGCATACCTAAAGTATGTGAGACAAAGTCTCACACCTCACTTCTTGCTGTACTTCGAAGACAAATCTGTGCATTTTTCTGTAGTCCATGGTAGACTTAATATTCTTTGAAATCACCATAATTTAATGCATCAACTCTGCTTAGTCTTCCTTATTAATCACCCAGCTTTCCCATGCACATGGTGATGGTGGTTGTGTGCCACTGAGTTGGTTCTGACTCATAGCTACCCTGTTTCTGGCGTTATAAATCTGTACAGGAGCAGAAAAAGCCGCATCTTTTTCCCAAAGAGCGGCAGGGAGATTCAAACTACTGACACTGAGGTTAGCAGCCCTGCTCGTAATCCATTATAATAAATACCAGGGCTCCATGCATACGTTATTGTTAAGTGCCTTTCAGTCAATTCCTATATGGAGCCTGTACAGGGTTTCTGAGGAGTAGCTGGTGGATTTGAACCTTAAGGTTCACAGTCCAGTGTTTATCCTACAATATAACATGAGGCAACTGTCATATTAGGCAAGACCATTGACAATACCCTGGTTTGGATGGGGTGTATCTTAGTCCTCAATGTGACTCAATGGAGAAACGATACAGCCCTGATGTATACCTTTCCTAATTTTAACCCGCATAGTATCCTCTTGTTCTTTTCATACAACTACCTCTTGGGCTATGCACAGATTCCGTATGAGCACAGTTAAGTGTTCTGGAATATCCCTACTTCTCAATGCTATCAATAATTTGTATGGTCAACACAACAATTGTATGTATTTGCATAGAATGCAGATATTTATTTAAATTTGCCACTTTTGGTCTTCATACACATGCCATTAGAAGATAGTATCAGTTACAGTGGCTCTCAAACTACATTACATGGAATCCTATGTCTATAACAAGTTCTGGGATTGAAATGAGGTGTTAAGTGCAGGTGGTGCAATGGTTTAGCATTCGGCTGAAATCTGGAAGTTTGGAGGTTCAAACCTACAAGCTGTTCTGCAAGAGAAAACACTGAGCAATCTGCTCCTGTAAAGATTACAACCTGGGAAATCCTATGCCCTACAAGGTCACGATGAGTCAAACAACATAGTTAAAAAGAAAAGCAATAGGCATCTCTATTATAAAGCTCCTCAGAGATTTTGATAGAATGATTTTCACTGGGAATTTCTAATGTGTGGGCATACCTTACATTTGGTTGTGGGCGGCTATTTGTCCAGACATTGTTCTGAACCAGAGCTTGGGAAATTCTGACTTAGATGGTTTCATCTCTAATTTACTGGCAAAAAGATAGAGAGCAAGCCAAAAGAAGACACCAGCCTTTATTTTACAAATGCCAAACACTTGGTGTAAAGTCAAGAGCTTCATTGCTATGATATTAGCTTGGAGTATTTCATTAATAACTGATCTCCTAATTCATGTTTTATGATCCTGTCAGCACACAGAGGCATTTGTCTCTGTCCAAAAGGAACGTGTATGTAGCTTCTAATCATGTGCCTTCCCTCCCTCTGCCCCATTAACTTAGAAAATAAGAATCGCTGGAAAAGGTGGACGAAAGTCAAAACAATTGAGTTGTCTCTTTATGGATTTATCGAGTGGCAACTGGTGCCATAGAAAGAGCTAGGTGAAGGCGGTGAAGCATGGCAGAGAGCCCATTGATCATCAGGCACCTGGGTCAAAAAGGATTTTATCTTCTGTCCTCAAATCTAAACGGCAAGCTCTTACACACACACAGGGGGCAAACTGAGGCTAAGGGAGCTGGCAAAGAACCAGGTCTGTCATCACCCCTTACCATGGGGACATCCCCAAGGCCACAGTAGGATGAAAGAATATGATCATCATCTCTTTCTCATCTTTGAGGGCACGGAGACAAGCTGCTTCATTTATTCAACGGGAAAATTCTCAGACAATGATGAGAAATGATCCCTGGCTCAGGAGTTCACTGTCTAGTAAAGGGAAGATAGTTTAGAGAACTTATCCATGTCATCGACAGAAGAGCACACAAGGTTCAGAAATACAGATAGTCAATGATTCACTGGTTCTTGAGGTCCAGGAAAGCTTTTAAAAGCTTTAAAAAGAATACAGTTACTCATTTCGGGAGGTGAAGCCTAATTGGTCTCTCCAGTGTCGTGAAGTGCTATTGTGTCCTTTCCAAGACTCCTCCGGTATAGACTGGGACTTAATGACTGGCTTCTAATGACTAGAACAGCAAACAGTAAAAAGACTAACTTTGCAATGGAGAAGCCTGGTAGCCACTGCCTTGACCAAGCGATCAAGGTTAAGATCACCAAGGATAAATCATGTTGATGTCATCTACTCCCTGATAGGTTGTGATTGACAAGGGTGAAATCTGCTTTCCCAAAATAACCTCTGTCAACTTAGAAGAAAACAACAGGCAAACCCAAGGAAAGGAACATTCTTTAAAATACTTGAGCAGTGCCATTTAAAACTGTCAAAGCCATTAAAAGATTAAAAAATAAATAATGACAATGAAAAACTAAGAAACGGGCATATATCAGAGGAGGTCAAGTACACAGGATGACTAATGCAACATGAACTGGGCCCAGGAACACAAGCAGAACATGGACAGAGAACCTGGTGCAATCCAAATGAAGCCTATAGTTTAGTTAGCAGTATTACATCAGTGTAGGTTTCTTAGATTTAATCAATGCATCTGACATATGTAAGTTGTCAACATTAGAGGAGGCTGGGTACTAGGCATGTGGGAACTCTCTGCACCGTTTGTGCCCCATTTTCTGGAAATCTAATACTGGTGGTGTTTGGTGGGCACTTATCTTGAAGTCGGTTCTGACTCATAGTGACCCTGTACAGGGTTTCCGAGGCTGTAAATCTTTACGGAAACAGAAAGCCTCATCTTTCTCTCATGGAGTGGCTGACAGTTTTGAACTGTAGTTAGGTCAGTTCATAACCCACTACACTACCAGAGCTCTTAATCTAAAACTACTCCATAATAAAAGTGGAAAAGCATAGAGACAGATTGATAGACATACAGATTGAAGAACTGATGCAGCCTAAGGCTGCGAACCTCAAGGTCAGCAGTTCAAAACTATCAGCTGTTCCACAGGAGTAAGATGAGGCTTTCTACTCCTGTAAAGATTTACAGCCTCGGAAACCCTATACAGGGTCGCTATGGGTCGGAATCGACTCGATGGCACTTAACATCAAGAAGAATTTTCAGAGATTAACAAGAGAAAGTAGGTTTGAAGAGAGGGAAACCAAAGAATGACTCTTGTTGGAGGGAAACATAGGTACATTAGGATAGAGAATGTGTTCAGAGTACTATGTGTTACAAATATGCTTGAAGAGTATGCTGAGCAGCAGGAAATGGAGCAGGGAAGCAGAGACTATAAAGAACCTTCTAGGTTAGGTTAAGAGTCCTGGTGTGGTGCTGCAAGATAATCTACTGGACCACACGGTCAGTTTGAATTGCAAAGTCAGTGGTTCAAACCCACCAGCCACTCCTAGGAAACCCTACACAGTGTCGCTAAGAGTTGGAATCGACTTAATGGCACATAACAACAGTAGCAACAGGTTATGTTAACAATGTAAGTGAGTCAAGAAAACTGGTGGGATATGAACAAACTACCTGGAAATCAAATGATTTGGCAAAGACAGCTAGCAAGTTATGTTCAGTAGTGAAGTAGCAAGTCAAATCTCAATTAAGCCATCCTACGTGAGCCCTGGTCTGACACAACATCTCTGCTGTGTAGCAGATGGGAGAAAATGAAGGTGATCACCTTCCACACCCAGCATCTATACTTCTAATCTTTGCTAAGCCTTTGGGACCCTCTCACATTCTTAAAAAACCAGAAAACTGAATTTTCAGTTCCTGTGTTTTGGCAAGAGCTTTCCTGTCAGTCTCAGCTGCCCTTAACATACAAAGTTTTTTATAAGAAGTGAAAAAGAGACACAGACAGAGAGAACAAAGAAAGAATGCCACATGAAGACAGAGGCAGAGACTCAAGATCATCATTCACTACTTCATGTACATGTTGTTACCTCCTGGAAGCCTCCCCGGACTACCTGTTGTTATGGTTGTTAAATGCTATCGAGCTGGTTCTGACTCTGTATAGTTTCCAAGGAGTGACTGGTGGGTTTGAACTGTAAGCCTTGCTGTTAACAGTCCAGTGCTTAACCTATGGTGCTACCTCAGGACTTCTGACTAGATAGATAGTACACATTATTCTTCCCCTCAAATTTCTACAAACCAACTTTCTCACCCATGTCTTTTAGGATGTAATCCATTCTACTAGGCTTGTGCTTAGCAGAGTGCTGCACGTCTCCTTGAGGACAAGGACCATAACTGGTCAGTTCTGTTTCCATTGTTGTTGATTGATATTGAGTAGGTATCAGCTCCTGGTGACCCTATGTTAAAATGAACTAAATGTTGCAACCATTATCTCTTTTACATGCCATCTAGCCTAGGGCACTCATCTTCCAGCACTGTAACTAATTTTAGGAAGTAAATTATCAGGCATTTCTTCTTATTCTTGTCCAGAATCTCCAGAATCTCCACTGAAACCTTCCCACATGCTAGAAGGCATTCAAAAAAGATCATGGTTGCAACAACAGACTTAAGCATACCAAACAATTATGAAGATGGCATAGGACTGGCAATATTTAATTCATTTAAAATACTTGTGGTATAACTTCCAGAATCACTGTAACACACAATTCTCTATAGTACAACAAACTGACAGACGGATGGTACTACATATTCATATCAAACCAAAAAGACATAAGTGTTTATGTAAGTAGTGCTGACCTACTCTTCTCTATCCACTTCTTCCTTATCTTACTCGCCCAATGAAGGGTGAAAGGTCACATACTCACTTTCCCAACTTCCCTTGTATAGAGAGGAGTCATGTGACCAGCCTTTCACTGACTGAGTCATGAGGCAAAATCTTTGCCAGTGCTTCTGAAAATGACTTTATTTCTGGTAAAGAAAAAAGAGGTGTGCCCCCTGCCTGCACTGCATTTGGCCTATTTGGTGTGCTATAGCCATCTTGGAAGCCTCAGGAGAAAGCCAAGAGAACCATAGGGACACCAACCCAGAGCACTGGCATCTTACGTCATAAGACCACCATCTTCAGACTTTTTGTTAAATGTTAAATGTCTGTGGAATATACTTTTTAATTGAAGTGAATGTTAATGTTTCCTAACATGCAAATCCATTTGGAAGCGGGAAACCTGGCCTTCTCAATGCACCTTCATCAGAGAGAGAAACTGTATCTCGGAACCCAATTGGAGAGAACACATGTCTGATCCCGGAAAACAATTACACTCTCATGTGAATTTCTAATCTGGCCCAAGAAATGCTGTCCAAGGCCAAGTCATAATCTCCTTATGACTTCATCTACCTTTAAATGTCAAGTGTTGATTTCCACAGCACTTCCCCTGAGAGAAATATTAGTTTAATGAGGAGTATGGGCCGTCATCTGCATCCCACATCTTGTGACACTTAAAAGGTATTATCTCCACCAACCTGGAACCTCCCACACATTAAAAACGGAGAGGTCAAATCAAATATTCTCCTCAGACATTACATTCAAAGAATCAGAGCTGAGCTAATGGGCCCAGAGAGAGTCAACAATTGGCAAATAGTTGTTGAGCTTTGAATGTATAGGGACCCGGGCACCAAAGGGCTGCAGAAAGAAGTGGGAAGAAAGGAAGACAACCTGGTTCAAACAGAAACTTTATCCAAGGTGTTTCATTCAGCTTGCTATGCCTTCTAATCTTCACAGTAATGTTAGGATTTCTGAACTAATATGCCTATTTTATTGAAAAGAAGCTCAGAGAAGTGAAATTGATTATTGACAATGTGGGACGTAACAGCAATCCATGACCTCTCTGCCTAACTCCAAAGTTCTGACAAGCCTTTTATTAAAAGGTCGTCAAAGATAGACATGGATGCTGTTCAACAGAACTTGCGCACTGATAGAAAAGTCTTACATCTGCACTGTCCAATATGGTACTCACATGTGTTTATTGAGTGTTTGGTATGAGGTTAGTGTGCCTGAGCAACTGAAATGTTAATTCTATTCAATGATAATTAACTTAACCCTAATTAGTAGTCGTATATTAGACAGTGTAGACCAAGTTGAAGAGACAAGGCGTAGATGCTCTGAAAGAGTTGAATTGTGCCCCCCCTCCAAAGATATACTGAGGTCCTAACCTCTAGTACCTGTGAATGTGCCCTCATTTTGAAATAGAATTTTGGCAAATTAATTAATTTAGGCTGAGGTCATTAGTGTGGAGCCTAAGCAGTATTTCTGGTATCTTCATAAGGAGTGAAAAAGAGACACAGACCCACAGAGAACGCCATGTGAACACAGAGACAGAGACTGGAGTGAGGAGTCTAAAAGTAACTTGGCACCCAGACTGCTGGCATCATCAGAAGCTTAGAGGAAGGCATGGTTCCAATCTCCCCCTAGGGCCTTCAGAGGGTGTGGCTCTGATGCACCTTGACTGCAGATTTCAGTTACAAATCTGTGAGAGAATGCATTTGTGTTCCTAAACCACCCAGTTCCTGACTACTTGCTACAGAAGCCGTAGGAAACTAATACAGACATCTAAGGATTCAATTAACTCTCTCAGAATGATGAGGACCTGGTAATTGAAATGACAAAAAAAAGTCCTTAAATCAAGATTTCATTAAAAAATGTGGATCCACATTCCCACCCCCTTGGTACACAGGGTCAATAAGGATGGGGAACTTAAGATACTGGCATCCAAAATGCAGGGGCTACAAAGGCAAGAAGTGACTGTCTTTTAAGCTTTCAATAAGGAACCTAGCTCCAGAGGGTATGGGGAAAGGTAGAATGCTCCACTGAGTTGTTTCCAACCTTTCTGGATGGGGTTGATTAAAGGTGAGGTGGATAGGATTCCAGTGGTTCAACAGGGAATGACTGCTATCAGGTCTGACAGTGAGTATTGGAAAGGTCATTGTAAATGTTTGGTAACAAAAAGAGGGGTGTGGCTAATTTTGCAGTCCAGGAGTGGAGATCCTTGGAACCATCAAGGGAGAAAAGCAAGGTGTGGGACCCTGTCCATGGAGGCAGTGACACTAGGGATGGAGGCAGAGACCATGATGTGGAGAGGAGCACCTGGGAACACTGGACTCAGGGAGGGCTGTGTGCTGGTGGCCAAGGGGCAGGCATGTGAGGTGTACCCTTTGGTTGTTTTATGATGCCTGCAAGGGATTGTAATCACTGCAGTGAAATGAAATACGATAGAATGAATGTAAAAAATAATGTTATTCCATGTAAACTAACACATAATTTACAATAAAAAACTTTAAAAAAAAAAGTCTCTACAGGCAACGAGCTAGAGAATCAAGGATTCATTTGGATATTGGGGGTACAAATGTGGATCCAAAGGTCTAAAGATTTCATTGATTCTTGTCCATCCTCACCCCCAATTTATCAATCACAGAGTGACGTGATGATAGACTTGTTCATATCCGATGTTTACTAAAATTCCCATAGAAACACAAACCACTACTAAAACTCACCACCCAAGGCACACAAAAAGTCCTTCACCTCCTTGCCCCCACCTGCTCTCCAATCTGTTATTCTCACTGATCCCTGGACCTGGTCATCCTATGTGTGGGCTCCCTAAACTCATGAAGGCATTGCTCACCCCAGTCTTTGCTTCTATCTTGCCCTCTGAGGTGAACAGGCCTCATCTTTCTTCTAAGGAGCCCTGGTGACATTGTAGGATAAGCATTCAGCTGCTAACTGTAAAGGTGCAAACTCACCAGCTTCTCCACCAGAGCAAGTAGACGTTGTCTGCATCCCTAGAGGTTTGCAGTCTCAGAAGCACTATAAAGGGTCACTATACGTCGGAACAAACTCGATGCCAGAGGGTCATCTTCCTACTTATGCTGCCAGAATCCCTTACATCTTTGACATCCTGAATCCCATTTTTGAATACTTACTTGAGCCATGAAAACTGAGTTACCCACTCCCTCCTTCATGTAACCATGTTCTAATAAACAGCTCTACCATAGTTCTTATCATTGTCTTGTTCCAATGAGTCAGATATCCCAATAGTCTCTGGGATTTTTTAGGGTAGGTCTTATTCATCCTCCTCAAGCCATGTGACTGACTTCTGGTGCCAGGCCATTTCTTTACTCCTTTCTCCCTTGCTGTTGCCCCAGTAGTCTTCTCACCATACTAGAACACAGAGATCCTCAGTGCCTCTTCTCTCTCCCCTCCTCAAACTCACTCTCCAACTAACTCACACTCAGCTCTCAGCTCAAACCCATCTCCAAAAGGAGCTTTCCCCAAACCCCATCCTAAAATGAATGCCTCTGTTATAAGTTCTCAAAACACTCCATGTTTTCTTTCTTTCAAGACATTTACCTCAAATGTGTTGAAATATCCAAATAATTATTTATGAAAGTATTTGTTTAATTCTTATCTCTTCCTTTAGGCATTAAGTTGCTTTTCCTACTTTTTTAAATGTTGTTGTTGTTTTTTTTTCCCCTTTCACAGCTTTATCCACAGTGCCTTCCACATAGAAAGTTCTCTGCATATATGTGCTAAATAAATTTATTAATTTATTTAGCTTCCAATATCTACCATTTGGTGGCTACTTAATAAGTTTTTGTCAAATGACAGTATTTCTTTTGTCTTCATGGTCTAGGGTAGCTTCTGACATAAAGTGGGAAGAGATAGCACATTCAGTATTTGTTGAATGAATGAATGAATGAAAAGTTCATGAAACCTTATACAAACCAACTGCTCCACTCACTTACTCTATATGCAGACTTCAGACTGAAGAGACTGTTGCAAAAAAAAGAGTATGATGACAAGAGTTCTTTCCACTTGTCAAATAAATTGCAAGCATATAAGCTCACCTAATTCTTTCAGTGGACTTCTGGTACAGTGTTGTAAGATCAGCACTGCAAACCACCAGATCAACAGTTCAAACCTACCAGCTGCTCCTTGGAAACCCTATAAGGGAACACTATCAGTTGGAACCGACTCAGCAGTACTTAGCAACAGCAACAATTCTTTCAGTAATGCTGTACATTGTAGGGTCCCGAGAGGTGATATGGCCCATCACATGTAGCATAGTGAGCTAGTGGCAAACTAGACACCAGCTCTTGGCTTTCAGGCAAAGGGTTGGAGGAGAAGTTGTCAGAACAGAGCAGCAAAATATGCCCTACAGATTCCTGGGGACCAATGCCAGATGGAGAAAGACAGAATGGACCCTGATTACAATCTGAGAGGGATTCTTCTGTTGAAAGAAAGTTGATTGGAGGGTGCTGTGATACCAGAGCCTGTGGGCAATCAAACACCCCCTGGCTACTTCTGAGCAGCTTGAACTGGAAAGTTGCAGGCACAGGCTAGCCTGTTGCTAGAGGAAACTCTGGGGCCATGAGGGCTACTCAGCCTCAAGATGGAGTTAAAATCTACATGGCACACTTGTCAATTTCCAGCACAGCCAGTGACCAACACGTCCCCTACATAAGGAGAGCAGACTGAAATGGAGGGCAGAGCAAGCCTATTGCAACAAGTAATGCAATAGCTTACTACATTGCAGGATGTCAAAGAGAATGCAAGGCATTTTAGTAACGTATATTCTCATTAGGTCCTCCCTTAAGTCCTACAGAGATAGTTGTCACAACCCTCGATTTATAGATTCATATATTTAGGATGGTAGAGATGAAATGTCCTACTCAAATTGACATGGTGTAAGTGGTGGGCCCAACATGAGAGTCTAAGTCTCCAAAGTGAGAGCCACCGAAACATTACAATGGGTTGGATTGTTCTTAAATACCAACTGTGCACCAGTAGTCATTCCATGGGGCCATGACATGTGGCCTGTGTGATTCAATTATTATCCTATCTTTCATATGAAGAAAGAGGTGGAGTCATTTCCTGAAAGTGCAGTGCCAGCATTCAGAACTAGACTCAATTTCTTTCGATTTCCCCTTGACAATTTGAGAAACAAAATTAATGCAGAAAGCTAGTTCCTTTATGCTCTCTAAAGCAATATGCCAGAAGTGGCTTCACAACCAAATGGTGGCACCATTTCTGCTCACTCTGATTGGCTACGTGGGACAGTTGACATAGATGTTTTAATGGACTAGAATGTAGAAGGTGTCTGACAATACACAGTTAATCCAAATTTGAAATGAAAGTTGCAGTTTATTAAGAATGGTCAGTAACGAGGGATTAGAGAGAAAAAAAAAAAAATGAAGGAAGGTCAAGAGAACAAAAAAGGAGAACTTCGTCTATACCATCATGGGAAAGATTAAATTTTGGTTACAAAGGGTACACTGGCAGGACCAACTTACCTTTAAGGTCAATGCTAAGGGTCCACTGTGCGTTTTGGGTGATGCAAATGTTTTACCTTTCATTAAAATCCAAAGGAAACCAACACAATACAAGAACTTTTAGGATGAAAAACAGGTTTAACATTAACAGACATGTTTATACCAACACGGTGACTCTGTAGGATAAACACGGGGCTGTCAACGGTTCAAGTCCAGAAAGATAAGGCTTTCTGCTTTCACAAAGATTTACAAATGTTGGAAAACATATACAGGGTCACTGTGATTTGAAATCAACTCAACAGTACTTAATAGCAATAATTTATAGCAACACAGTTGGGATACATGGATAATATATGTTGTTGTTGTTCATATGTGCCGTGGAGTCGGTTCTGGATAATATATTGTTGTTGTTGTTGTCAGGTGCCATCGAGTCGGAACCGACTCATAGCGACTCCATGCACAGCAGAACAAAACAATGTTCGATCCTGGGCCAACCTCACCACCGCTGCC
>NW_006408599.1:7881804-7895471 GCF_000296735.1 Chrysochloris asiatica | reverse complement strand
CACTCATTCTGTAGAGGAAAGATGAAACTTTCTGTTCCTACAAAGATTAATAGCCTCGGAAACCCTGTACAAGGTCATTATGAGTCAGAACTGACTTGATGGCACACGACAAGAACAACTGTATATATAGGCATGAGAAGGCGTCTACAAAAGCACACGTACCTAGGCCCTCAAAAGTCTTAAGTACCCTGCACGCTGGTTTTGAGATTATAACATTGATTGTTAGGTATAGATTTAAAATGCATTAAAAAGAATTAATGGAGTTTGGGTGGAGTGCTCAGCCAAGTTCTGCTGAGCATGTGCATGGGGTTCTCATGGGCTGAGGTAAGGTTCTGAGCATTACTAAGATAATTGAAAATACGCCCTTGGGAACAGCAGGTGGGCATTCTGCCTTTGGCTATGTCAGTAAGAAAAGGCTAAATTAAAGTTGCTTTTAGCTTCACCATTTTTTCCAACTCAAGAATCACATGCATTATCTGTCCTTGGGGCCTAATGGTATCCAGGAGATTAAATTCACTAGGCAGGTCTTTCATCCCTAAGCTAAATTCTGCCTATTCTAGCTACTGTCTTTGCTTTGTTTCTGTTTGTTTAAATGTGAAAGCCTACATGTTTTGCTCTTTTAAAAAATATTTGTGGGGTCTTTCCTTGTATCGGAGTTCTTTTGAAAGTTTGGGGAGTCACCCCTTGGATAGATGAATGGAGAATAAGAATGGAGTCAGAAGTCATGAACAGTAGCTACAATTTGAATGTGCATGAAATGTGAATTGAAACAAGTCACTTTCCCTTCCTCTTTAGGCCCTTAGGTTTGTAACTGAAGAGTTACTGGTGTATATAAATTTGAAGATCCCTTTAATACTGAAAAGATAGTATTTTTATGGCTGTTCCTATCACAGACCACTAGCAGTAAAATAAGTGTTGTAGTGAGAATCTATCATGTTTGGTGTGCATTTCAATTATGGTGTTGGACAATAATAGTGAAAGTATGAAAGTACCATGGACTGCCAGAAGGACCAGCAAAGTTTTCAAGTCCAGCCAGAATGCTCCTTAGAAGAAAGGATGGTGAGACTTTGTCTCTCATACTTCAGACATATCACCTGGGGGGACCCTGATGAAGAACATCATGATTGATAAAGTCAGTAAAAAAGAGGAAGATTCCCAATGAAATGGGCTCAAGAGTAATAACAATTGGGACTATGGCACATGACTGGGCAGTGCTTAGTTCTGTTGTATATTGTTGTTGTTAAATACCATTGAGTTGGTTCTAACTCATAGCAACCCTGTATAGGGTTTCTGAGGAGCAGCTGGTGGCTTTGAACTGTTGGCCTTGTGGTTAGCAACCCAGCGTTTACCTACAGTGCTACAGCAGGTGTCCTTGAGTAAGGATGCTGTGCACAACAGACTTCTGGTCGCTATGAGTCTGAACTAACTTGACAGCACTTAACAACAACTGTTTGCTCAAAAGCCAGGATGTGATTTAAAGTTTTTGCACATTACCAAGACTTTGAAGATGGAGAAAAACTAGAGGTCAGATGGGTTAGGTCATACATACGATAAATATAGATATACCCACACATACTATATTCTCATATATATACACATACTCAACACAACAATTAAGGGCAATGCCAGACTCAAGCCCTGGAGACAGTAAAGAGGTCAGGGGTGGCTCCATTCCCCTGCATGAATTGTGGCACTAAAAATCCTTCAGTCCAGGGGCTGCAAATTCTGCTTCCTGGCATGACAGTTGAATGAGAAGTCTCATTTCCTTTCCAATCATTTGAATGAGAAAGGGGCGAACATTAAACTGGGGGCAATTGTCTTTACATCACCCTGGGCACCACTTCTAATCACAAGCTTGCAGACCACCAGCCTCTTGTGGCACAGATATGGAGTGTGGAAATTATCATGTAATTTATGACAGGCAGCGCCTGAAAGTGACTTTCTCAGCATCTGTTCTCTAGTTGTCCCAAGAGCAGGGAAATGAAGAAAGTGCACAGGGTTGCTGAGAGATGTAATTGCCTCCAGTTGCATCCAACAGTTCAACAGTCTCCCCTGAAGTCTTCAAAGAGCCTCTTGCCTCTGCTTTCCTCATCTTATCACACCTCCCCCATACCTGTCAGTTGATGTTCCACCTATCTTTCAAAAGTACCCTTCCTAAATTCCATCTTTCTGCAAGGGTCTGCCCAACCTAACTCACTTCCCACACTCTCCATCCCGGAATTTCAGCCTCCATCATCTGTGAGTTGGGGGAAAGTTAAGTACAACCTGAATGTGGCTCAACACATAACTGCTCTCTAAATTAACCCTGGTTGGCCTTGTATCCTGGGTTTCTTGGCTTTCACTCTGCTTCTACCCCTTCCTACTGCTGTCTATGCTATTGGGCAAGTTCCTTCATACCTCTGAGCCTCAGTTTTCTTATCTGCAAAATGGGGAAAGTGCTTAGGCCATAATGGATTGTTTTAAAGATGAAAGCAAGCAAAAATTGATTGTAGGTGTTGCAATGTAAATGCAGGAATGATTGCTATTATCAGTTCAGTGGGAACGTCACAACTTAATAGTCTTCCTTTTGGGGGATTCAGGAAGACATTCTCTTTTGAGATTTATCCATTATGTTCTGAGATAAAGACTTCAGCTCTCCAATTATTAACTAAAAGAAATTGTCAAGCGCCTTTTATGTAGCAATCTAGGTTCCAGCCCGACAGAGAATCCCATCAAAATAGGATGCAAATAATTAGCATGTACGTCTCAATTTTGTTGAATTATATGATTCTTGGGGCTCTGGGCCCCTGCCTGGAGTATGGGGATTCTTTGATCAGAAATTACCACGGTATAGGTATGCAGTCCTGTAGTTAGTATTTAAGAAGCTCTGGTGATGCAGTGGTAAAGCACTTGGCTGCTAACGGAAAGATCAGTAGTTCCAACCTACCATCTGTTCAGTGGGAATAAGATGTGGCAGTTTGCTTCTGTAAATACTAAAGCCTTGGAAACCCTATGGAGCACTTATCAGGGTCACTCTGAATGATTGCATGCGTATTTAACAGGCAATTCCAGTAGCACAATTAAGAATTGGTCAGGCAACACAAGTGAAAGAAATGATACAGGAATGTAGTCCTATAAACTATCAGAGGCAAAGGAGTAGAATTGCATCAGAGATTGCAGATCTAATTCTGATTTGGCCACTCACGCTTGGTGTGAGTCTGGATAACTGGCTTTATTTCTATAATCTTCAGTTTCCCTGAAAGTCAGAAAGGAGATTGCAATGGCTGCATAAAGGAAGAACAACTTTAAGAAGAACAAAGTGTACAGGCAGCAGTTATGAAGTCAACTAGCAATGGACAGCAGCTTTTCTCAGCAGGAATAAATCAGGAAATAAGAGAAAATGGACAGAAACCCATTGGCTTTGGCTGCTAAATACAAAGTGGAAGAAATCAATGCAAGTGTTCATGCCTCTTTGATCCACAGTGCTTGTGGGTGGCCGTTCAGCCCTCTGGGATTCTCAAATTATACTCTAAGATTCCAGCCATCTTGGTTTCACTCCTTCATGCATTTGTCAAACTACTCGGTATCTTTGGCCCTGTGCTAAGCCTACTTCCTGGAAAAACAAGAATAGACAAGACAGTCACAATCCCTGCCCTCGCACAGCTTATGGTATAAAGTGGGTAAGGCACACCATTAAGAAGGTAGAAAATAAGAGTATAATGTGTATCTGGAAAGTGTCCAGGGAATATGGAAGCATACAACAGGGGCCGTGTAATCTTGTCAGAAGGTGAGATTTAAGGAAATCAGCCAGACACAGAAGAATAGAAACAATATGAGAAAAAGGAAAGAGCAAGGATGCTGGGAATGCAGAGATCAGACACAATTCCTGACCTGATGGAGTTCTCACTGTAACACAGAAAGTCACTCATACAGACACTCCAGTATAGTGTTGGATGATCTGTATAGGAAATCAGAATTCAATGGTGTCCCTTCCCATGTCTGTGATTTGGTAGCTGCAGTATACGTGGTATGAGTACAGGGCATCCTGGACCAGACAGTCAACTTGATTTCCAGGCATGGCTCTACCAGTGACCTACCATGTGACTGTGGACAAGTCCCTTCCCCTCTCTGGTCTTACTCTCCCTTTATCAACCAAGGAGTCAAGTTAAATAATGGTGCATACACCTTTCTGCTCTGCTCTGCTCTGCTCTGGAATGACTTAGCACTTGTTCAGGATTCCTTTTTGTACTTCTAATAGAATCACACACTTTTCCTTCCCCATTATGCCCTTTGAGTTGGAATAGATGACATTATTTATTTCTCATATCCTCAGGACTTAAATCCCTGAATTATTCTAAATCTTGCCCGGGCCTGGCATCACAAATAAATTCTCAATCCCAGGAGGGTGGAGATAAATGGGGGCTGCCACTCTTGTGACCTCCATCAGGGATTTGGCTGTAAAATTCTGCGCAAGGGAAAGTCTGTACCCCAGTCAAGCAGACAGGGGAAGGGAGACATACAAAAAGAAATCAAGAACAAAAAAATAAGGGAGACAGGCACTTATGGCTGGGGATTTGTGAAGATACAATATAAACAGCTTTCTCTACTAGGTGTATTTCCAAGACCCCCAAAAGATAAAGGAATTTAATGTTGGGTCTTTGCTCCATATTCTCAAAGGGAAATGAGCTTCATTCTAAGTGTGAGGCAGCCAGGCAAGCAGGAAATGCCCAGACACGGAGCCAAAAGACTGAGTTCTAAGCTCTGCACCCATTTTAATATGTCTGACCTTGAACCAGTCATTTCATTTTTTTTCGAAGATTAGGTATTCTCAGCATAAAGCAAGGACATCACCTCCCCAAGTATTTGCTATAAAGAGAAAGCAAAGCTGCTGTATGAAAATGCCTAGTACAGGTGTGCCTAGCACACAGAGAATTTAATGAAGAGTTACTTACCCGTTACCATGGAATCCACTCCAACTCATGGTGATCCATGTGTATCAGCATAAAATATGTGCTCCATAAGATTTTTAATATCTGATATTTTGGAAGCTGATCACCAGGCCTTTGTTCCAAGGCACCACTGAATGAACTCAAACTGCTAACATTTTGGTTAGTGACCAAGAACATTAACTATGTGTCACATGGCAGCTGAAGTAAAATCAAACCAGGTCTCTGTGGAAGGCTGGGAGAAAATACCTATGCTTTTCAGCTTAGTCAGATAGCTCAGATGGAACATCCCCCACGTCCAAATAGTAGAGGGGCATGAAGCAGATGAGTGTGGTACAAGGCATATGGATGGGCATTAGAGTTGGATGTAAATTTTACTCTTCCTCCTCTGCTCTTTGAAGGAACCCTGGTAGTGTAATGGGTTACTAACTGGGATGCTAACCACAAGATCAGTAGTCTACCAGTCGCTCCATGGGAGAAAGATGAGGCTTTCTGCTCCCGTAAAAGTTTACAGCTTCGGGAACACCACCACCCCACTCTTTGAGTGTCTTCTAACCTCTCTGAGCCTCAGGTTCCTCATCTGTCTAAAAAAGAAGAAAAGAAAACAACAATAGTACCTACTTAAGATTGTTTTGTGGGTTAAAAAGATGCTGTATGTCACAGATTCTTATCATGGTGTCTAGCCTATGAAATGTGCACAATAAATTGTTGTTGTGAAGTGCCATCGAGTCGGTTCCAACTCATATCGACCCTGTAGAGGGTTTCCTAGGAGCGAATGGTGGGTTTCAACCACCAATCTTGCAGCTCAACTGACCTTGCAGTCCAGTGCAGTATCCTGCAGCTACGGTAAATTATGGCATGCTAATATCTGAGATCTCGCTGGCTTCTTTTTGACTCCTATTTATGTGTTGGTTGTTCTCCATTTTCCCTGCTCCATTTCCCTCCCCCACCATTTACAATCATGTTCTTTGCCCCAAGAGACTGGTATCTGTAGGTACCAGTTGATCAGAAATCCATGGGCAGTAGGGGAGGGAGAAGGTGAGGTATTTATTATCCTCTTTTCCTCCCTTTCAACCTGCGGTTTCACCTGTGATTGATGTCCTCTATGACCCCCCCTTACAAGAGGACCATCACTGCTTCTCCTCTTGGTTCCCTCTAGGTGGAAACTGCTAGCCTGCAAGATCTCATCACCCCTGGTTGCTCCTCTTAGCCCCACCCACAACCCTCATTAAATCCTCTTCTGTTGCCTCTTTCGAGTGTGTTTAGAAGGGAGCATCTGTTTCCTGCCAGGACCATGACTGATGCAGCACCAAAGGTCCATGAGTACATTCATTCATCAAGCATCTGTTAACCATCTACTTGTTTGTACAAGGTACACTGTGTGTGCGGGAAATGGGTTGTGGTAGGATAGTGAACAATTCCTTTAGACACATTATCTGAACACATTATCCTATTCTCCCCAAAGCCCTGCAAAATTGACATCATTAGCCTGTTTTACAAGTAAACCAAAGTGCTGAAGAAAAAAGAAAACTGTTCAAAGTATCACAGCTCCTTCATGACAGAGGGAAGAAAAGAATCTAAGACTGACTCTACTCCAACCCTCCCCACCTTGCTTTGCAAAGCCTTGTTGTTGTTGTGTTGATTCTATGGGCAACCTCACGTGTACAGAGTAGAGCTGTAGTCCATAGGGTGGTTCAAGGTTGTGACCTTTCCAAAGCAGATCGCCAGGTCTTAATTCTGAGAAGTCTCTGTGTGGGTTTGTACTCTCAACCTTTCAGCTACCTCGTTATTGTCAAATGCCATCAAGTTAGTTCTCACTCATAGCAATCCTGTATAGGGTTTCTAGGAAGCTTTTAGTGGGTTTGAACTGCTAGCCTGTCGTTAGAAATCCAGTACTTTTATCCTACAGTGCCACACCAGAACTCCATGTTACTGTTGTTGTTGTTAAGTGACGTCAAGTCAGTTCCAACTCATATCGACCCTGCATAGGGTTTCTGAGGAACAGCTGGAGGGCTTGAACCACCAACTTTGTGGTTCACAGTCCAGCACCACAACAGAACTGCAGTATGAGCTAGAATGTGATACAAGACACACAGAGAGTGTGCTATGAAAGATGATCAGACAGAAAACCCGTTCCAGGATGCAGCTGGGGCATAAGAGAAGGTGACATATATAACCGAGACTGAAAGCCTGGGTAAGATTTGAACATATGGAGATGGGGAGTGGTAGGGGCAGGGGATTTGTCAGCAGTATTGGGGACATAATATGAAGATGTGGAACAGGTAGGGGGAATCCTGAGCAACCAAAACCTTGGATGCCTTCTCCCTTCAGTCCTTCTCAATGTGGCCATGCCTTTTCACAGTCCCGAGGTCACATTTTCCCCAATCACACTTGAATGTTGTAGTGTGTATTATGTCTTAACTGAATCTCATGTCCCTCTCTATATACAATGTTTGGATATTCCACCTCATTAAACATGGAGGTCTTAGTAGCCTCACAGTTGGTATTGGATCCTGAGAGTTAACACTTACTGCTTCATAGTCACAGTAACACAATAACTTTCATCCATTGTCTTACCCACATACCTCCACTACCCTGTGAACCATGTGACCGAAAACATGGCCCAAATCTGTTTACCCTTTAAGTCCCCCTCAGTACTCAGTGCAGGGTCGCTGTTGCTATCGTTAGCTGTTGTCAAGTCATTCACCAATTCATGGCAACCCCTTGTACAATGATGCAAAATATCACCCTATCCTGTTGCCAGCCTCATCATTGGTTGAGGATAGGACCAGTGTGAGCTGTAAGCTTTTCACTGGCTAATTTTTGGAATCTGCTAGGCTGGCAGCTCCATTGAAACCAGCTCAGCACCAATCTCCACTAAGAGGAAGGTGGTAGCTGTGCATCAGGTGTGAGGGCAGGAATCCAGACGGGGGGTCCCAAATGGAAGTTGGGGGTTCTATCATTGAACTACCACGGCCCCCACCCCAACAGTGCAGGAAAGGCACCCAGGAAATACTTCCAGAATAAATCTAGTCCAGCTTCCTCTGCTGAGAGCTGAAAAAAGGCTGTGAATGGGCTAAAGTTACCAAATACATTAAGGGCTCCCTCAGAGCATCAACTCAATAAAAATGGGTTCATTTCAGTTTGACCCTCTGCAGAGAATCTGCCTGTGCACCCTAGATATACTGAATCAGAATCTACATTTAACAAGATCCCCAAGTTATTCTCATAAATACCCCACCTCCACCCTGGTGATTCCTGTGCATACATCAGCATCAACCTGGAGATCTTACTAAAATGTAGGTTCTGATTCAGTATTTCTGGGGTGTTTGTTGTTAAGTGACCCTGAGTCAGTTCTGACTCACAGCAACCCTGTATAGGGTTTCTGAGGAGCAGTTGGTGGTCTGACCTGCTGACCTGTGGTTAGCAATCCAGCGCTTATCCTGCAGTGCCACCCCAGGGCCCCATATCTGGGGTGGAAATGGAAATTCTCATTGAGTCAAGACAAATGAGTTCAAATCCCTGATTAAAAACTCACTCACATAACCCCTCGCTGCCACCCCAAGGATTTGTTTTTCTGGCCATGGTCATAGGTCTCCAATCCCCATTTGGCTCCACAGATGGAAAGTTAAAACAAGAACTGGGCCAGGTGGGTCTTACTGTGAGCAAAGAAAAACATGAGCTTTTCGAACTTGCTTGAATTCCCTGACAAGTTTAATCAAGTACAAAATAAAAGGCAGGCATGATTTACTTCGTTTTTCCAAAAGTGGCTGATGAAGTACCTCATGAGGAAGATAAATCATTGGGGGATGGGCTGCAAAATGTGGTGTGGAAAAGGAGGGAGCTGAGCCTCAGGAAACAAAGGCCTGGCAGCTTCAAAGAGGCCAAGCTGCCAGTTGAGTAGCCACAAGATGAGCATCCTAGACTTCCAGAAACAGCCGAGCTCAAACTTGGCTTACAAAAGGTATCAGAAATCCTGAGCCCCATACTCTGGTAGCGTAGTGGTTACGAATCGGGCTGCGAACCTTAAGGTCAGAGGTTCGAAACTACCAGCTGCTCCGCGGGAGAAAGATGAGGCTTTCTACTCCTGTAAAGATTTACACCCTCGGAAACCCTATACAGGGTCGCTATGGGTCGGAACCGACTCGATGGCACATAACAACAACAATACAGCATCAACAAGAACACAGGCATTCCTGCTATTTCCTCCCCTCTGACTTGCTGTGTTCAGGTAGCACTAGTTAAAGTATACTTCAGTAACAGCCCTCAAGCTCAGGGGCTCAAACGGTAATGGTTTATATTTCATGTATGCTCTATGTTCCTCCCAGGTTGGCAGGGGGCTCCTACTCATCATCGTCCCCCAGTGGTCCAAGCAGACAAAGGAGCCACCATCTGAATTACCAGTCTGCATGCCAGAGAGAAAAGAGAACTCTTGAGAGCCTTCTCCAGACAAGCAAATGCTGTGGTCCACAAATGTCATATACCACTCTAATCACAACTCAGTGACATGCACCATCCCATCATAAGTAGGACAGGAAGTACAATCCTTCCAAGTAACAGAAAGGAAAAAAATCAGAAGTATCTGACAAAAATGGTACTAAGAGATAACTGGGAAAGCCTGCTGTGCTCTGATAATGTGGGAAGGACCTGCTTATCTCCCTTAGCAGAGCTGGAAGGCCACCTGGAACCCCAGTGGAAAGGCACTGGACAAAGAGTGCCCTAGTATCTTGGGCAGACCCCTTCCTGCTGTGTGTAGGTGATGCTCTGAGTTCCTCCCAGCTCTTTCCAAGAAGCAGGTTCGCCTTTGGAGACTGTGACAAGTTAACATAGCATTCTGTTTGCTCCATGCTTCTGACACATTACATAAACTGCAGAGCCTGTTCTCTGGTTTTCCAAGGCCTCCGCTCATTACCCCTTGAGGGCAGAGGCTTGTCTTACTCATCTTGCAGTTCCCCACAGCATCTAGCACAGCTCTTCACATACCAAAGCACTCACTGCAATTTTATTGAAGAAAGGAACACACTAAATCCTACCAAACCAATGACTCTGAGGAGTCAGCCTAGCCAGCTCTGCGCACATTGCAATGAATGCCTATACTGACAATGATGCTAATGATAAATAGCAAAAATAATAAATAACTTGAGTGGATTACTTACAACCTGCAGCTCCTTGTCACCTCTGTTCTCTCCTCAGAAGGTCTCATAACTCTGGGAGGGAGGCGGAGCAAAAATGCCATGCCCATTTCATAAATGAGGAAACCGAGGCTCCAACAGGGTTTTCCTTAAGGTCACACAGATAGTCATTGCAGGTAGTGGTGGTGGTGTGCCATTGAGTAGGTTCCCACTCACAGTGACCCTGTATAGGGCTTCTGGGGCTGTACATATTTACGGGAGCAGAAAACCTCATCTTTCTCCAATGGAGCAACTAGTAGATTTGAACTGCTGACCTTGCAGTTAGCTGCCCAACACATAACCCACTCCACTACCAGGGCTTCCTAGTTGTTGTGGAGTGTTAGGTGAAAAGACCTAGCTTCATATCTTTTCATTAGAATTCTCCTTCTCACCCTCACTCCTTGCATAACACGGAATAAGTCTTTATTGTAAGATGTGGACCCAGTTTTCCCCTGCGTGTTCCAGGTTAAACTCTTGAGCTATGCTCATGACCTTAGCTTTGATGTCAAGCTTCCCACACCCACCACAGCCACCCACTTTGTCTTCCTGATCCAGCAACTCCAGCTCTCTGGGAACACCTGCTCTGAACCACAAATAGCATCACTTCATCTTCTTCTTAAGTAAGTTCTTTAATTAGTGAGGACATTTTTAGATCAGAATGGAGCTTTAGTCTTCTGTGGACTTGCTACATCTCCATTTTGTATGCAGTAGCAAAAATAATAAACACAATTAAATGGATTACAACAAACCATGGCATGCTTTTGTGTAGGTTTTTCCCAGAGAGTTCCTGTCAAAGCTCTTTGGATGAAGCAGGGTCACCAATTTCAGAGCGGGGGGGACATGAGGTCTACAGAGTTTACAGAAAAGGCAGTACAGTGACTGGTTATGAGCTTGAACCTTGAGTCAGTCCAATCTGGGCTACGGTCTTGATTCTGTCACATATCAACTCTGCGACATTTAGCGCGAAATCATCAATCCCTGTCACTCTCATATTCTTTCTCTGTGAAGTAGGAACATTTACACAATCTTCTTAGGGTTATTGTAAAGATAAATGAGAAGACGTATGTGAAGTTCTTTAGAAGACCTTGCTCTTGAAAAGCTCTGAATACAAGGATTACTTATGTCCGCCTCCCCCTAGGTGGTAACTAACGCAAAGTTTGGGGCATTCTGCCTATTCTCTGTTGATTCTCCAAATCCTAATATGCCTTGGCTATAGTAGATGGTGTGGCGCTGTAGGATAAGCACTGGATTGCAAACCACAAGGTTGGCTGTACAAACCCACCAGCTGTGCTCCTAGTAAACACTGCAGCACGTAGCAACAACATAGGAAATGCTTTCTAAACTTCTTTAATTATCATGTAACTTGGTCAAGTTCATATAGAGATTTAGATCATCGACAAGACCAGTGTGACTTCTGAGACATTTAGATTTTGGCTGTTGTTGGTAGGTGTAATTGATTTGGCTTTCAGTATAACATTAGGAACACTGCCCTGTCCTGCACACTCCTCACTGTCATCGCAGTGTTTGAGTCCACTGTTTTAGCTTTTGTGTCAATGAAACCATCTCACTGAGGGTTTCCTTTATTTTTGCTGACCCTCAATGACTTTATAATGATGTCATTTCCAAGAAATTGGTTCTTTCCCAATGATTTGTTCAAAGAATTTGGCTAGCTCTCCTCTAATGTTTTCATTTTTTAACTTTTTATTGTGAATTGAGTGAAGGCTTTCAGAGCAGATCATCAGTTTTACATTCAATACATCATATACTTCATTTCATTACACTGATTGTAATGCTCTCCATGTACCATCAGTAAACAGTGATAGGAAGCAATCTATATTTGTTCCTATTCCAAAGAGAGGTGACCTAACAGGATACAGAAATCGTCAGACAATATCATGAATATCAAATGCAAGTACAATTTGGCTAAAGATAATTTTAAGAAGGTTGCAATGGTACAGCTACAGGGAATTGCCAGAACATCAAGATGGATTCAGAAGAGGATGTGGAAGGAGGTATATCATTGCTTGCATCAGATGGATCTTGGCTGAAAGCATACAACACCAAAAAGAGATTTACTTGTGCTTTACTGACTATGCAAAGGCTTTCGACTGTGTGGATCATGACAGCTATGAACAACATTGCAGAGAATGAGTACTCTGGAACACTTAGCTGTGCTCATGAGGAACCTGTATAGAAACAAAACAGTACAAGAGGACACGGAATGTTTTAAAATTAGGAAAGGTGGGCACCAGGGTTGTATTCTATCACCACTCTTATTCAATCTGTATGCTGAGCAAATAATCTGAGAGCTGGAGTATTTGAAGAAGAACATAGCATCAGTATTAGAGGAAGACTCATTAAACAACCTGCAACATGAAGGTAATACAACCTTGCTTGCTGAAAGCTAACAGGACTTAAAATACTTGCTGCTAAAGATCAAAGACCACAGCCTATACTATATGTAAAGATAATGAAAATCCTCACCACTGGACCAATAATAGCATCATAATAAATGGAGAAAAGATTCAAGTTGTCAAAAGACTTCATTTTGAACTATTACACTCAGGGTAGCAGCAGTCAATATATCAAACCATCTATTGCATTAGGCAAATTTGGTGCACAAGACCTTTTTTAAAGTATTCAAGAGTAAGGATGTCAATTTGAGGACTAAGGTGCACCTGACCCAAGCCATGGTATTTCCAATAGCCTCATATACATGTGAAAGTTGGACAATGAATAAGGAAGACCGTAGAAGAATTGATGCACTTGAGTTATGGTGTTTGAGAAGAATATTAAAAGTACCATGGAATGCTAGAAGAACAGACAAATCTGTGTTGGAAGTCAGACTGCTCCTTGAAACTAGAATGGCAAAACTTGGTGTCTCATACTTTGGACAGATTATCAGAAGGGACCTGTCCCTGGAGAAGGACATCATGATTGGTAAAGTGCAGGGTCACTGATAAAAAGGAAGACTCCCACCAAGATGGACTGGCACAATGGCAGCTGCGATAAACACAAGCTTAACGAATGTGAGATTGGCACAGGATTAGGTGGTGTTTTGTTCTGTTGTTCATAAGGTCACTATAAATTGGAACCACTCAGAGGGCACCTGACAACAACAACATCTGTTCTCATATTATTTTTAAGTTCAATTAGAATCACAGAAGCCTGGAGGAAGGCGGGACTTTAAGGTAACCCCATTCATTTACAAGTGTCATTTCTGCATTTCCATACAATGAGTATTCTTGCCTAGAATACACACTCCTTTATAATTTAAACTAAACAATTTCTATAGGCATGTCTTCAGTTTATCACATGTAAAATAGAGTAATAATCCCAAACCTCATCCTGCCTATAGGAAAAATGAGGGTAAACTGAAGACGATTTTCCTATAGCTAACAATCAGCACCTAAAGCAAAGAGAGTCACAAAAGTAGTGTAATGTTCACGTAGTAATTCCTCACTAAACGTGGACATTAACATTCTTGAAAAATACAATAGTTGACAGGATTAAAAGTGAGAAATCTAGCATTCTTATCAGATAGAAGGTACTGGGAAATGTACCATTATAT
>NW_006408599.1:7878562-7881614 GCF_000296735.1 Chrysochloris asiatica | reverse complement strand
TGTACAGGGTTTCTGAGGCTGTAAATCTTTACGGGAGCAGAAAGCCTCATCTTTCTCCCGTGGAACAGCTGGTAGTTTCGAACTGCTGACCTTGCAGTAGTCCCAAATAATTACTTCTTCAGTTGTTCAGAAAACACCGCAATGATGTTGAGGATTGCTGAAGGAGATCCTCTCCTAGGGTTCCAATATTCAGCCTGAACATCATCTCACAGGTTTGGGGAGAGGAAGCTTATGATCATACTGTCACTGTCCCTTTTGAATTTTCCCAATGTGTGTAGCATTGGAAAAATTATCACTATATTAAGGGCACATGAGAACAGGAGATCGTTTCCTGCATAGAAAGGTTGAGAGTAAACTGCTTTATTTTCTCTGTGCTAGTCCTTAGTGTGGTGCTGTGGATTAAGGCACTGTACGGCAAAGTTGGGGGGCAGTTCAAGCTCATCAGCAGCTCCTTGGAAACCCTATACAGGGCTGCTACGGGTCAGAATTGACTCCAAGGCACTTCATTAAGTTCTTAGTTGCAGGGACTCAGAAAAATTCATATATAAAACCCATATATAAAAAGCACACAATTTTAGCATATTGATTTATAAATATAAATTCTCCTTAACACAAAGTCACAGTTGGCCAAACCCCTACTGATGAAGGAAGACTGTATGCATTTAACACAGTAGGAAGAATAATCACTTGTAGGCTAGAGAAGTGCCCTGAACTTTGATTGCAGGTGTGGGCACAAAATATCCCTGCTAGAATTTAAGTCAAATCAAAGTGGGCAAATTTATTTAAATCATCGTTTACTTCAGGGAAAACTAAAGTGTTATTAATAAGACAGAAAATCTTACAACAGGATATTACTTGCCAACAAAAGTATAGGCCAGTGCAGATGAGTAACTTCTCTAAGTGTTTTCCCTGCCATGATTGTTTGTTAAAAATCGAAGAGCTCTGTGCATACAGAAGGCAGGTTCTTCTTTTTATTAATAATATTTTTTTCTTTTTTCTAGCCACTAGTGATCTGATTGCTCTCAGAACCTCTTGGGAAACAAGCTTCTGTGTAACGTGATTATAATGATTCATTATATTTGTGTTGGGTTGTTTTAGCTTAGAAAGCACTTCTCCACTCATTATTAATATTATCATTATTAATAATAATAGCTACCATTTGTTGTGTGCTTTTTAGAGGCTAGGCACTAGTGAACAGTAAACACATTATCTCTAATCTTTACCATAACCAGACAAGGAGGTTCTGATACCCATCCTCTACTGCAGGAAACTGAGGCTTCTAAAGGTTAAATGACCTGCCGAAAACCACATAGCTAATAGCTATGGATATGGGACTGAGATATCTGGCTCCGAGACCCAGACTTTTTTTACTCTAACTATGGCGTTTTGTTTTATTTTTAAATGACCTGTTTGCCATCTGTTACCCATTATTCTTTTAAATAAAATACCCTTTGAAGGCAACAAATATATTATGCTCAAACATGTAACCAGAACCTACCACAGTGCCTGGAACACTACAGTTCCTTGATGAACAATTGCTACAAGAGTTAATAAACACGTAAATAAGCGATTGAGTGAGTGAGTAAGTTGATTCTTATGGTTCTTCTAACGTAAGGGCATGATTTCATATTTTCCCCATTAACAAATGGAAAATATGAGTCTCTAAAATGTGAGAAGAACCCTAGGTGATACACATGGTTAACGTACTTAGCTAAACTATTAATTAAAATGTTGGAGGTCCAGGTCCACCAAAAGGTACCTCAAAAGAAAGGCCTGGCAACCTACTTTGCAAAATGAGCCACTGAAAGCCCTATGGATGGATCATAGTTTGATTCTGACACACGCAGCAGTGCTATGAGTCAGAACTGACTTGATGACAACTGGTTTAAGAGGTAAAGTAGCTACTTCCCCATGGGTGAACAGCTATTTAATACCAGTGACAGAACTCCATCTTGAACCTTCTGACTCATGGTCTTATTTTCCATGCACAAACCCAGGCTACCTCACTATTGCATCCAGAGTTGCACCATTCCCTTACTATACCCAAAGCAGGAACATATGCCACATCACAGTACGCTGGTGGACAAGCAACTCAGGTATACGGCCCACCTCCTTCCACTTCTCAGCCTCTATCTGCCCAGCTTGTAAGCCCTTGAATGACTAGGAGGATAAATATGGAGGCTCCTCCTTGGGGACAAACGTAGGGGTGGGAGGAATAAAGCCGGCGCCAACAATTCAGGCAGCCAAATTCAATTTGAGGGAATTTGGTTCAGTGCTTTCCATTAACAACACTCTAAGAAAAATATAATTCCCAGGACTAAAGAAGGAAAGAAAGAAGAAGAAAAAAAACTTTTCATCGTGCACAGTCAGTATAAAGTAAATCAATCACACTCTTTCTCCACTAGCCCAGCAATGCCTCGGTGCACACCAAAGGCCTGAATTGTAGAAGAATCCTCTGGGTGGCACTGGCAAAAGAAGATTCGAGATAAGAAACAGCTGACCCACAAAACTTTATCTACAATTCAGGCCATCTTCAACCACCCAAAGTAAACTTCCTAACTTAGAAAGTATTTTATCCAAACTCAGTCATTCAATTCTCGCCAAAAATTGCTTAAGTAGGTGTTATTATAATCTCTATTTAATAAATGACGAACTACATTAGAATAATTAAGAAACTTGCTCAAGATCACACAGCTAGCTGTCAGCATTTGAATCCAGGATTGCTTAACCCTATAAGTCAAGCATTTAAACCCTACATTATCAAATATCCAAAAGGAAGAGCCCAGACTAAATCCAGACTTATTGTTCCACAAACAATCCCAATATAAACTCATCCCAACACACTGAAAGATACTCAGAGAGGAAGTGCATTGAAAGAAGTGGCAAAGAACAAGGCACCATGAATTGATGGAATAAAAATTGAAATCTTTCAGGAAAGTGAGGCGGCACAGAAGGCACTCACTCATCTCTGCCAAGAAATTTGGAAGACAACTGTCTGGCCGACTGATTGGAAGAGATCAATGTTTGTGCCCATTCCAAAGAGAGGTGACCC
>NW_006408599.1:7870454-7877307 GCF_000296735.1 Chrysochloris asiatica | reverse complement strand
TATGAGTCGGTTCCGACTCGATGGCACCTGACAATAACAACAACAACACACTAAATAAAAGGGTCTTCTTGTTGTTGTCGTTAAGTGCTGTTGAATTGGCTCAGTCTCATAGCAATCCTGTTTCTGCCTTACAGTTCAAACCAAACTTGTGATCCATTGCTTATCCTACAGTGCTACACCAGGACTCCAAGACGGCATCTGTATTTTTAATATACAATAAGTCCCCAGGTTACAAGGAGCTCTGGTAGAGTACTGGTTACGAATTGGGCTGCTAATCTCATGGTCTGCAGTTCACAGGAGAAAGATGAGGCTTTCTGCTCCCGTAAAGATTTAAATCCTCGGAAACTCTTTACAGGGTCGCTATGAGTCGGAACCGACTCCAGGCACAAAAACCACAAGCCCAGATTACAAGCCTCTGACTTACAGACAAGCTGTACTTGCCCTTTGTTGTTTTTGTTAAATGCCCTCAAGTCAGTTCAGACTCATAGAGACCCTATATAGGGTTTCCAAGGAGTGACTGGTATGTCCGAACCACCAACCTAGCTCTGAGTAGTCCAGTGCTTATCCAACAGTGCCACAACAGGACTTACCCTTTACTGTTATAAAAATTTACCCTCATTTTGAAATGATTGAACCAATCCCTGCTGTTAATGTTAAATGCCATCAAATCAGTTCTGACTCATAGCTACCGTCTACAGGGTTCCTGAGGAGCAGCTGGTGGGTTTGAACTGCCAACCTTTCGGTTAACAATCCAATGCTGATCCTAACCTTACTAGAAACAAATCCTTTATTAAATCGCCTTCACCTGCTGCACATCCAGTGTTTAGATCCTTGAAAAGGCTTCAAGACTTTTCTTGCATGAAATTGAGATGAACTAAGAACTGTAAGCACCTGTTCTGACTTCTATACGAATGTGACTTATGAGCATCCTCTGGACCAGATCTTGTTCATAACCAAGGGTCTGCCTGTAGTAGCCTCACTCCCTAACCTCCTCTCTTCATTCACTGATGCAAAGCATGGATAAAAATGCTATCGTTAAGTGCTGTTGAATAGGTGGCAAAATTGTGAGCCTATGCAGAACAACACGGTGTCCGGTTCTGTACCATCATCACAATCTTGTTAAACTTGAACCCACTACTGCTGCCATTGTCCCAATCCATCTCCTCTGGGGTCTTCCTCTTTTTCACTAACCCTCCACTTTGCCAAGCATGATGTTCTTCTCCAGGGACTGGTACCTCTGATAATATGTTCAAAAGATGAGAAATGCAGTTTGTTCTTCTGGTAGTCCATGGTACCTTTAATACTCTTCTCTAACAACATAACTCAAATGCATCAATTCTTCGACAATTTTCCTTATTCACTGTCCAACTTTCACATACCTATGAAGATACTGAAAATACCATGCTTGGGTTAGGTGTACCTTAGTCCTCAAACTGACATCTTTGCTCTCGAGCACTTTAAAGAGTCTTGTGCAGCAGATTCACCTAACACAATACGTTGTTTGATCTCTTGATGACTGTTTCCATGAGTGTTGATGGTGGATTCAAGGAAAATGAGGTCTTCAACAACTTGAATTCTTTCTTCATGTATCCATTATTTATTAGTTCAGTGGTGAGGATTCTTTTTTTCTTTACATTGAGGCGCAGCCCATACTGAAGACTGTGGTCTTTGATCTTTGTCAGTAAGTATTTTAAGTCCTGTTAGCTTTCGGCAAGCAAGATTGAATCATCTGCATATCACAGGTTGTTAATGAGTCTTCGTCCAACACTCATGTCATGTTCATCTTCATATAATCCAGCTTCTCAGATTGTTTACTCAGAGTACAGACTGAATAAATATAGTGACAGAATACAACCCTGTCACACACCTTTCTTGACTTTAAACCATTCTGTGTTTCCTTGTTCTGTTTGAATGACTGCCTCTTGGACTACGTACAGGATCCTCATGAACACAATCAAGTGTCCTGAAATACCCATTCTTCACAATATTATCCATAGCTTGGTATGATCCACACAGTGAAAAGCCTTTGCATAGTCAATAAAGCACAGTTACATCTTTCTAGTGTTCTCTGCTTTAAACCAAGATCCATCTGACATCAGCAATGATATCCTAGTTCCAAATCCTCATCTGAATTTACCTTGAACCTCTGGCAGTTCCCTGTCAATGTACTTTTGCAGCCATTTTGAATGATCTTTAGCAAAATTTTACTTTCAGGTGATATTAATGATATTGTCTGCTGATTTTCATATTCCGTTTGGTCACTTCTCTTTGGAATGAGCACAAATATGGATATCTTCACATCAGTTTACCACAGTAGCTGTCTTCCAAATTTCTTGGTATAGATAAGTGAGTGTCTCCAGTGCTGCATAAGTTTGTTGAAAGATTTCAATCATCAGTTACTGGATTTTAGTTCTTCATCAGTGCTTTCAGTGCACTTTGAACTTCTTCCTTCATTATCAATGGCTCTTGATCATTTGCTACTTCTTGAAATGTCTGAATAACAATCATTTATTTTTGGTACAGTGACTCTGCATATTCCTTCCATCTTCTTTTGATGCTCCCTGCATCTTTCAATATTTTGTGCAAACGGAATCCTTCAATAGTGCAAGTCGAAGCTTAGATTTTTCTTTAGTTATTTCAGTTTGAGAAATGCTGAACACGTTCTTCCTTTTTGTTTTCTAACTCCAGATCTTGGCACATTTTACTATAAAACTTGACTTTGTCTTCTCAATCTGCTCTTTGAAGTGTTCTATTCTGCTTTTTTAACCTCCTCATGTTTTCCATTTGCTTTAGCATCTCTAAGCTGGAGAGCAAATTTTAGATTCTCTTCTGACATCATTTTGGTCTCTTCTTTTCTCTTGCTTTTTTAATGACCTTTTGCTTTCTTCTTGTATGATGTTCTTGATGGCATCCCACAACTCTCCTGGCCTTGGGTCATTAGTTTCTAATGCATCAAATCTAGTATTGAGAAATTATCTAAGTCCAAGTGAAATACGTTCAAGATCATATTTTGATTCTCCTGAACTTGCAATATGAGCAATTGCTAGTCTGTTTCACTCACTCACTCACTTACTCACTTATGTGTTTATTAACTCTTTTAGCAAATATTCATCAAGGAACTGTAGTGCCCCAGGCACTGTGCTGTGTACTGGCTTAAAGAGTATTGGAAAGTAGATAGTATAGGTAATTTAAAGGTAAAATGAAATGTCATAGTTAAAGTTGAAAAAGCCTGGGCCTTGGAGTCAGACATGAGTTTCAAATCTGTCTCCACAGCTTATTAACTTTAGGCAAGTTATTTAACTTCTAGAAGCTTTAGTTTCCTCCCTCAGAGAACGGGTATCAGACTCACCTTGTATTGTTATTGTAAAGATTAGAGATTTGTGTTTACTGTTCACTAGTATTTAGTCCCCCAAGAGCACACAACAAATGGTAATTATTATTAATAATGTTATTATTAAGTTTCCTTGTTGTTGTTAAGTGACATCAAGCTGATTCCAACTCATAGTGAACCTGTATAAGGTTTCTAAGGAGTGGCTGCTACATTTGAATCACCAATCTTGAGATTAGCAGTCCATTGCTTATCCTACAGCATCATACCAGGACCCCTAGATTTCCTTACTGCTATATTTATGGAAGTGTCTTCTCATCTGTCGACAGCTAGTTGGGAACCCCATGTTTCCATTGAAGACTGATCTAAAGACAGTGAAGCAAAGTGGTTAATAAGAAATGTGAACCAGCAGAGAGACGGCATGAGGCTGAATCCCAGCTTCATCATTATTAGGTTTGACCTTAAGCAAGTTTGGTATCATCTTGAGCCTCTGTTGCTTGATTGGCAAAGTCAGGATAGCAGTCATGTCTGACCCCATATGGATTTTGTGAGCATTAATGAGATGAAACTTTTAAGACAGTGCCTACAAGATGGAACGCATTTCATGCAACTGTTGTTAGTATCAATGTTAAATGTCAAAGCACCAATGGAACAGGATGCTAAATCAGAGAGGGTTTTGAAGAATCATCTAAGTCCCTTATTTTACAAAGGAGAAAACAGGTTCAGAGAGGAGCCTCCCATCCCTAGTCCCACACCAGTTCGTAGGGGAGTCCCTGGTAAGGCTCCTGTACTGAGATGGAACTGAAGAACTTTGCTACATTTCACTCCTTTCTCAAAGTCTTGTATTCCCATAGAACTGTTCATCTGAAAACATTTCCCTTCAGCCCTTTGCTGAGCAAAGTTCTCAGGGAGACCTTACTATTATTTGGCAAAGCAGCTATGATATTTTCATTGTCTTGTTGATCATTCTCAACCCATAAACTGCAAGAGGCTAGACTGCAGACCCAAGGACCAATGTGGCCACATCCATGTCCAGTCAGTGTAATGACTGAAGAGCTGATTTCGTCGTTGGTGGTTTAGCCATTTATTTGTCTGGCATTTCTTCTCCCCTTCGGATTACCTTTGGTAATAACATGGCTCTTCATCTCTTCCCTCAGAGGATGAGGAAGGAAAGGGAGAGACTCTAAGTAACTAAGAAGTCAACAACTGGTACTAGTTAGGTTGCATATGTAATGGCTACCTTAGTGATTATCTCCTGCATGGAACTCTATTAAATTCCCCCTTATCCCTTCTCATAAAGCCCTGATGGAGCAGTAACTTAAACATCAGGCTGTGAACCAAGTAAAGACTTACAGTCTCAGAAACCTTAAGGAGCAGGTCTGCTCTGTCGTCTCAGGACACTATGAGTCAGAATTGACTTGAAGGCAGTGGGTTTGGTGTTTTGGTCTCACTTCTCGGCCACTATTGTTCTGACACCAGCCTTCACACACAGCACTTCTTCCCCAGACCCTAACCACCCAAAAGGAGGCCAGGTCTCAAAGCCAGAGGGTTTATTCCTCCAGAATAGCAAGTCTGCCCCAAATCACAGATTCCACAAGCTTGGGACTCCCCATGGCACCCTCATGTCGGACCTGCTGATTACAAATTTGGGATTTTCCCATTACTCCTTCAGATGGCAACCACAAGCTCAAAGACACCTGGGGACCCCTCACTTCTGACCTTCTGGCTCCCACCCCTCCCTCAAGGTCCATAACTCACTAGAACACCTCACAGAATTCACCTAACACACCATAGTTACTAGTATAGTTTTAATATAGAAAAAGGGTCCAACTCAGGATCAATATAAAGAAGAACATAAGGGCTGAGCTCTGAGAGGGTTCCCAGTATGGATATTCTGTGTTTTAGAAAGGAACAAACTACCTTCCCATTTTCACTGAAGTCATTAACAAAGCAGACAGCCCATGGAGCCAGAGCCCACGTCCACAGCCTTTACTTGGCCCTTGTTACATACACAGGGTTGATTGAATCAGACCCCACCCTGGAATCTGCTGACATGTTCTTTGGGGCATGACCAGCCCCCACCTGAGTCATTAATTCTCAGGTGTGGTATGGTGGTCTACTGACAACAAAGGTACCTCCATTACTCAGAACACTCTAAGGGGTAAATTATTTCTAGAAACCAAGGATAATGACCAAATTATTTGGGTTGAGTTAGTGTAAACTCCACATCTGCAAACAAGGTCCTTTGTTCAGGTAGACAATTGAAAGCTGAACACGTTTATCCATAATGAAACACTAAGATCCTGAATTTAGAGGGTCAAAGTCACTATAGTGCTGCCACTTACTAGCTAGGCAACTCACTTCCTCTCACCAAGCCTCATTTTCTTCATTTGGATACTGGGAAAATAAGCCCTGGATGGCTAACCACAAAACTGGCAGTTCAAACCCACCAACCGCTCCTTGGAAACCCTACACAGGCTCACTATGAGTTGCAACTCATTCAACAACACTTAACAACAACAGACCTCAGATGGTATCAAGAAATAAATGAAATGATAAGTAACATAACACACAGTGCCTGGCATACAGTGGGGGCTGAATAAAAAATGATCCATTATTATAAATAATTTTTAAAATATGTTCTGGCTAGAGTGAGCTCCAAATTCTGAGGTTATGCAGGTCACTTCTTTTTCCTATTAATTCCTGGCTGTTGTAGGCTGAATGGAGGAATCGTCTGTAAATTCATCCAGCAGGTTCTTGTTCGCAAGGAAGAGGCAAAAAGTGAAAACTTAGATGTGAACCAAAGATAACTACTCAGTTCCTAAGGTTCCAACACTTTTTAGTTGTAGACTTATGTTTCATGCGCCACTAACTCCCATGAAACTCAGTATACTCATTCACAATAAAACGTTTTTTAAAAAAATTTATTGCCATAGGATAAGCATTGGACTGCTAACCAAGAGGTTGGCAGTTCAAACCCACAGCTGCTCCTTGGAAACTGAATGAACTTAACAACCAACAATTATGAACCAGGAATTTTATATGCATACCCCATTTTATGCCCAAACAAACAAAAAATAGTATTAACAAACACATTTTACAGATGCAGAAATTGCAGCTTCTATATATATATATTACTCCTTGGAAACCCTATACAAGGTCGCTATGGGTTGGAACCGACTCGATGGCCTTAACAACAACAACATCAATATATATATTGGTGGTGGTGTTGTTAGGTGCCATCGAGTCGGTACCTACTCATAGCGACCTTATGCACAGCAGAATGAAACACTGCCCGATCCTAGGCCAACCTCACTATCATTGCCATGCTTGAGCCTATATATATTTGTTGTCAAGTGCCGTCGAGTCAGTTGCGATTCATAGCAACCCTGTATAGGGTTTCCAAGGAGCAGCTGGTAAGCTGGTGAGTTTGAACCTTGCAGTTCAAACGGCTTTGCAGTCTGGCACATTAACCCACAGCGCCACACCAGGACACTCTCTCTCTCTCTCTCTCTCTCTCTCTCT
>NW_006408599.1:7855813-7870354 GCF_000296735.1 Chrysochloris asiatica | reverse complement strand
ATATATATATCTGACTCCCACCTGCTCAAACTCTGAGAGCTTTCTTTGTGCTCCTTTTGCCACTAATATAAACTTTAACATTTTATTCTTTGTCATTTGAACACATGTTTATCTTATCTATATGAGGTATTCAAACCAAGGACAAGTTTGTCTTCATTTCGGTGTTCCTGGCAGCTCATATGATGCCTTGCTTTGAAAAGACATCAGTAAATTATTATTCATTGCAGTGAAAAATGTTGAGGTCCAATGAAAAGACACAGACCATTGAAATGTGCCTTGGTTGTAGCAGGAGTATTTGTTCAGAAGAGTCTCTTTAAAAGTGAAAATGTGATTACAGAGATGCTGAGAGTATCAAGAGTTCTTAGCAGGAAATCAGGAGGGAAATCAGACAGCAAACTGGAATATACTCCGGCCTTCATAATGAGGGAAAAGGGAAATTAATGATGATTCTAAAGTGGCAAAGATCCTGAACCCATCTTTGATAATCTGACTTTTGCCAGAAAAAGAAAAAAAAAAAAAAAATGAAAGGAGAAATGTGGACAATTAGGCAGTAATTAAGACCTCACAAAAACAGCTATGACAGAAAGCAGTTAAGGGAATATTTAGTGATCTGTGGAAAAACACAAATCAGCTGGTTGGACAGCATGTATCCTAAGGTGTTCTAGGGAAGTGCTAATGTAGTTGCTGAAGCACTTACAATTATTGCTGAAAAGTCACGGTGGAGCAGCAGCACAACATACACTTAAAATTTTTTTAAAGAATCATATTGATTTTTTGGACAGAAGGGAAGAACACATGAAGCAGGAGCTTTAAGAACGAAAGGAAGGGAAATATTTCCAACTGTCATGTGACAGGAGTTCTCAGATACAGCATCCCATTCAGCCATCCACTTTCCAGCTTGTTGTTGTTGTTAACTGCTAACACACTGCCTTGACTCATGTTAGCCCCAAGCACAGCAAGACGGGCTCCTTGTGATCCACAGGATTTCTAGAACTAGATCTCCAGCCCTTTCTTCCTAGTCTGTGTTGGTTCAGAAGTACCGCTGAAACTTGTTCAGCATCACAGCACACACCATATACCCAGTGACAGCCAGTGACGGTGGCTGTGATGATAGCACTGGCCGAGAATCAAACCTGGATCTCTCCCAGGGGAGGCAAGAATTCTATCATCGTACTCACTTTCAAGCAAGATCCATGCTATTCCCATTTTCTACCCTCAAGATGGGACTGCAAATTGTCCAAGACTGACACTAATCATTGCCTGAACCAGAATTCAAACCTCATTTCTACGGACTCTGGAAGGGGTCATGTCTTGCCATTTTTATTGCAAATCTATAATAAGGATTAACAAATTGGACACAATCCAGGATAGCAAAGGAATTATGAGGCTGCATAAGGCTGAGGTTATTAAAAAAAAAGCACAGATCACAGCCCGCAAACATGATAGCTTTTCAATAGAACTGCAAAGATGGTGGATGAAACAATCACTAGATGACTTAATCTGGGCCACAATAACTCAAAAAACATTTCTTGCAAAATTAATTGAAATGGGCTGGGAGAAACTGCGTAACTGTAAGGTTTGATAATGAGTTCAAAGGCAGTAAACAAAGAATAATGGTGGAAATAATTCAAATACAAGTGAACGCTCCAAGTCTGGTAGAGCTCAAAGCCCCTCATCATGTTGTTTATTAATCCTCCAGCTACTTGGCACTGCAGCTTGACTGGGCTAAGGGACCGCATGACACTGAATCTTGTTGAATGACACTCCTTTAGCCCGAGGCTTGAGGTTAATAGAAAGAAGGAAGGCACCGGCACGGGAGAGGTTACAGTCTCACCATGAACATCTATGACAAAAAGCAAAGACGAATTGTGGGGTATTTGCAAAAAGGAACAATGAGTCAGGCTAGACAGAGGCCTGGATATCTGAGCAATCCTAATACCATCCATGAAGCTCATTTTGGCAGGTCCTACCTACTCCTGGTGTAAGGAGTTCCGGTAGCGTAGTGTTTACAAATTGGGCTGAGAACCTCAAGGTCAGCAGTTCAAAACTACCAGCTGTTCCGCAGGAGAAAGATGAGACTTTTTGCTCCCGTAAAGACTTACAACCTCGAAACCCTGTACAGGGTCGCTATGAGTCGGAACCAACTCCACGGCATAAAACAACAACAACAACCTACTCCTGGTGTGGTTCTGTGAGTTAATGTGCCAGACTACAAAGTCATTTGAACTGTAAAGTCGGAGGCTCAAGCTCACCAGCTGCTCCTTAGAAGCCCTATATAGGGTTACTATGGGTCAGAACCGACTCTATGGCACTTAACAACAACAACAACAACCACCTACCCTCTAGGGAGTCCTGGTGTGGCACTGTGGGCTAATGCAAAGTCATCTGAACTGCAGGGTCGGTAGTTCAAGCTCACCAGCTGCTCCTTGAAAACCCTATACAGAGTCACTATGGGTCGGAATCAACTCGACGGGACTTAACAACAACAACAACAACCTACCCTGTGGAGTGCTGGTGTGGCACTGCAGGATACGTACTAGACTACAAGGTGTGTTTGAACTGTAAAGTTGGCGATTCAAACTCACTAACTTTCCTTGGAAATCCTACACAGGGCGCTATGAGTCAGAAATCACTCAAGAGCACTTAACAACAAACTACCCTCCTGGTGCGGTGCTGTAGAATTATCACTGGAGTGCAAACCACGAGGTCCGAAGCTGCTCTTTGGAAACCCTATACAGGGTCGCTATGAGTCAGAACAGCACTTAACAACAACAACCTGTCCTCTGTGGAGTGCAGTGACTCTATATGTTAAGCACTGTATTGCAAACGACAAAGTCACCAGTTTGAGCTTACCATTTGCTCCATGGTAGAAAGATAAGGCTTTCTGTTACTGCAAAGAGGTACAGCCTAGGAAACACTATACAAGGTTGCTATGATTTGGAACCACCTTAACAACAAGAACACAACCTATCTTCTAAGGAGCCCTGGTGGAGTGCTCACTGCAAGTCTGGTGATTCAAACCCACCAGCTTTTCTGCTGGAGAAACATAAGGCTGTCTACTCCTGTGTAAGGTCACTATGAGTCAGAACCCATTTCTTGTCTGTGGGTTTGGATTTTTTTGAGGGAGCAGGAAGGAAGCTACCCTGTATGGTTTCCATCCTGCCAACTGCTCTAGCCAGGAGGTCCATCTTTACAACCCATCCTTCTTCACCAAGGATCTCCCTTACCCTCTAAGATTTCGGGTTCGTTTTGATAACATTAGACTAGACTTCCTGCCAGCACAGTTCATGCAAAAACATCCTCATGCACAATTGCACCAGGTACTATACTAGGTCTTAAGTATAGTGAGATAGGCAAGGCAGAGTCATCATCTGGTTCTTAGGAGCTCAGTCTAGAAGGAAGTACCTACCTGGGTCAGATTTTGCACTATTTATTCATTTAATCTTGCTTTAGTTTCTGTCCGTAAGATTAATAATCCTTCTGACAGGTCTAGGTAAATTGCCTAAGGTCACAGAGCAACCAGACACCAGAGCTGACATTCAAAACTGGGTATCTAAGGCACAAAACCCCACAATTTCTTCACTCAGCTACCACAAGCTCATCAAGTCTTCCTTACTCAGGGTCTGTCCCACCAGTTTCATGACCATAAATCAAGGATATTAATAATAGCTCTCATGATAGAGCGTGTTTTGTGTCAGGCAGTTTACTTAGCACATGATCTCAGACAATCTTCACTAACACTATGAAAGAGTCATCAGTATCCCTACATGCATGTCAGGAAATGGAAACTCATAGAACCACAGATCACACAGAGCTTGGGAAAAGAAGAGGGAGAGACTGAAGCTCAAGTCAGGCTACCTTGAAAATTTAAAATGCCAAGATTTTGTACAGATGTAAGTAAGTCACTCGTTTCCTATTGTTGCTGTAACAAATTGCCACAAATGGTGTGGCTTAACACATACAAATACCCTCTGACAGTTGTGGAGGTCCCAAATCCAAAAGGGGTTTCACTGGGCCAAAAGCTGGGTGGCAGTAGGGTAGCATTCCTTTCTAGAAGCTGCGGGGGAGAACACATTTACTTACCCTTTTCTATCTACTAGAGCTGCATTCCTTGCATTCCTTGGCTCCTGGAGTCTTAGATCCCTGTCTGCCTCTGTCTTCACATCACCTTTTCTCTGAGTTCCACCCTTCTGTCTACCTCTTATAAGGATCCCTGTGATTACACTGGGCCCACTTGGATCATCCCATCTCAAGTTCTCTAACTTAATCATATTTACAAAGTCCATTTTGCCATGTATCCTAACATATTCACAGGCGTCGGGAGCAGGACATGGATATCTTTGGAGAGCCTTTACCCAGCCTGGCATAGGCTGGCAGAGGTATGCTTAACTATAATGGAAACCAGGAGTATTAAGCCCAATTTTCTAAAAAAAAACACTAATGCTAGTGGAGGAGAAGTGTTATCTCTTAACATAGCACATGTTGTTGGCTGACTCATGACAACCCCATACACAACAGAAAAACCTGCCCAGTCCTGTGCTAGTCTCATGATCTGACTGTTATGATCCACAAAGTTTTCATTAGCTGGGTTTTTTCAGAAGCCGATAGGCTATGATGCAAACAGGTTTCAGCAGTGCTGGCAGACTAAGACTACAGAACATAGCCTCTGGGAAAATGTCACAGATAAATTAGTTACTGGATTCGAACGATCAATCATCCAGGAAGAAGACCTCAAGATGAGTTGGTGGGGAATGGTTGTGGATAATCTGCCCTTTTGCACTACACAGCTCTCTCCCCACTGCTTTTGGGAATACCAAGAAATATGTTAGGTGGTTAGTTCAATGCTAGTGAGTGGTGTCAATGGTAATATATCTCCTGCTCAGCAACCTACCATACTGAACAAAAACCTAGGTGAGGAGATCAGACAGTCACAGATCTTCTGACTCTAGCCTTAAGCAGATCATTTTACTTTCAAGCCCTAGGGGGCTCTGTTTCCTCATTTGAAAATAGAGGTGGCAATGCATTCTTGGGAAGAGTAAATGAGATGAAGTCTGTCTGGAGCCCAGCATTGCAACCAGCGCATAGTAGGAGTTGGATAAATGGTGGGTATTTTTATTTTCTCTCTTCCTTTGTCCATACTCAGCTTCAAGAGTAAGAAACAAAGATAGCTAAGCTTCATTTGAAGAAAGACCTCTGGCTGTGCAACTAATCTTTTAAAAAACCACTGCCTCCTTTTGCCTGTGCTCAAGGCTTAGCTTCCAGACAAGAGGCAGACAAAGGAGGGAACACAGGAAGATGAAGGAAAACACAGCCATCCATCAGGCCAGGAGAGGGCAAATACAATGCATAATTCAGGACATTCAGTGGTGGGTCTCCGCTAGAAATGGGCACGGGAGCTGGAGAGGTCTTTTGAATGTCTCAGGACTTGGCTAAACTCCTAGTGAGGCCAGATGCCATAGCCCCCATTAGTCAGCTGTTTGCCAGCCCTTGGTGATCCTCTAGGACCTTCTCAGGAAACCCAGAGCCCTGAACAGGCAGGAGGTTAATCAAGCCACCTCTCGCTCTAGAAAGGCTTTTCTAAAACCCTGCTTGGGGAGCGATGCAAGCATGGAACTGCTGAAAACCAGGCACAGAAGGCACACAGGGCAGGACCTGCCTCATCTGTTAATACAATCACTAATGGCAATTGCACAGAGTGGTTGGAAGGACAGTGAACTGGATCCCAGACCCGTAAAAATCCCCACCCACCCCCTTTTTTTTTGAAGTTTTTCTTGTGAATTGAGTGATAGTTTACAGGTGAGAACATCTGTATTTTTTGTTTTTTTAAATGTTTATTGTGAATTATGTGATAGGTTACATGGGAGAATATTAGCTTTACATTCATCCTATCTTATATCGTTTCATAGCCATGGTTACAATTCCCTCCATGCTTCATCAACCAACCAAAGGATATATCCTGCAAGCCTGCCCCCTGGTCGTCAGCACACAGCCCCTCTCCTCTGGGTCTAAAGTCCCCAGCTGCTCCATCTCTCCACGTAATCGCTTCTCTGGGTAGGGTCCCGCACTCAGCTTTTCTTGATGGTTCCAGGGACCACCGCTCCTGGACTGCAGTCAATCACTCCCCTCCTTTTGCTACAAAATGTCTACTCTTACATTTCCAACCCTCACTGTCAGTCCTGATAACATTTATTCACCATTGTACCACAAGGGACCTATCCCCATCTCCTTTCATTAGCCCCACTCGACAGATTGGCTACTACTCAGTGGAGATTTGACCTTCATCCGTGCCTTCTGGATCTGGACTCCCTCTTGAAAGCTTGTAAGCCAGTCACTTCTTGCCTTTGTAGCTACCCATTTTGGGTAGCCAAGAGAACATCTATTTTATGTTCTTGTTCTTGTTAAGTGCCATCGAGTCGGTTCCGACCCATAGCGACCCTGTACAGGGTTTCCGAGGGTGTAAATCTTTACGGGAGTAGAAAGCCTCATCTTTCTCCCGCGGAGCAGCTGGTAGTTTCGAACCGCTGACCTTAAGGTTTGCAGCCCGATTCGTAACCACTACGCTACCAGAGCTCCTGCTGTTTAATTTCAATGATTATAATATCCTCCCATTGTATCATCATTCAACAGTATTTGCTTGTATTCCCTCTGGCTCTTTTGTTTTGTTTTGATGTACACAACAACACTCGGGAATATACAATCATTTAAAGATCCAAAGGGCACATTCTGCAAGCCTGCCTTCTGGCCACCAGCATGAGTCTGTAGTCCTCAGTTGCTCTATCTCTCCATGTCCTCATCTCTGCTTCCATCTCTGGTGTCACTGCTTCTCTGGATAGGGTCCCACATTCCACACATGCTATTGTACCTTGATGGTCCCAGGGTCCTCTGTTCCTGGAATGTTACAAAACTCCCCCCTTTATGTTACAAAACTTCTACCTTTACAGTTGTGACAATCACAATTAGTCATGATAACAATCACTCACTATTGAATCATAAGAATCTTAACCCCATGTCTTTTAACCAGACCCGTCTAGACAAGATGAAAACTATTCGGTTAGGGACTCTACCTTCCTCCGCACACTCTGAAACAAAACTCCCTCTTGAACACTTGCAACCCAGTCACTTCGTGCTTTTATAGCATCCTATTTTAGTTATCCAATGTCTAAGTTGCCTGTCCCTATCACCCTCCATATAAAGGACACAGGATGAATACTTCTTCCCTCTCAGTTGGTATTTTGAGCTACTACATCCATAAATGTAGGCCAAGTTCATCAAATTGTAGTAATTAACACTTGTTTCCTTTATCAAATTTTATAATCTTCTTTTAATTCAGTTGTGATCTTCAAGCCATTGAAACTAGATCAAATGGGTACTGTCTGCAAGTTTGGGTATTCCTGTGCATCTCTCCTCACTTCATATCAGCTGGATGCTCCACTATCAGCTCTAGCCCTCTATGGCTATGTCCTTGTCCGTGGGCTCAGGAGAATCCAGGTCTCACCATACATCGGGCCGGCCAACCAGCCATCTCCAGGTCGACAGAATCTATGAAACGTGGCCGGACTCAGCCCATATCTTCATTGTTGCCTTTCTCCCACTTCAACTCAGCAGTAGACCAACATGGTCATCAGCTTACATGGATGCTTGTGTGATCCCTTTGAGTTTCTGTCTTGGAGAGAAGGGTTGTCCTGAAGGGACTTGATTGCTTGCCTTGATGGCTCTCCAGTGAACAACTTGCTTGTCCATGTCGTAGCCATGCAGACTGCCATTTTTGGTTTTGATTTGGAAAATCCCTTTATTTTTTGTACCTTACATCTAAATATTCCACCTTAACACTTCTTTGAGTATGATTTTTTTTTTAAGTAATGCATTTTATTTTTACTTATTTATGTCAAAAATGTATATAGCAACACATACACCAATTCAACCTTTTCTATATGTGCAATTCAATGACATTGATTATACTTCCAGCTATGCCGCCATTTGTTTTTCAGTGTGAGTTGGCATAACCTTTTTGGATGGCAATTCAGCAGCAGTATCTCTGCAAAATGAAAATAGTCATAAGCTTTGACCCTGTATTGTTACTCCTAGCTGTCATCTACCCTTCAGGAGTGCTGCTGGCTTTCTAGGCTAAGTACTGGACTGTTAACTACAAGGTTGACTGCTTAAACCCACCAGTTGCTCTGCACAAGACAGATGAGGCTTTCTGCTCCCACAAAGCTGTATAGCCTTGGAAACCCTATACAGGGTTGCTATGATTCAGAACCGACTCCTCAGCATAAAAACAACAACATCTAACCTATAGAAAAACACGTTAGAACTCAAAAGGGCTTCACTGTAATGTGTTTTTAATAATGAAAGATTAAAAACAGCCTAAATGTCCATCAATAGGAAAAATTTTAGGTAAATGGTAGTATATTCATACTAAAGAATATCATAAAGTCATTAAAATGAAGTCAGTCCAAATGATGTTGAAAGATTTCCCATCATTCTAAAATGAAAAACTTGCACACACAAGTTGCAGAATAATAAATAGAAAAATAATAAACAGAAAAATGGAAAAAAAAAGATTAACACGAAGGGGTTGTAAATAAAGAGAAAAATAATTGGGGAGGATAGGCATCAAACAGGTAACCGTGGTTCTCTATGGGTGGAGACACGAGATAAGAGTGCTGAATGGGACCTGCCACTTTATACTCTACATGAAATAAAATAATTCGTTTGTATTTTTTTACAAAAAGAGCAACTCATACTATATTTATATTTATGATTTTAAAAACCTACCACTATTGAGTCGATTCGGATATGACAGAGTAAAACTGTCCCAAGGGGTTTCCTAGGAATGCTGGTATGGCTGTAGGATAAGCACTCGAGCATAAGATCGGGTTGAACCGCAAGGTCGCTGGTTCAAGCTCACCAGCCGCTCCTTGGAAACCCTATTCAGGGTCACTGTGGGTCGTGACCAGTTCTACGGCACTTAGCAATGACAACAACAATCTGGACCGAAGCAGATCACCAGGTCTTTTCTTCCACAGAGATTTGAACTGCCAACCTTTTGGTTTGAAGCCTCATGCTTGCTTAACAACTGTGACACCGGGGTTCCTTCCTCATTCTACAGAGGTGCTTCAGTGATGATCAAAATACCTGGAAAGCAGCATGATGGACTGGAGAGGTCTTGGCTGGGATACTCTGTTGATTCCTTGCCGGCTTGAGGCCTCAGCAAACACACTTTCCCCCACTGAGCCTCACATTTCTTATCTATGTGATGGTGATAAAAATACCCATCTCATCTAGCTCTGGCCCAAGATATACTCATTAACTGTCCTTCCTTACTAAGAGGGCTGCCACTCTTAGAAAAGAAGTTGAGAGATGACAAGCTGGGGCGCATCCCAAATGTCTGCTCTGAATTTGACCCACTTGGTAGTCTTGGAAGAAGTGTAAAACTTTTCTCCACATTTCAGCTTCCCTAAATTTCCTGTATGCCTCTGGGATCATTATACTTATCAGAAGGAAAACTAAATATGTCTCTGGTTCGATATGCTGTCATCAGGACCAGCGATGTGCTCCTGCTTCATAGGGATCTGGAGTCAGAGGATCTGAAGAAGGAGAGACATGTGAAGCCAGGTGCCCTGGGAGGAAAAAAAACTGGATGCAGTGTTCATCTTCAGCTGGCAGGGAGCCCAAGACTCTTGTAATCTAGTCAATTATTACTCACACTAACCCTATAGGGCAAAGTAGAACCCACAGGATTTGTTGCTATTAAGTGCCATCAAGTTGGTTCCTACCCCTAGTAACCTTGTGTAGGATTTTCAAGGAGCAGCCAGTGAGCTTGTACCATCAACCTTGTGGTTCAAACCAACTTTATAATCTAGCAAATTAACCCACAGTGGCACATCAGGGCTTTACAGAGTCTGATAGGTTGGAACCACCAGTGTTGGGAATAGCAGCTAAGTACTGAACCACTACCCCACTAGAGATCCTCCAGCCCTGACAGAGTGATATGGTGTTTACTGGCTGCTCCAAACACATCTCCCCAATCAGCCAGCCTAAGATGCTGGAAATTACACCATTAATGCTTCCATTTAGGTCTCTGAAGTCCTCTGTAATATGGAAATGTTTCTCTTGGGAAGAACAATAAAATTTAATTCAAGTGTGCAAATATTTACCAACAATTGCTTTAAACCAGGCATTTGTGAGGCATAGTAGGGTGTCCAAAGATGAATAAGATACTTTCCTGTCCTCCAGGAGCTTAGAGCTTATTAAGAAACATAAGTTGTGTCCAAATAGTTAAAATACGGGGAAAAGGATTTTTTTTTTTTTAATACAATGAAAACTAAGTTCTCTGTGTATTTTATCACAACTTCCTAAAACTACAGCATTTATTACCTTGGGGGGAGGGAGCCTCCAGTGACTGACAAAAATTTTTATACTTTATTTGGAACATAATACGTATCTATGGATGTTTTCTGAGTAAAGGGGGAGGAATGCTACCAGTGAAAAATAAATGTATTTTACAATTATCAATTGGACAAGGTCCAAAGAAAAGGTAAGAGGCTAATGTGAAACATTTTAGAGATTAAGAGACAACAGGATGTAAGGGTTGACTCTAAATGCAGAAGGTTGGCTCTGGAGAAGATGAAGCCACCCATTTTATTTTTGCTTAATGAAGAATTTTTTGAGCACCATTATAGATCAAATTGTGTTCCCCCAATATGCAATAATCTGACTTGGCCATGATTCTCAGTGGTTTGGCCATTGTGTGATAATGGAGTCCCCCAGAATGTGAACTGAAACGATGAGTCCAACAGTTATAAGGGCTGTAGGGTGGAATGTAACACCCTACTCAAGTCACAGTCCTGACCCAATGTAGGGGGCATTTCTTGAGATGTGGTCTATATCACCTTTGATCTTAAAGAGAGTAAATGAGAGTGAAGAAAGCAAAGAAGGAAGGTTCTGCCTACCACCAAAAAAGAAGAGTCAAGAGCAAAGAGCATTCTTTAGATCTGGAGTTCCTATGCTGGGAACCTGTTAGACCCAGGCACAAGGAAATCCCCAAGGGATGCTGGGCCTACAGATGTTGAAAAGAGGTAGGACCTTTTTCCAAAGTCTAAAGAGAGAATAAGCCTTCCCCTAGAACCAGTATCTCCATTTGGACTTCTAGCATCCTAAAATATGAGTAAATAAAGTTCTATTTGTTAAAAATGCCTGTTTGTGGTATTCTATAATAAAAGCACTACATAAATAAGTCAAGAACTTATTATGTGTAAGGAGCTATGCTGAGACCTCAAAGTGTAACATAAGAATTCTACCTTCCTTGAACTTAAAAATTCAATGTGAAGGTCAGGTCACGTAGTATTCTAACATCATGACAATAAATGTATAATTCAAATGTGTGATAATGTCTCTGAATGAAAAGAAAATGCTACAGGATGTAGCCTTAAAGAAGTACCAGGAGACCTATTCTCCCTGGGAGGCTGGGGGTGGGGAGGGTTGTTAAGGAAGTCTTTGTTGAAGGAGTAACACAGATCAAGATGTAAAGGATGAATAAGAATGAACTAAAAGAGTTGTAGCCATGTCAATGAAGGTTCATGGTGACCCTAGGTGTATTCCAGTAGAACTGTGCTCCATGAAGTTTGCAATGACTGCTTTGTCAGAAGTAGACTATCAGGCTTTTCTTCCAAGGCACCTCTGGTTACTTCAAACTGCCAACCACTTGATTTGCAGCTGAATGTGTTGAATGTTGGAATCATCCAAGATCTCTGAGAATGAGCTGGGTGAATGAAATACCACTGAACCCCACTTGAAAAGCTATAATAAAAAAGGCAAATAATAAAGGATGTAGAGAAATTGAAACCCTCATATATTGTTTGTGAAAATGCACAAAATAGTGCAACTGCTTTGGAAAACAGTTTGACAGTTACTAAAAACATGAAACGGAGAGTAACTTTGTGACAGCAATTCAACTTCTACGTGTGTGGCAAGCATGGTATGATCAGCACTAGATTGTGAACCACAAGGTCAACAGTTCACACCCACCAGCGTCTGGCTCCTCAGACACCCTATACAGGATTGCTATGAGTCAGAACTGACTTGGCTGCACTTATCAACAACCTAACATGTTCATATGAAAACTAGTACATGAATGTTCATAGCATCATTATTCATAATAACAGAATAAAAGGGAAACCAAAATGTCTATCAACTGGTGAATGGATACACAACATGTGAAAATACCTATACAAGGGAATAGTATTTGGCAATAAAGAGAAATGAACTCCTCCTGATATATGCTAAAATATGGATGGACCTTGAAAACATACTAAATGAAAGAAGACAGATGCAAAATGTCACATGTTATATGATTATATTTATTTGAAATGTCAAGAATAGATAAACCCATAGAGACAGAAAATGGATTAGCGACAGCCAGAGGTTTGGTGCACAAGGAAATGGGGAATGAATGACTACTAACAGATACAGATTCCTTTTTGGAGTGATGAAAATGCTCTGGAATTACAGTGTTGATGACTGCACAATGTTGTGACAACTTCCACTCCTCACTTACTGACCTGGTTAGGTTCCAAAGAACAGGTCGTTAGGAGACAATGGAGGCTGACCACATCAGAGCACAAATGGAGGATGACTACAGCATCATATAACTGCCAAGCTACTGAGGACCATGACCCAGCCAAGTTGACATATTACTGTCAGAGTTATTCTCCCCTACTTACTGCCAGACTGCCAGACGTGTGCCATTAATGGGCAAAACTGTCGGATAGTAGATTTGGTACTACTGTTGTAAATGTGAAGCATCAGATAACAAGATATCTTGGTAAGTGAGGAGTGGGTGGCCACTAAAAACTGCTGAGTTGTACACTTTAAAAGAGTGAATTTTACAGTATGTGAATTATATCTCAATAAAAAATAAGTTAAAAAATAAATTAGGTGAAGACAATGACAATAAGAACAGAGCTCTGATCAGAGGGAGGAGAATGTTTAAATGACTAGGAAGCGGCTACACGGTGTTCTGTTTTTCCTTTCTACTGCTTGTACATTCTCTAAGGTCAATGTAGCCAGAGCATCAGGGATAATGGGAAATGGTAGCACATAATGCTTGAGATGCAAACAGGGCCAGATCATATATAGTCCTTTTGTTGTTGTTGTTAAGTGCTGTTGAGCAGATTCCAATCCATTCCAACCCTGTATAGGGTTTTCAGGAAGCAGCTGCATGGCCCACCTTGCGGTTCAAATCAACCTTGAAATTGAGTATTTATCTTATAGCACCACACCAGGACACATGAAACAACTTAATCTTTACCTTCAGAACAATGAGATACTGTTGTTAAGTGCCTTTGAGTCGATTCCGACTCAAAGAGACACTGTATAGGGTTTCCGAGGAACAGCAGATAAGTTTGAACTACTGATCTTGCAGTTCAAACCAACATTGTGGAACATTTCATTAACCCAAGGACGCCAATGGGATACTAGGGGAGAATATTATTTAGGGGAGCTACACCATCATGTTGTTTTCTATACAGTTACTATTTTCTGTGCTGAGCAGTGAGAATTTCAAGAAGTCAAAGAGGGTATGAGGGAGAGGAAGTCAAAGAGGATATGAGGGAGATCAGCTGTACAGGTTCAGGCAAGAGAGGTTGGTGGCAAAGCAGGGGACAAGTCCATGGAAAAAACAGGCTGTGACTGACATTTTGGGAGTGGGTTACTGGGAGGATTCTGAGTTTGTTAATTAGGATAGGAGGTATGGCATGTTTAGGAAAATAGAACAAATTTGTTCTGCAGAGATATTTATTTAGCAGTTACTGGTGGGGATGCAGATGTGGCACTGTAGGAAAAGCACTGGACGTCAAGGTCATTGAATCGCAAAGTTGGCAGTTCACACTCACCAGCTGCTCCTCAGAAATCCTAATCAGGGTTGCTATGAGTTAGAACTGACTCGACGACACTTAACAACAACAATGAGTACTGGTGTGGCACTGCAGAATAAGCAATGTACTGTTAACCACAGAATCAGCAGTTCAAAATCATCATCTACTATGAGTCGAAACAGACTCAAAGGCACGTAACAAAAACACCATGGCATAGACTGAACAAGGCATTCTATATCCATTATTCTTTTAATCCTCACATCAAACCAATGAAATTGGTGTTACTATGCCCACTGTTTTAAGAAGGAAACTGAGACTCAGAAAGTCTAAGTAATTTACTCAAATGCACAGAGTTGGTAAATGTCACCACAAAGATTTAAATTCAAGTTTTCACTGCAATGATTCTAGACCAGGATAACAAGTGACTTTCAACACTCACCCAACTCATATGTATTGGTAGGTATGCATTGTTGTTGCTGATAAATGCCTTGGCATGTTGTTGTTAGGTGCCATAGAGTTGGTACCGACCCATAGCGACCTTATGCACAGCAGAACAAAACACTGCCCAAATCTGGGCCAACCTCACTACTGCTGCCACACTTGAGTCCATCGATGCTGCCACTTGGCCAATCCATCTCGTTGGGGGTCTTCCTCTTTTTCTCTG
>NW_006408599.1:7811121-7855183 GCF_000296735.1 Chrysochloris asiatica | reverse complement strand
GAGTCTTCCTCCAATCCTGATGCCACGTTTTTCTTCATAGAACCCAGCTTCTCAGATTATTTGCTCAGCATACAGGTTGAATAAGTATAGTGAAACAATAAAACTTTGCCGCACACCATTTTTAATTTTAAACCATTCAGTGTTGCCATATTCTGTTCGAAGAACTGCTTCTTGGTCCAGGTACAGATTCCTCATGAGCTCAATTAAGTGTTCCAGAATATTCATACTTCGCAATGTTGTGCAGAGCTTGTCATGATCCACACAATCGAAAGGCTTTGTGTAGTCAATAAAGCACAGGTAAACATTTTTCTGCTATTCTTTGCTTTCAGCCAAGATCCATCGGACATCAGCAATGATACATGTCATTCCACAGCCTCTTCTGAATCTGGCTTTAGCAAAACTTTACTCTCATGGGATATCAAAGAGATTGTCTGATGATTTCCGCATTCCATTGGGTCACCTCTCTTTCTAATGTGCACAAATATGGATCTCTTCCAATCAATCAGCCAGAAAGTTGTCTTCCAAGTTTCTTGGCAGAGATGAGTGAGTGCCTCCTGTGCCACCTCACTTTCTTGAAAGATTTCAATTTTTATTCCATCAATTCCTGGTGCCTTGTTCTTTGCCAATTCCTTCAATGCACCTTGGACTTCCTCTTTCAGTATCATTGGCTCTTGATCAAAAGCTACCTCTTGAAACGTTTGAACATTAACCATTTCCTTTTGGTACAGTGACTCTGTGTATTCCTTCCATCGTCTCTTGATGTTTTCTACATAATTCAGTAATTTGCCCAGAGAATCTTTCAATAATGAAAGTCAATGCTAGAATTTTTTCTTCAGTTCCTCCAGCTTGAGAAATGCTGAGTGTGTTCTTCCTTTTTGGTTTTCTGATTCCAGATTTTTGCACATTTTGTTGTAATATTTGGCTTTATGTTCTTGAGCTGAGCTTTAAAATTTTCTGTTCAACTCTTGGACCTCCTCATTTCTTCCATTTGTTTTAGTATCTCTGCACTAGAGAGCAAGTTTCAGTGTCTCTTCTGACACCCATTTTGACCTTTTTCTTCTTTCTTGTCTTCTCAATGACATTTTGCTTTCTTCATGTATGATGCTCTTGATATCATCCCACAACTCTTCTGGTCTTCTGTCTTTAGTGTTTAATGTATCAAATCTGTTCTTCAGATGGTCACTAAATTCAGGTGGGATATATTCAAGGTCTTATTTTAGGTTGCAGCTATTAGTGACCCTGTATAGGGTTTCCAAAGAGTCTTGGTGTGGAATAAAGCATTGGACTGCAAGGTCGGTTTGAACCACAAGGTCAATGGTTCAAACTCACCAGCCGCCCCCTGGAAACCCTTTACAGAGTCACTATGGGTTGGAATTGACAAGACAGCGCTTAACATCAACAAACAACAACATAAGGTTTCCGAGGCTTTAAATCTTCGTGGGAACAGAAAGTTTCATCTTTCTCCTGAGAAGCAGCTAGAAGACTCGAACCTCAGACCTGATGGTTCTCAACCCAGAACTTACTATAGGAGCCCTGGCACTTCCCTGGAACAAACACTGGAATATTAAGTATATTACTGCAACACTGGGTTGAGACAAACGCTGATCCCAAGGCCAAGCCCATGTAGCCCATGATCGATCAGGAACTCACGCCCTAGGCAGAGGAAGAGGCAATGGTGAGGGAGGTATGCCATATGTGCCACTCCTGCTCTGCAAGTTCAAAGGAAGAAGATATGATATCTAACTGAAGGAATTAAAAATGGCCACCTGTGAACCACATAGCAATGGATAAATCTCAAAAACATGACACTAAGCAATCATACCAGAAACCAAACAGTGCATACTATATCAAGGATCAGGAAACTTTTTCTGTAAAGGGCCAGATAGTGAGTATTTTCGTCTTTGCAGGCCATACGGTCGCTGTCACAACCATGCCACTCTGCCAGTATAGTGTGAAAGCAGCCATAGACAATACATAAAGAATGAGCATGGCTGCATTCCAATAAAGCTATTCATGAACATTGAAATTTGAATTGCATGTAAATTTTATGTCATGAGATATTATTTTCTCCCCCCCCACACAACCATTTAATGTAAAAATCATTCTTAGCTCACAGGTCAAAAAGGCAATGGGCTGTACCTGGCTGACCCCTGGACTACATTAATCCATTTCTAAAGAATTAAAAATAGACAAAATCCATCAAAAGTGAAAGATATCAAAGCAACAGGAGTCTGACAGGAATGCTATGAAAGGGTTACCAGGGAACACTCTGGAGCAGTGGAAAGTTCTTTCTCTTTATAAGGGTGTTAACTACAGGGCACATGCATTTTTTGTCTAAATGCCTTGTGCATTTCACAGAATGTAAATTTAGCCCAAATTTAAAACAATGGCTTCCAGATGAAACACTAAGGGTGGGGCTGGCTGCTTGGAGGAGGTGTTATTTGAATGAGCCTTGAGGAACAAATTCATCCTTCAAGGTGGTAAAGAAAATGTTGAAGGAGAGTAAAGAAAGGGCTCAATTAGGGCTAAACACTAACAGAATATAAGAAATGTTCTATTTGGCAAGAGCCAATGGCAGTATACCCCCATCCACATGCCTTAGCCTCCAAAAGCTCCAGCTCAGAAATAATTGCTTTGCACAATAATTGGGGGATGCAGTGAGGGAGCTGATACAAGGGAAGACGGGTGCAATTTGGGGAGATTTGTTACGCTCAGCTCCCTTCTATCAATTCCAGTGGCTCAGATGCTCCTGACCTGTTGCTTGGCATATTGTGAAAATGGCTTTTATTTACTGCACTTCCATTAAAAGATGAAATCCACGAACAGGGGCTCACAGGCCAGAAAATCACCGTTTATGTCTCCACTTATCTCCCTTCAGCGTCAGCGGCAAGCGCCTTGTCTCCTAGGTGCCTGCTATCTGGCTTCAGCCTCCAGTTTCAGCTCTGATGAGGAAGGTGGGAACAGCAGTTCAGATCTGGGCACTGTGATTGGGCTGCTGGATAGATAGGGTTGGGCTGACTACAAATGGATACAAGTTGGGCTGCTAACCTCAAGGTCAGCAGTTTGAAACTACCAGCTGTTCCATGGACAGACAATGAGGCTTTCTGCTCCCATAAACATTTACATCCTTGGAAACCCTGTGCAGGGTAGCTATGAGCTGGAACTGACTCCACAGCACACGACTACCACCACCACCAGGTGGATGAGTAGGCAAATGGACACCTAGGATTACCCTGGCTTGCCAAGAGAAGGGGTTGGCTGCTGGGTCAGGTTTTATCCAGACACTAGAACAGAGGGTCTTGTGAAGTACAGCAACAGGGTAGGATTGTAGCAGGTACTGGAATGAGCTGGTGAGTCAAATGCAAAAATGAAGCACAAGATAATCTTTGTTGTTGTTAAATGCCATCCAGTACATTCAGTCTCAGCAACCCTGTGTATAGGGTTTCTGAGGAGTGGTTGGTGGGTTTGAACTTCCAGCCTAGCAGGGTTTATCCAAAGTTTATCCTACTTAGTGCCACACTAAGTCCAAGATAACCTTAACTTCAGGGAATCACTGGTCCTTTTTGAAACATCACATGCCTGAGTCTGACCAGGGAGTCCCTAGGTGGTGCCGATGGGGCTCCTGGAACCTTGTTTCTTTCTCCACTGTCAGCTCTAAGTTGCTAAGGTTACCTCCTCAACCGCTTAATTAGAGAAACTGTCAGTCTTTGACAAAGATCAAGAGGGAAGGGGGAAAAATGAAAGCAGATATCTCACAGTCTTCGACAAAAAGAAAATAATAAAGTGAGTCCCACAATCACAGAAAGTCTGCCGACAGTCAAAGATATTGGTGCCTTCATCAGGACCTCCGTCGGTCACTAGCTTGGAGAGAACTGGAAATAAACAGCTTCTCCCAGTTAACAGGGGCCTAATGACAGTCTCCAGCTAGGCGAACTGGAGTACAAGACAGGCAAGTCAAGATGAATAGGGTTTGTACCCATTTTGCTGCCACTGTCTGACCAGTTTCAGTGACCTGGAAACATGGTGTCCTTCTTGGCCAGCAGAGACATAACTAAGCAAATGCATCCTTTGCACTGTCCCAGAACCAACAACTCTTTGGGGGGGTGTCAACATTTCAGGGGCCAGTTTGGATCACAAGCTGTGGCATTAAAGCTGTAGAAGGAGTGGGGAGGAGCAGGAAGGGAGGAGGGATGGGAAGTGGAAGGTGAGTCCTGGGGGGCATAGAAACTGCCAGATTCCAAAAGAAGGCCCTGCCTTTGACAGCAGAGGGCATGCCATTCTGAGATGAGAGCTCTTTTCCTCAATCCCCTTGGGTATCACCGGAAGCTTCTGGAGCTGTAGAAACTCACGTGTGGGTCTAAATACTCCTTTTGCTAAAAAAGAGAAACAAACAAACAAAAGAAAACCCAGCTGCCCTCAAGTAAATTCCAATTCATGGCTCCCTCATGTGTGTTAGAGTAGAACTGTGCTCCGGTTTTCAGTGGCTGCTTTTTGAAAACAGATTTCCAGATCTTTTTCTAAGGTATCTGTGTGTGGACTCAAACTGTCCACCTTTTAGTTAGCAGCTGAGTGTAGTAATAGTTGGCGCCAGGCTGGGACTCCTGTGGTGTTCACAGAATAACTAGGAGAACTGCAGATTATGAGGCTGGAAATGTAAACAGCTTGAATAGGATGTCAACACACATTCTAGCATCATTTCTCTAACGTGAAGTCCCCTTCTTTTCAGATGGGCAAGCTGAATGTTAGCTCTTTGGAGCATGGGCTGGGGAATGAATGGAGCAGGCCTTAAGAAGGGTGTCATATTTTCCAAGCAAGTGAGAGATTTCTAAGCCCTATTAACTACTTCCACGAATTACCAGCACTTTTATAGAGTTTTTGATTTAGATGTTCCGTTTTGCTGCAAAGGCTAGACCTGAGAAGGGCTGTGGAGAACCTAAAGCCCAGTGCTGTTTAACTGTACTGCACTGACTTCTTTGTTCTTCTATGTGGCTGTGTCAAGGACCATGTCAAAGAGGAGTGGAGAAGGTTGTGGGGAAGGGTTCTTAGCGTCCACCTCAGCCAGAGTAGTTCTGTTTTCTTCTGGTCTTGAAGGAAGGTGTTTGATGTTTTTAAAAAAGGATTTTGAAAACAACTATCATTTTACAGATGAAAACAGTAGGCTCTTGATGGGGGCATGATTTTTCTACCCACAAACCATTTTGTTGCCAGACCCTATACTGGTGCTCAGATTGTGCCTCTCTTCCAACTATGGGCACACTCTTGGAGGGTAAGGTCAATCCAAGTGTCTTCTCTCTTAAGTGAGGGGTAAATATGAGGCCACTGTGGACCAATCTGACTCTCTCAAGACCTCTGAATGACAACAGGATGAAGGAAAGGACAGGAAAACACTTGGAGCCATTCATCCCAGAGGTAATGTTCTGAGGGTATTCAGTATTGGTTCTTACTCCCAAGACTCCAGATTTTCCCTTTCTCAGCCTGCTTCCTCAGTTTTTCAACCCTTCTGTGAGCTATCCCAAATCCTTTCACCAAAAACTCATTTTGCTTAAGTAAACAGAATTGACATCTGTTTCTTGCAACCCAAGGACCTTGACTGTTATCACTTAGGAGGTATGGATGACATCCTCAGGGTAGACAGAATTGTAGCCAAGAGTAGAAGGCATCTCTTTGACCACAGCCTCGGACTGCCTAGGCTGGTGACTGCTAGTGAACAGCTCAGCTCCGTGAACTGGGTTCTTAAACCTCAGTTTTCTGCCTTGTTTTCCCAGTGTTTTTCCTTATGTCTCTTTAGGACTGAGATTATAGTTGCTTATCCTCCTTTCTGTCCTCCAGCAGAACACACAGGCTACACTGCCCTTGGGGTCCTGCCTCATAAATCTGACATCAGTCACTTCTCATTGGCCATAAATTAAAGTATTGAATGTGCAGAAAAACAAGTGCAAATGCTACACCAGGAGCTGGAAGCCAGGCCAGATAAAAACAAAATGAATACTTAAATGCATCCTTACTCTGCTATTTCAATGGTGTGTGTGTGTATCCTACAGTAGCAAAGATTAAAGGACTCTTTTGCAATTTTCCCTGCTTCAGAAAATACCTGTTAATATCCTGTTCCAACATCACTCTTCCCTTTGCTCACAATCTAAAGGCAATTTAATTTCCTATATGAAAAAGGCAGCAAAAGTGGTAGGCGATAGAAGGGAAAGAGGGCTTTTGGGTTTTTCCTTAAGCTTGTTCATTGACCACAGAGCTGTTTCCAATAGTAGCAGAAGTCACTCCCAAGGCACCTGAAGGAGATGGGAACACACAGCCTAACTGCATTATACTGCAGTTTGACCAAGCGATCACTAACTTTACTGCTGAGAAAGAAAATGAAAATAATAGAGACAAATTTAACTCATTCCCTACTTAAACTCAGGATCCAAGCCACCAGCTGCAAGGCAGCAGGAACGCAGGGGAACGCTCATGGGTCATTCAGGAAATTCATTCTCTGTGTTTTCTAGTGTTGTTGAAGGAGTAGATAGGGGTATATATACACTTCATCTTACCTTTGCCATCCTGCACTCTTTCCAGATGGTCTACTCAGCTTGGCCACCACAGATTTCACAATTAAATTTTTTTCATTCTTTTGTTCTGTCAGTATTTACTAAATACCACCTGTAAACTAAATCCTTTTAGAAAGCACTGGTTACATGCAGTGTTGAACTAAAGAGAAATGCTCCCAGTTTTAAAAGATTTTGAAGTCTGGAGTGAGAACACACATGTGAAGCAGTTATCCACGTACACTTTGGATCACTGAGTGAAAGTAAACTGACTTAGATTGAAGAGTCAGGGTAGCATTTCGGGGGGTCTCTGGCAAGCAAGCATTCATGAAGCTGGAGGGAGGCAGGGCCCTACGGAGCATTGGCTCTTAACCCCAACAGCAGACTGTTTTGCCAGTTGCTGTGGAGTCGGCTCCAGGCTCCACTCCTGGGAATCTGATGTAAAACAATGAAACATTGCTGATCCTGCCTCATCTTTCTGACCCTGGTGTGCTGGAGTCTGTGGTCGTGACTTTCAACTTAAAGGGCTCATCTTCCAGCAGCATATTGTACAAGGGTCTGTTGTGCTCCTAACTGGTTTCATTGACTAGCGTGCAGGATAAGTACTGGACCACAAGGTAGGTTTGAACTGCAAGGTAGGCAATTCAAACTCACCAGCCATTCCTCAGAAACCCTACAGAGGGTCACTATGAGTGGGAACTGGCTCTACGGCACTTAACAACAACAGCCCTGGTGGCACTGTGAGGTAGGCATTGGACTACTAACCTAAAAGCCAGCAGTTCAAACCCACCAGCTGCTCTGTGGGAGAAAGATGAGGCTGTCTGCTGCCATCAAGATTTACAGTCTCAGAAACCCTATGTAAGGGTTTTGTTTGGAATTTTTGGAAATAGATTGTGAAGCCTTTTTTCCAGCCTTTTTTAGTCTGGATGCTCCAAAGAAACCTGTCAAATGTAGCTGACTCTGCAGCCAGCTGAAATATGAGGGGGTCTTCAAAAAGTTCATGGGAAAACGGAATGTTTTCACATGCTTCTTGAAGGCTCATATGGATGGCAGAGTGTCTGACATCATTGTAAACACAAGCCACCATAGTAATGCAAACTGATAGACAGAAAAGTGACCAACAAGGTAGTAGAGCAACAGACTACCTATTGTTGTTGAGTCCTGCTCATAGTGACAATAAGGGCAGAGTGGACCTGTCCCATAGGCTGTTTTAGGCTTAATCATTATAGAATCACACTGCCACATCTTTCTTCCATGGAGCAGCTGGTAAGTTCCAACAGGTCACATTCCTATTAGAACCCAGTGCTTAACCACAGAGCCATTTAAAGCTCCTTAGCCGTAGATTCCCCAAGACCCACTGTCTGCAAGTACATCCAGACTTACAGCAACCACACAGGACAGAGTAGAACTGCCCCATAGCGTTTCTACATCTTTCTCCTGTGTGAAGGCTGGTGGGTACAAACTGTAACTTTTGGGTACAGCAGAGCACTTTAACCACTGCTTCACCAGGGTTCCTAACCATTGCCATTGAGTCAGTTCTGATTCATCGTGACCCTACAGTATAGAGTGGAACTGCTCCTTTAAGGTTTCCAAGGCTGTTGATCTTTATGAAGCAAACAGCCTCATTTTTCTCCCGTTGAGTGACTGGTGGATTTGAACTGCTGACCTTGTGGTTACCAGTCCAACATGTACCCTCCAAGGCTACCAGGGTTTCTTTTTAGCAGTAGATTGTCATTAAGTGTCACCAAGCAAGGTCTGTCTCATAGCAAACCTGTAGAGGGTTTCCAAGCAGTGGCTGGTCACTGCAATGAGCAATCCAGCAGTCATTCTACTACAGTAGGGTCATTCAGGTCCTCTATCAGCAAGAGATTGTTGTTGCTAAGTGCCACCAAGTCAGTTCCAACTCACAGTGACCCATCAAAGGATAGGGTTTCCAAGGAGCGGCTGGTGAATTTGAACTGAACCACTGACCTTGCATGTTCAAACTGATTTTGCAGTCCAGCGCAGTAACCCGCAGTGCCACACCAGGACTCCTAACAATAGATTGGTGGTGGTGGTGGTGGTGGTGATGTGCCATGGAGTTGGTTCTGACTCATAGCAACCCTGTATAGAGTTTCTGAGGCTGTAAATCTTACAGTCACTATGAGTCAGAACCGACTCCACGGCACGCAACAACATCCTGCAAGCTTATTGAGCACATCCCTCTCAGCTCACACCAGGAGTGTCCATGGTATTTTTATGTCAGATTGGCTCAGGTGCCTTTCATGGGTTATAGCTAAGGGTGGACATTTGACAGAGGATGATCTTTTAAGGGAGTTTATCATTCTTTCAACTTTTTCTCTGAAACTCTCCAATGCTCTGAGAAATGCCTTGAAAATAGTGCTGCTGTGTGGCTGAGAAACGGGAAACCATCAGAGTCACAGACAAAAACAGGAGGAAGACACCTAGGCCCTCTCAACCAGCTGTTCCCCCAACCCCACCTCACATAGAAAACCAAGGTCAAATTTGTACAAGGTGAACTAAACGCTCACTGAAGCCTTCGAATTTACTCAGGTCATTTGGAATCACACTGGGAAGCAGGGGATGCTACAGAAGTGGTCTTGTTAGCAGCAGGCAGGCCCTGGCACTAAAAGGACACCATGTCTGCACTCTGAGAGGCACTGCCCAACCAGACCCAGAATCTTCCTCCTTTTCTCATCTTTGCTTCAAAAAACCACATTGGAACATCTGGCTCTACCCAGAGGGAACGAATTCTGAGTTGGCTTTGATTAAAGGACTTAAGCTGCTTTTGCTACTTAAAAGAACTGACAAGAGTGCCCTGTGCTCATGCCCAGGGCTTTTAAGGGGAGCTCGAGGTTGGTGGGGTGGGAGTCAGGGCAGGAAAACAGACAGAGAAAAACTTTGGTAAGACAGAAAGGGGAGAGGGGGTAAAGAAAGAGGGAAAAAAAAAGAGCTGGACAGATGAGGAGACACACAGAGAGGTAGGAAGAAAGAAGAGAGATAAAAAGTAAAGAAAAAGAAATACACTGAGGAATACAAAGAGGAGAGAGGCAGGGTCAAAGAGATTAGAGAAAAGCTAATAACTGAAAAAGGAAGTGGAAGAAAGAGGAAACTGAGGACAATGAAAAAAGAATGACACAGGGCTGGGGGAGAGGAAGAGAGGAGACTGCAGCATTCTCCTCTCATCACCTCTCACAGGGGAGTGTTTTCTGGAGTTCTCTCTCGAAGAAATGCTCATAAATCTTCCACAACACAACCAGGAAAGCCTAAACCTGTGTCTTCTTGTCAGACAGCTCCATCTGTGCCTGTCTGCCAGCGACTGAGAGCTCCTGAGGCTCTCCTTCTAAGGTCCAGCTTCTTGTGATGGGTCTGCTCCAGGGCAGTAAGAAGAAGAATGAAAGGAAAAGAATGGCTGAGAAATGGCCCTGTAGGATCCTAGAATTCCTACCAGTCAGTGTGATTAATTAATTAAACTAAGGCAACATGGGCTTTAAGATATGACTGACTTTGCAAATGAAAGTTTATGAAGCAATGTTTTCATTAGAAAACCTTGGTGTGTTTTAAAATTAAATTGCTTTGAATTTTCTCCTTAAAACGGGGCTTCTTTGGGGTTAGTGGTTACATGTTCTCCTTGCTCAGTATATCAATTCCACTAACACTGATTGAATAGCTATTTAATAACAGGTCCTGTACTAGGCAACAGGAGGCAGAAAAGACAAGGTTCAGTCCATCTCCCCAAGAATCCAGCAGGTAGTACTGTCCTGCAGAAACTTCCACAATGACAGAAGTGGCCTATAACTTGCTGTCCAATATGGCAGTCACTAAGGAGCCCTGGTTGGGAGTGTGGTGGCTATGTAGAATAAGCATTGGACTGAGAACCATAAGGTCAGTGGTCAAACCTGCCTCTGCTCCGTGAGAGATAGATGGGGCTCTCTGCTCCCGCAAAAAGATTTGTTGTTATGAAGTGCCATCTGTTCCGATTTATAGCAACCATGGAGTGGCTGGTGGGTCTGAACTACCGACCTTGCAGTTAGCAATCCAGTGCTTATCATACAACACCACACCCGGACTCCAAGATTACAGTTTTGGAAACCCTCTGGGACAATTCTACTCTGTCCTAGGGGGCTGCCATGAGTCAAAATCAACTCCATATTTGGTTTTAGTATAAATTAGGAAGTACAATTTAGTTTTAATTGATTTTAACTGAAATAATAGCCACATATGGCTAGCAGTTACCATGTTGTACTAGATAGGCAGAAGATTTGATAAGATGTGGACATAAATATTTTAATATAATGGAAGTGGCCTAAGAGAGATATAAAGGGTTTTTTTAATAAAGTAATTTACATTTCAATAAGAGGAAGAAGGAATAAGTAATAAAAATTTCCAGACAGAAAGTAGCTTGAAAAGGCTGGATGGATTCCACCAGCAAAAAAAGGAGGGGAGGGTACTCTTAGCAGGGAAACAACTTCAGCAAAGCTTCTGGGAGCTTTGTCTTCTGGGAGTAGTGAAAAAACCAATTTGGCTGAGGTATGAGCAGAAGAAGAATGAGAGAGAAGAATAGAGGTGGGTTAAGTTCATAGGTGGGGGTCTCAAATAACAGGGAGTTGGCGATTGGTTTTGTAAGCAGTGAGGCGTCACACATTTCTAAACAAGGGTTACAACTTTGGGGATCATTCTTCGGGCAGAATGTCAAGTATCTATAGAAAGAAGAAAGTGGAGCACATTGTGTTAGGCGTCTGGAAGAGAGATAATGTGACATGAAGGTGGATGAGTGGGGGGAGGGAAATAACAAAAGAGTATCTGCTACTGACTTACAAGGAGCTCTGGTAGCGTAGTGGTTACGAATCAGGCTGCGAACCTCAGGGTCAGTAGTTCGAAACTACCAGGTGTTCCTGGGAAAAAGATGAGGCTTTCTGCTCCCGTAAAGATTTACAGCGTCGGAAACCCTGTACAGGGTCGCTATGAGTTGAAACCGACTCCACGGCACATAACAACAACAACACTGGCTTACAAAATCAGATCTTCGAATGTAATCTAAAAGTCTAATGAACTCTTATGGAATGCAGATTTCATAAGTGATTTCCTGGGACAATACTCTTGTAGAGGAAGAACTCCCAGCCCAAGAATGAGGAACTTTTCCACAGCCATTTGCCAGCACAATAAATCATACTGCCAGGTCCCTTCCCCCAAGTCTACCCTCACAATGTCCCCTCATAAGCTACATAGTTAGGATCCCTGAGAATTGGGTAAATGGAGGCAGAATAAGAATGTAAACAAGATAGAGAGAGGTATTTAAAAAAAACGTGCTAGGGAAGTAAAAACAAATTCCCAGTCATTCCTGCTGGAGGGAATTTCATGGGGTGAGACATCCCCAAAATGGGCTTTGAATTATACTCTCCACCTCATAAAGCACAGGAAGTATTGATAGCCAGCATACACACACACTGTCCTCTCGTCCCAGGCCCCACCCTCCCCCAGCAGCTGGGCATGCTGGATGGGAGACCAGGGATGTGGAGGTAACCCAGTGAAAGTGAAAAAACACTGGGTTGGGTCTGATTCCTAAGCAACACCAAGTCGTTCACTTTGAATCAAGGAAGTGGCTTTCTCTGCACAATGAGATGGTTGGTCTGGATGCTGCTTGGAGACCCTGAGCGTTCTAAATTTGGATGATCCAGAGAATTGACGTGTGGCTAGGCAGAGTTACAGAAATCCCCTGAAAAAATGTTTAAGTGTATAGAGGGGGGGTGCCTAGTGAGGACGAATTTCCTCACTATGTGGGAAAAAAATAAGATGTAGTCGTAGACGAAATAAAGTCCCTGAAAAAGTTTTATTTCAAAAATGTATTGACCTACTCTTATGCAAAGAAACATGTGAAATGGCTTTCATTAAATCAAAGTGAGTAGGAAATTTAGCTGCAGGTTTACTATGCTGCACACGCCACATCAGTTCACTCACTATTTGAATTTCAGTTTCCTTGTTAGCAAAACAGGCGTTAAGTTGTCAACTACTAGCAGAAGGGTTGGTAGTTCTTAGCCCCACTATGGTTAGACAAATGCAGTGATCTGCTTCCAAAAGGTCACAGCAAACCTTATGGAACACTTCTACTCTACACATATGGGGTCACCATGAGTCAAAATCAACTTGACTGCAACTAACAACACTTCATTTCCTAGGGCTGTTGTAATAAAATCGCACAAACTAGGTGGCTTGTTGTTGTTGTTGTTGTTGTTACGTGCTGTCGAGTCAGTTCCAGCTCATAGCGACACTACAAGAGAATGAAGCAATGTCCTGTCCTGCACCATCCTCAGAAATCACTGCTCTGCTTGAGCACACTGTCAGAGTCACTGCGGTAATCCATCTCACTGAGTCATCTTCTTTTTTGCTGACCCAGTGGTTCCGAATCGGGATGCAAACTGCAAGGTCAGCAGTTCAAAACTACCAGCTGTTCCGCGGGAGAAAGATGAGGCATTCTGCTCCTGTAAAGATTTACAGCCTCAGAAACCCTGTACAGGGTCACTGAGTCAGAACTGACTCCATGGCACATAACCACCAGCCACTTTACCAAGCATGATGTGCCTTTCTCCTGGGATTGGTTTCTTGTGATACCACGTCCAAAGTACATGAGACCAAAGTCTTGCCATCTCCATTTTTAAGAAGCATTCTGGTTTATAAGAACAGAAAGGACTGTCTCACAGTGCTGTACGCTCGAAGTCCAAATCAATGTATTGTCATTTTCCCTTTGTAGTCTCCAGGGGTAGACCCTCTCTTGCCTCTCTTAGCTTCTAGTAGTTCCTGCTGCTCCTTGGCTTATGGATGCATCCTTACATGGCTGTCCGCCGCCTGTCCCTTTCTCTGTGCCTCTTCTCCTCTTTAATATAGATATCACTCATACTGGATTGGAACAGCCTACGTGGAACAAATGGTTAATGTACTTGGCTGCTAACAAAAATGTTGGTGGCTCAAGTCTGCCCAGTGTGACCTCTGAAGAAAGACTTGCAATCTGCTTCAGAAAAATAAGCCACTGAAAACCCTATGGCACACGAGTCTACTCTGACATAACACAAGGTTGCCAAGAGTTAGAGTCATCTCATGGCAACTGGCATAATGAATTTGGACCCACCTTATTCTGCTATGATCTCATGTTAACTGATAACAATTTCAAAAACTTTATTTCCAAACCAGGTCATATTCACAGATACTGGGAGTTAAGATGACTCCAATACATCTTTTTAGGAGACACAATTCAATCCATAACAGTAATAGTATGCTTACCCAAAAGGAAAAGAATATCGGCGGCAACTACTGTAGAGTCTAAGCAGGGACATGCACTCTGAGAGTCCAGTGACTGGAATTCAAACTCTAGCCAGTGCCTAACTCATCTCTAGAATTCAGTTTCCTTCTCTTTAAATCACAGTTTGGGGCAAGATGATATCTAAAGGTTCAGTCTCAAAATTTTCTATGACTGAAGTTCCTCTCCCAATCTAAAAACAAGTACACATGAAAGCTTTTTAGCTGGCCTCCCCTTCACTGACTGCCAGATTAACTGTGGTTTACATTCTGTCTGTAAAATACTCTGTAGTTCACACATAATACTCATAGTTACTAAGGCACTTCCCCCTCAGGTTGTTGCTGCTAAGTACAGCTGAGGCAGTTCTGACTCATAGTGACCCTGTATAGGGCTTCTGAGGCTGTAAATCTTTACAGGAGCAGAAAGCCTCCTCTTTCTCCCACAGAACGGCTGGTAGTTTCGAACTGCAAACCTTGACGTTAGCAGCCCAATTCGTAACCACTACACTACCAGAGCTCCTCTAGCAGGCCTTATTATTTCATCACCAGATGAGCTGTATATTTGCAGAGTCAATGTGGTACCTGAACCTGTTTGGTGCCAGTTATGTTTCTTGGAATTATAAAATTTAATGAAATATGCAAATTTAAATTTTTTGAGCACCAAAAGAAAGCAGTTTCTATGAGAAATAAGTTGATTTAACTGTAAAAACAAAGGAAGTCACTTAAATATTGCAATAGAGTTAGGTTAGGTGTGACACTATAAAAATTTAGAAAGGAATCATAAAACCCTAGAAAAATTACTTGGCAAGCATCTTTAGATTCTCAGTCCTTTTTAATGAAATCAACATTTGAAATCATATTTTGTACATTATGAGTGTGTTTTTATGCAAGAAAGATAGCGTGGAACTCCAATCAGCTGACCCAGAATCTAAATTGGGGCCTTGGGCGTACATTAAACAATTGGCAAATGTATGTACATCTATATATTGTAGGCTAAAATTCAATGCATCTATTTTTTTTTTTTTTTAAGATTCCCTACTTTAGCCGACTTTTTCTATCAACTAAACTGCCATTCTAAATGGCTTCAGAAGCGAGGGTTTCTAGGGTTAGGGACTTTAGATAAACCCAGGTAGACCTTCCCTGAACATCAGTCTATCTCCCTCATCAAGTGAGGAGTTCAAGGAAGGAGAAGAGAAAAACTGCTTTATTAATCATGTCAAATACTGAGCCACAAAGAAAGAGACACCCGCCCCCGGCTCCTTTTCATAATTGCTCCTCCCTTGATGGGTTCAGTGTCTTCTTTTACTTCTTCAGACCTAAGATGTATGATCATAGTCTCTATTTGATGTTCTTCTTTGTAATATGCATATATATACTATCACATATAGATGTATGTTTCTAATAATGTGTATGCATACACACACAAACATCTATTAAGTGCCTTGGAGTTGGTTCCAACTCATAGTGAACCTCTATAGGGTTTCTAAGACTGTAAATCTTCACAGCAGCAAAAAGCCTCATCTTTCCTCCATGGAGTGGCTGGTGGGCTCAAACCATGAACCCTGTGATTAGCAGTCCAGTGCTTATCCTATAGTGCCACCATGATATATATATAGTGGTGGTTATGTGCTGTGGTAGCGTAGTGGTTACGAATCGGGCTGTGAACCACAAGGTCAGCAGTTCGAAACTACCAGCTGTTCCATGGGAGAAAGATGAGGAATCGATCTGATGGCACTTAACAACAACAAATTAGCCAACTGTTCATCATGAACACCTCTGGAGAATGAGACTGAGTGGAGAAGAGATTTTTCACTTTTTTTGTTACAATAATTCTGTATTGTTTGTTACAACAAGTTTGCATTCTTTTTGCTAAAATTAAAAACATATAAAAGATTAAAAATTCAATAAACATGCATACACTACTTTCTGTAGCTACAGATATTAGAGACAGGATGTCTAACCTAGTTTACAGACTTGTGAGAGACAGACAATTCAACAATCGCTATGTTTCCATGAAAACACCGACTATGCTGAATAGAACCAAGTGCTTGGGGGTTAACTCTTCTTAGGGGAGTCAGCGAAGTCATCTTAGAAACTGTGAAAGGATATTCAAACTGGATCTTAAGAGATGGGTAGTAGTTATGAAGCTGAAAAGACATGTGAAAATAGATATATTGGGGGAGATGCTCACAATTGAGTAGATGAAATTTAAATTTTGATGAATCTCTCTAGATACATAGTTGGGTTAGGTCAATGTTTCCCAAATTTCGAGATGAGAGATGAATTTAGGTGTCATATGAAGGATTTGTTTTCACTTAAATGGATATATACTTACTTCCACAGGCTGTCTTCCATTTATGACAAGTTTTATTTATTTGTCTGCTTTGTTTTGTTTATAGTGTTATTCTTGTTTCCCACTTGGGATATGTTTCCTTTAAAAAAACCTATTTACTATGTAAGTTTGTACAATGAATTTGATCTCTCTGAATGGCCATTGCTTTATCTGTAATATGGGGATACTCAAAGTACCCACAAAAAACGAGTTTTATACAGCCATAGTGCAAATGTGATTAATCCAATAGATTGTGAGCTGCTGGTAAGTCTGTACCCACAGGAAAGCAGCACAGAGTATGCTGCGGAAGAATCTAAGGAAGGAGGGCAATGTTTTTCAGGTGAAGTAGTTTAGTATAGTGACTGAATAGAATTAATCTCCCATGTCATCACCAATTGATTGGTAGTGACTGACAGGAGCAATGCATTAAGAAGGAATCAGAGACTGTGATTAAGTGATTGATTAGCACTGTCTACATGGATACATAATAAGAGAGTGGCAGTATGAACACCACATATTTTCCCTTCATCCCTCCCTTCCTTTATTCAACATATATTTCTTCAATGCCTATTATGTACTGGGCACAGCTCTCAAGATCAGGGGTTCCAGTGAGACTTCCAGCCTGCTGTCCCTGTTGGGGAGGGGAGTCTTCTGTTCCCTGTCTGGTGCAGGGAAGCAGATGACTGGGGACAATTCCCCAGAGGACTCTGTGATTTGGAGAGGTGATATATAGAGAGGCCAGGAGACTAGAGGAAGAGGGGGAAATAAGGAGGGGAGGGACAAGAGGAGCCCTGCTATTGGCAGACAAATAATTGGTTACTTTGGGCAGTCAGCTTCTCCAGTCTCCTTCCCTGGGGAAGGACAGAGAGAAAGTAATTGAAGAAAGTTCCCTAACAAATTAGTGTGAGACTGAGCTTGAAAACTCAGAGTCGCAACTGGGCTCAGAGCTGAGGGTTTGATCTTCAGAGGCTCTAGGAAGGATGCAGAGAGGGAGGAAGGGAAAGAGGGAGTCAGCTTTATCCAGCAGTTTCCAGGGCTCCTGCTGAACTGAGGTCAATAAGATCCACATAGATCGCTTGTATAAATATCACATTAGAGACGAGGGGAAGAAAAAAAAAAGAGAGAGAGGAATGGACTGAAAGACAGGCACAAAGTATACATGAAACCCAAACCCAGAATTCTTAGTTTCTAGTCCTTTCCACCACATTCCACCTACCCCTTGAATTCCAGGGGGTCTTCACTCACAGAACTTCCTGTGGATTGTCCTAAACTCCTTCCCGCTTACTGAAAAAAAGGTATGGGTGGAGATTGCTGATACTAGGGTTAAGGTAAGGCCCTATTTATTTTTATTTAACGTAAACCCACGACTTGGGCTGATTACAAGATCAGTGGTTCAAACCCACCAGCCACACTTGGCAGAAAGATGAGGCTGTCTGCTCCCATAAAGATTTGCAGTCCATACAGTGTTGCTATGAGTAAGAATCAACTGGATGACAGTGTTTTGTTTGTTTGCTTTTTTTTAAATATACTTTTGTAGTCCCTGGGTGGTACAAATAGTTAACAGGATCCGCTGTTCACAAAAAGGTTGGCAGTTTGAGTCCACTCAAAGGTATCTTGGAAAAAGATACCTACTTCTTTTTCCAAGAGCTTAGGGACCTACTTCTGAAAAAGTCAGTTGTTGAAAACCCTGTAGGAAACAATTCTGCTCTTGACACACACAGGAGTTAACCACTGGCTTGATTTTAAGAATTGTGAGTCTGTGGTAGAATTCATGCCTCCCATCCAGGAGATCCAGGTTTGATTCCTGACTAACACACTGCAAGCATAGCCACCAGAACGACTCCTCTGTTAATGGAGTCTTAAGCATTGTTATCATGTTGAACAGGCTTCAAAAGAGCTTCTACATTAAAACTAAGAAGAAAGGGCTGGAGGTCTACTTCTTAAACATAAGCCAATATAAACCTTATTGAAGGTTTTCATGGTGCATGGTGAGTCAGAGGCCGATTCAACATCAAGTATTGGCAACAACAAGTGGTAGTGGTGGCTGTATGCCGTGGAGTCGGTTCCGACTCATAGTGACCCTGTACAGGGTTTCCGAGGTTGTAAATTTTTACGGGAGCAGAATGTCTCATCTTTCTCACGCAGAACTGCTGGTAGTTTCGAACCGCTGCCCTTGAGGTTGGCAGCCCGATTTGTAAGCACTCCGCTACAACAACAAGTAGCTTTTACTAAACATACAGCAAAGATTCAGTCTTTACAAACTTTAACTCTTTCTTGGAATCCTCTTAAGAATCTCCTAATAGACAATGTCACAGCCAATGAGGTGGCTGTATTGACATCCTTGTCTGTGTTTCATTCATTTCATCAAGATTCAACTACTATGTGTTGTGCTCTGCACAACATAGAGTTCAGGAAGCAAAATCATGAACAAAGCACACTCTGTACCTTCAAGGAGCTGTCAGATAAGCGTTTAAAAACAGAGATTCTAAAACAATGGGATAGAAAGCCATAAGGGGTGGGAGGTTGCAAAGGTGCTATTTTGTGCAGGGGAAACTTTATAGATGAGGTGATATTTGAACTGTGATTGAATGGAGTAAAGGGCTAAAAAAAAAAAAAAAAAAACAGCAATGCAGGCAAGGGAAATAGAAAGTGTCAAGTGCAAAGTCCTTGGGAAAGCAATGGCCTTGAGTGTTTTAAAAACAAAGAAAGAAGAAAAGAAACTTAGTGTGGCAAGGGGAAAGGAAGTGGAGAATGAACTTGGAGTGAAAAGCAGATTATTTAAGATTTTGTAAAGATTGAAAAGGAAATAGCATTTTATCCTAAAAGCAATGAGAATCAATTGGAAGTTTTAAAACAGAGGAGTGGTAAAGTCTAATTTGCCTTTTCAAAATGATCACTCTGGCTAGCATATAGAGCAGGGATAGGCAGACTTCCTGTAATGGACCAAACAGTAAACATTTCAAGCTTTGCAGACCAGACTCTGTCATTTCTACTCAAGCCTGGAAAAGCAGCCCTGGACATCATGGCAACTGAATGAGTTTATCTGTATTCCAATAAAATTGTATTAATAAAAACTGAAATTTGAATTCATATAAATTTCATATCACAAAATATTAATCTTTTGGTTTTTTTTAATTACTTAAACATGTAAGAAATATTCTTCATTTAGAGGCCATACAAAAAGCAGCACAGATTAGATTTGGTCTATGTGGCCCATGAGATACAGAAAGGATGAAAGGCCTACAGAAAGAAAGATGATGAACAGTTATCCAAGTGAGAAAGGAGAGTGGCTCAGACTAAGATGAGGAGTGCAGAAATATGAAAGTCATTTCAGGGGTAACATCGACAGGATTTGCTGACCTAAAGGAGGGGATGGGTAAGGGAAAGAAATTACCAAGGACGAGTTGTTGCCTCAAGTAAGTGATAGCTGGGTTTGCTGAGATGAGAGAGATATAAGGAGAGAAGGCTTAGGGCAAATCCACATTTAGTAATGTGATCCCTGCCAGGATAGTGGGAAGTGCGGGACCCTGCAGGCAGCCAGGTATAATGATTTGCCAAGTAAAATGTGAGTTTCAGATAAACGAGTAATTTTAGCCTAAGTCTGTCCCAATTATTACATGGGACACAGTTATACTAAATAAGTATTTATTGTTTATTTGAAATTCAAATTCAACTAGGCACCCTGGGTTTTTATTTACTAAGCCTGGCAACCCTGCCAGCAGGATACCAAGCATTCAAAAAAACTACCAACCAACAGCAACCAAAAAAATCACACTAAGACTGACAGAAGCCAGAGAAAGAGTCTTAGAGGAAGTAATACCTGGTAAGTCAGGTCAAGTAGCTGGCAAGGTGAAAAAGGGACAGAAGAAAAAAAAAAAAAAGATCCAAAATATTCAAAGCCAGGAGAACAACAGTCCTTTCCCAGGGATAGAAATATGCAAGGTGCCCTGGAAGATCTGCAAGTCATCCTAGAGGAAGGAAGAAGCAAGGCTGAAGAGGTACAGAGCGGCCAATTCAGAGAGTGCTTTTCAGGGGCATGCCAAGGAGTTGGTGTGTTCGTTCAAGTACAGCTTTCCAGGCCTCTCCCGGATGCCTAGGCAGGGCTGGCACTGAGAATGTGGGCTCCAAGGTGATTCTGATGAGCCGCTAACTTTAGGGAAGGCTGGGCTAAAGAATCGGAAGCTTTTCTGCCTACAAATCCCAAGAGCCTAGGAAGTTGCTGCCTGCTCTCAAAGTCTTGCACAAGACTAATCCAGGTAATCAGAGCAGAGGCAGAAAACGGTAAGTGTGTGGCCTCCCGTGGGGAACATTTACAATGGAGCTCTGTCCATTTGGAGGGAACTAAGCAGTCCAGCCCGGCTCCTGAACAGTCATACTGCAGCGTCTGGCACCTGGTTCATTTGGAGCTGCCTGTCAGCTCTGTGCAAGTAGACCAGACGTCTCCCGGTGCCTTTCCTTGCCGCTCTGCCCTTCCCTCCTCCACCCGTAGCCACCACTGAAATGATTCCCCCAAATGCAGTGATTACTGTGACTGGAAATCTCCTTACTGCTGATGCTGCTAATGGAAATGTTCCTTCCCTTTTCGGCTGCTTGCAAAGCCACTCGTGACTTCCCCGGGTGCATGAGAGTAAGGCTTTGTCAGCCAGCCGCCACCAGAAGGGAGAGGATTCTGCCCCGCCTGCCTCCCCCAACACCCACCTGCCTCAGACTCAGTCTAAGAGCTTCTCTGTCCCAACCGTCCTCAGACAACCCCGGAGTTCCCCCCTTCCCCCAGCTCCTGGAGAACTAGCAGAGATCAATGATCAACTTCATCCTTTTCTGCCTTCCTGGAGAGGTTGTGGGGAGATGTGGAGGGTAAGCATAGCATTCAGTAGTGGAAAGAGGGGGAAGGGAATTCACACTCATTATTTATTCATACTTTCATCTCCTTCCAAAAAAAAAAAGAAAGGGATTTCAAGTGGCTAATAGGCAGTTCAAACCCATCAGCCACTTCTCAGAAACCCTATATAAAGTCACTAAGAGTTGGAACCAACTCGATGGTACTTAGTCCTGGTGTGGCACTGTGGGTTAATTCGCCAGACAGAAAAGCCATTTGAACCGCAAGGTCAGAGATTCAAGCTCACCAGCCGCTCCTCGGAAACCCTACAAAGGGTTGCTATAGGTTGGGATCAACTCGATGGCACATAACAACAGCAACAGCAAGCAGGAGCACCAACTGCGTGCCAAATGCTGTGAACACACCTAATCCATTGTTGTGGTTGTTAAAGTGTGGTCAAATCGGTTCCGACTCATAGTGACTCTGTATAAGGTTTCCAAGGAGCAGCTGGTGGATTTGAACCGCCAACCTTGCAGTCAACAGTCCAATGTTGTCCCTACAGTGCCATTCTAGAAGGAATGCATATATGGCCTGTCACTGTGATATGCTGATTTTCAGTTCATATCAACCCCATGTGACAGAATAGGGGAATTTTTTTAGCTGTAATTTTCATGGGAGCAGACCGCTAGGTCTTTGTCCCTCACAACAAACTAGGTGGATTCAAACTGTCAACCTTTCAGTTAGTAGAGACACTCTTAACAATGGTGCCAACAGATCTCCTCAAATATATAACTTATTATTAAATGTGGTTGAGTTGGTTCTTACTCATAGAGACCCTGTATAGGGTTTTCCAAGGAACAGCTGGTGGGCTTGAACTTCCAATCTAACAATCAAGTGCTTGGTCTACAGCATCACAGCAGGACCCCATAAATGACTTCTGTTGTTGTTGTTAAGTTCCATCGAGTCAGTTCTGATTGATAGCGACGCTGTATAGTGCTTCCGAGGAGCAGCTGGTGAGTTTGACCTGCCAACCTTGCAGTTCAAACTGACCTTGTGGTTCAGTGCTTATCCTACAGCACCACACCAGGATTCCATACATGACACAATGTAAATAAAACTTGAACACAATGTCCGGAACACATTAAAATTTGGTTTATACAGGGTTCTTCAAAAATAACTTCACAGCAACATGGAGACGTTAATGGTTATATCTTCATTTTATTGATGGTCAAAGGGGCTTGGAGAGGTAGCATGTAGAAATTCACATGTAGAAGTCATGTCTCCCAAATTTGATCCCCGGGCTTACACTCCAGCTTCTTGGTCACAGGAGTTGAGCTAGAGAATGAAATTTCCTTTGGATTAGTTGTGGGTTCTTCAGATCTGTTTCTTCTACAGGAATATGAAGGGGTTTAGCTGGATCTTAAAGGTTTTATTTTTTAATAGTCTAGAAGTAAGTGTATTTATTGATTTTGGTCATTACCTCATTATAATATGGATTTAGATTTTATATTAGATTACAGAATACAGATTCCCATCTTCAAGGTGCAAAGTGAAAAACTGTGCAGTGCTGACAAGTAGCACTGTATGGGTAACATCCAGTTTGAGATTGAGCAGAATCTGATTAGAAAATGCAGCATGTAGTCAAATAGGGGCTGTACGTCAGACAGCAGGTGCCCTGGTAACATTCAGAAAGAGGACACAGAGCTTACATCAATACATAGAAGGACTCGACTACAAAACCCCTAGTATAAAACTATGCCTAGTACAAGGTGGGAAATCCCTAAATGTTAGAAGGAAGCAAGAAGAGGATGAAGAATAGAAGAGGGGCGGAAAAGGAGGGAGGGAAGGCAGGTAGTGGGGGAAGGTAAGAAAGCACAGGGGATAGAAGTTTGATTGTCAAGTAGGGCAGGGACAACAAGGGAAGTCTAGAGAAATAAGACAAGGCTTGGTGCTTTCTTGGTAACACATCAACAGCTAGATGACAAAGCCAGGGGAGATGCTAAGTCAGCTCCTCAAAGCACAGAAACAAGGTAATCAATCCCTTGGGTCAGTGAGGCTTTTTCACACCTGAAATTCCTATATATAAAATGTTTGCAATTTCTCATTAATGAGAAGATGAAGATATAAGAAGTAAACGAGGCTGTCAATTATTGAAAACCCAAGAGCACGCCTAGTTCTATGCAGCATGAAAGATGGAGAAGGCAAAGACTTTGGACCATGCAGACCTGGTTTGGACCAGCTCAGCTGTATAATAGCTGTGTGATCATGAGACATTCCTTAACTCCTCTGAGCCTCAATGCTCACGTGTAATGTGGGATGAATTATATTAGTCTCTTAGTGTTATATAAATGAGATAAAACCTGTACCAACTTGGAACCAGCGGCATTTGTTAAGTGTTATTGAGTCGGTTCTGACTCATATCAATCCTATAGAGGGTTTCCAAGGAGTGACTGGAGCCTCCAACCTTGTGGCTCAAGCCACCTTGTGGCCCAGTGGGTATCCTAGAGCACCACACCAGGGACAAAGTAAATGATGAAAAATGGCAGCTGTTTTCATAACCAGGAGTTACAGTCAGGGAGCACAGTGACTCTGTAGGATAAACACCAAATTGCAAACCACAATTACTTGTGGTTTGGAGATTCAAACCCATGAGCTATACTCCATGGATAAAGGTATGGCTTTCTGCTTCACAAAGATTCATAGCCTGGAAAATTCTACACATAGTCACCGAGTGAGAACCGACTCGACAGCACTAACAACAGCTATAGTCAGCAGCTATAACTTCATGTTAAAATGGTAGTCAGTTACCTATATCTCTGGAATGGCTGCTCATTTGCCCTTCCCTAAGATGGTATGCCACTGTGGGTTAATGTGTCAGACTGCAAAGCCATTTGAACTGCAAGGTTGGCGGTTCAAGCTCACCAGCTGCTCCTTGGAAACCTTATATAGAGTTGCTATGGGCAGGAACTGACTCAATGGCACTTAACAACAAGAAGAAAGGAAAACACAGTAGATCTGGAATCTGTTTTGTGCTCTACCACTGACTTGATTTCCTCATCTTTAGACAGAAGGGATTTGCTTATTGTCCTTAATGCTGTCCGTTTATGACATTCAGTGATGCGAAACGCATCCTCTAAACTTCAGTATTTCCCTGTTGCCACAGTGCAAAAGTTTCGATCCCTTATCTGGCTTCCAAAACTCTTGAGATACAGCCTTCTTCTAATCAAACTAATCATCCTACAAAAAAAAAAAATCCAGAATTATTAGTAGGGAGGGAAAGGCAGAACAAGTGTCGATGGGAGCTCAGAAGAAGAAATGTTTTCATGGAAAAGGCAATATTCCAGCTCAGGCTTAAATGCGTAAGTGAACTCAACAGTTCTCCAGTTTTTTCCAGTATGATTTGACAACAAAGGTTGTCAAAATTAGGGTTCTAGTCAACGCAAATTTCCAGCACTTACAATGAGCCACTGAGTCACTGAAGTCCCAGAGATGGACGCAGTAGGTTCCCTCTCTTTAATAAGTTCATATTCAAGTAGTGCAAGGCAAGCAAACAAGTACGTATAATAAGAACTGTTCTTATTCTACTTCAAGGCACCCTCATCTCTCACTGGAATAGACTCCCATAGGCCTCCCTGCTTCCAACTTTTCTTCCCAACAGTCCATTCTCAACAGTGCAGCCTAAGTAATTATTTTAAAGATAAGTCAGATCTTGGCATTCTTTTCCTTGAAACCTGCATGTTTTCCCATTTAAATCACAGTAAAAACCCAAATCTTGAAATAGCCCATAGAGGCCTATGTGACCAGCTCTCCTTTCCCTCTCTGACAATCTGTCCTACCGTCCCTTTTACTTCCGCTACTCTAGCCACACTGGCCTTGTTGCTGTTTTTCTCTTCCTTTGAAATTTTTTATTATAATTGAGTGAGGTTTATAAACAAGATCATCAGCAGCAGTTTTACATTCAACAAATCATACACTTTGTTCCTTCTCAATGACTGCAATCCTCTTCCTCCCTGTGGTATTTATTTCCATTCTACCCACCGTCCCATCCCTTCTCAACTTTGTCCTTAGGTATATGTTACCCTTTTGATATTGAATGATTGACCATTCCATCGTTCATGGGGAACATCACTTGCAAGTGTTGTTGCTCCCCTATATATAATCTACTGTTTTGATACAAGTTGGCCATGAGGGTGAGTTCCTTCCCAGACTTGAAAGGTGGTCAAAGGCCACTAAGACTGGAGTAGCCTTAGGCTACTCCAGTCTGTTTCGTCATGACCAGTAAGCCGGACTTATTTTTCTAAATAGTTTCAAGTTTTAGTCCACATATTTTGCTGCTCTATCCAGAACTTTCTAATGTGATCTCTTTCAGAGCAGTTGGTAGTAGGCACCATTCTTCTGGTCTCAGAGTCATGGAGCTCTGGTAGCGTAGTGGTTACGAATCGGGCTGCGAACCTTAAGGTCAGCGGTTCGAAACTACCAGCTGCTCCGTGGGAGAAAGATGAGGCTTTCTACTCCCGTAAAGATTTATACCCTCGGAAACCCTATACAGGGTCGTTATGGGTTGGAACTGACTCGATGGCACATAACAACAACAACAACAATCCAGAACTTTCTAATGTGATCTCTTTCAGAGCAGTTGGTAGTAGGCACCATTCTTCTGGTCTCAGAGTCATGGAGACTAGTGTTCACATGTACCATTAGTCCACTGGACTAATTGATTCCAAGCCTCTTCAGTTCTCATCACTTTGCTGCACACGGAGATACCAAGAGCCGCACCTTTCATGGCCACTCATGAGCCTTGACGATCCCACATGTTATTCACCAAAGCAGGATGTAGAACATTGTCTCTGCCTCTCCAGGCTGCTCCTGAGTCAGAGGCAGGGTCTCTGATGGAGATTTTCTCCATCTAGAATGTTCTTCTCCTTCAAGTCTTTGTTCCAGTCTTAAATTCTCAGTAAGTGCTTCTTAGTCTACCCTACTGAATGTTAAAATCCAGTTCCTCATCTCTGCATGCCTGATTCTCCTTGTCTTTGTTTTCCCCCTCTAGAATTTATTACTTTCTCACATACTATCTAATTTGCTTATTTATTATATTTACTGTTTTTATTTTGTTCATAACACACACACGAGAACTCTCTAAATGCAGAGGTCTTTGTATTCTTTCCTGATGTATCTTAATAGCCTAGGATAATGTCTGACATATAATTGTTGTTGTTGTTGTTGTCGTTAAGTGCTGTTGAGTCAGTTCTGATTCATAGCGAACCTGAATAGGGTTTCCTTTATATTGGTATTACCATTGTTAAGTGCTGTCGAGTCAATACTGACTCATAGCGACCCTCTGTAGGGTTTTCGAAGGGCAGCAGGTGGGTCTGAACCACCAACAGTTGTCTGAACCAAACACAGTGATCTTTATATTGATGGTAGGTGCCACTGCTCAGAAAGCCTTCAAAGATAAGGGGATGCTTAGAGTCTGTCTTAAGAAAGATGAGAAGGAATTTTCTCAGGGGTGTCAAGACAGAGTTATGAAATGAGAAGGATAGTGTAGGATAGTCTGAAGGAATCTCTATATACCACAGTAAACTTGAACTTTATCCTAAGAACTATGGGAAGCCAGTGAAATGTTTTACAAGAGGATAGCCATTTGGACTTTTAATGGAAGATGGACTAGGAAGGATAAGATTAGTGGCAGAAGGGCCAATGAGTTGATGCAATTGTAGCATAGAGAAGTGTTGAGGCCTGAGCACAAGAGACACTGGTAGTGGAGATGGAGAAGTGCTTTCCCTTCAGGGTCATAACCCTACACATTAACACTGAGTCAATTACAACTCATAGTGACCCTACAGAGCAGAATAGCACTGCTGCATAAGGTTTCCAAGGCTGTAATCTTTATGGAGTCCAGAGTATTGGATTGCTAACCACAAGGTCAGTGGTTCAAATCCACCAGCAGCTTTACGGAAACCCTATTGATATGAGTCAGAACCAACTCAATAGTACTCCACAACAATAATCTTTATGGAAGCTGACTGCCACATCTTTCTCATGTAGACTGGTTGTTGGGGGTTGCAAATGTCAGCCTTTCAATAAGCATTCAAGTGCTTTTACCACTGTGCCACTCTGGTTCCTTGTTTATGTCAGCAATTGATAACACACAACACTCTATCAGTTGTTGATCTAGACAATGGGCTGTTTGTATGGCCTAGAGTGTTGGTCAAGACTTCAGCCTGCCTCTTCCTGGTACAGACAAGGTTCACACAATGAAATTGGAATGGAACAGAACTTGTAAAATATGGGTTGTCTTAGTTATCGAATGCTGCTTACATGGATGCCTTCAACAAACAGAAATTTACTCCCTCATACTTTAGTTGGCTAGAAGTCAAAATTTAAAGTACTGACTCTGGAGTAAGGTCATTGCCCCCTTTCTGCACCAATAGGCCCAGCATTCCTCGAAGCTCTCCATGCATCTTGGCAGCTCAGTCTTCCTCTGCATCTAGGGGCTTCACAGTGCAGGGACCCCCCAGTCCAAAGTGCACACTCAACTCCAGGTTCTTCTTTCTTGGTTGTAGTACGTCCCTCTGAGCTCTATTTACTCATTTATTCCTTTTTATATCTCAAAAGAAGAGCCCTGATAGCATAGTGGATTGTGAGCTGGGCTGCTAAACACAAGGTCAGCAGTTCTGATCTACCAGCCACTTCACTAGAGAAAGACGAGGCTTTCTGCTCCAGTAAAGATTTATAACATCAGAATTTCTATACAGGGTTGCTGTTAATCAGAACAGACTTGACAGCACATAACCACCATCACTACCAGATCTCAAAAGAGATACAACCTAATCCTGAGGACTGCACCTGGCCTCATCAGCGTTACAGCAGTGACGATTTACAACACATGGGAGAATTACATCAGATCAGGGTTGATCACATCAGATCATCTTGGTGGACTGACTGCATCATATTAATCTCATCATGGAAATCATTTACTACATCTTAACTGCCACATCCTGAGAATTCTGGTCCACCAAAGTTGACACAAATTTTTAACGATCACATTAGAGAACCAGGATGAAGACCAGAAGGAAAAAAAATATGGGTAGACACCTTTCTAGAAACAATCTTACTCTCAAAAATCAAGGGCAGCATGCACATTACACACCAACCTAATATCTTGAACAGTAAACTGGAAACAACAATGTCTGCTCAAACATGGTACACAGTGGCACCACTTTCAACGTTTTAGCAATAATCCAGTCCTCCCACTTAGGCTCCTGAAAGAGTTCACTACACCTTTTCTCTTCTGAGTCTCTCATTCCAGGGCTCCGACTCATTATAATAATTTTTCCTGTTCTGGATGTCATTCTGTTTCACCCAATTTTTAAAAATTCAGGTCTGGCCCAATTTTTCATCCTTGCCCATGACTAAACCAGCTCAAACTAGTCCAAAGCCCTTGTGCCAGTAAGGCAACTAAAAATATTCCAATCCTGAATCTTACATGGTACGGCCATCACTCCCCTCTACCCCAATCAAATGGGAGGTCTCCATTGGGACTGTCATCCAGCGACAGAGAGAAGTCAGTGGGAAGAGATCTAATAGAGCAAGCCCTGCCAAGCTCTGCTGCTGCTGCTTCCTTCCGGGGCAGAGAAGCTGCAAGCTTCACTGGAAGAAAGGCAGAAACCAGCTCTCTCTCTCTCTCTTTCTCTCTCTCGCTATAGTTAATCTTCTGTTGCCACTAGCTGGTCAGTATGAGAACTTGGGAACGTATGAGCTCTATAAAGAACACATCTTCCTAATGTTGCTCCACCCATCCCAAGACTAAACCAGACTCTGTCTTCCCTTTCCTAGAAAAGAACAAGATTCTTCTGCCCACCCCCAAAATTAACTACAGTAAAGGTAATGAGGCTACCTCCTCTCCTTGAACAAACTCCATCAGTTCAGGTTTACAGGAGAGACTGAAGCCAGCAAGCTGGATACTTGGGCAAGGGAACAAATTCAACTTGCCTAGGAAGATTTTTCTTCTCAGTTTTACCCCAGGGGGAGTAGGAGAGTGGGGCACTTTTTGATATTCAGTTGCAAATGCTGAAATATGTCTAAACCCAGTGCTTTGTGTGAGAGACCCAGTGTTGAAGGAAAAAAGAGATGAGGTGAGATTCAAGGATGGAGTCTGAACTGGATCAGTTCTTCACTTGTCTGGGTCTGGGTGTTGTCATGCAATAAGAAAGAGGTGGATGCAGAGAGCTCCATGAGTCGGTGGTGCTCTGAGACCATCAAAGCAGATGGTCATGGTAATCATTTTCATGACTCCATCCAAAGAGTTCACTGTCAGACTCCATCCTTCTGTCTCCAGCATATGTGCTCATACCATCCTAAGGCAATTTACAACAAAGCAAGGAGCAAGAGGACAAGGACACTGTAATTTAAGATTATAGATAATTTCCCAGTTCAGGAAAATGATCCAGTTCTGGGCTGCACCAAAGCTTGTCTCGGGTGGTCTCACTGTCATCCCTAAAACAGCAATTTTGGTTTGCCTTGACCAAATTTAATCCTCTCTAGAGGAGTCCTGGTGTGGTGCTGTTGGTTAATGCACTGGACTGCAAGGTTGGTTTGAATTTCAAGGTCAGCAGTTCAAGCTCACCAGCCCCTCCTAAGAAACCTTATACAAAGTCGTTCTGAGTTGGAACTGACTCAACAGCACTTAACAACAACAATGGAGTCCTGGTATGACACTATAGGATAAGCACTAGACTGCTAGCTACAAGGTCAGCAGTTCAAACCTACCAGCTGCTCCTCAGAAATCCTATACAGTGTCACTGTGATTCAGAATCAACTCAACAGCATTTAGCTTAATGCTAAATAAAGGGATATCATTGCTGACTTCAGATGGATCTTGGATGAAAGCAGAGAATACCAAAAAGATGCTTATTTGTGCCTTATTGACTATGCAGAGTCATTCAAGTTTGTGGATCATAGAAAACTACTAACAGTGAAGAATGAGTATTCTAGAACACTTAACTGTGCTCATGAGGAACCTGTACAGAGACCAAGAGACAGTTGTTAGAACAGAAAAGGGGATGTTTTAAACTGAACGGTTTAGGAAAGGTGTATATCAGGGTTATATCTTTTCACCATACTTATTCAATCTGTATGCTGAGCAAAAATTCCAAGAAGCTAGATGATATGAAGAAGAATGTGACATCAGGATTAGATGAAGTACCAGTAACAACAAACAATATACGGATGACACAACCTTGCTTGCTAAAAGCAAAAAACACTTGAAATACTGATGAAGATCAAAGACTGCAGGTACCTTTCAGTGTGGATTGCATTTCAATGTAAAGACAACAAAAATCCTTACAATGGAACCAATAAATAACATGATAAATCAAGAAAAGACTGAAGTTGTCAAAGGCTTCAATTTTCTTGAATCCACAATTAATGCTTTTGGAAGCAGCAGTCAAGAAATCAAATTAGATATTGTATTAGGAAAATCTGCTACAAAAGACCTCTTTAAAGTGTTCAAGAGCAAACACATCAGTTAGAACACTAAGGTCTGCCTGACCAATATCATGGTATTTTCAATAACTTCATATGCATTTGAAAGGTGGAAAATGAATAAGGAAAATGGTAGAAATCAATGCATTTAAATTATAGTATTGGTGAAGCAAATAGTAAGTTCTATGGATTTCCGGAAGCACCAACAAATTTGTGTTAGACGAAGTACAGCCAGAATGTTCTTTAGAAAGATATAGCAAGATTTCATCTCTCATACTCTGGACATATTATCAGGACGGACCGGTCCCTGGAGAAGGACATCATGTTTGGAAAAGTGGAGGGTCAGAGAAAAAGAGGTAGATAGCCAAGGAGATGGATTGATACAGTGGCAGCAACATCATACCAATAATTGTGAGGATTAGTGCAGGGCAGGACAGTGTTTCCTCCTGTTCAAATCAACCTGAAGTCCAGTACTTATCCTACAGCACCACACCAAGACTAGTCTCTGCTGAAATCTTCCTCTGATGAGGATCTTACTACCATCAGGAGTCAGCCCATGTGATTGTTAGATAGCTCCATGGGACACATCTTGGAGTCAGGCTGAATGAACTAGAAGGCAGTGGGATGGTTTGGTTGGATGTTGAATCCAAGGAAGGCTGGTAGCAAAATTGTTAAAGCTAACCAGTCAGTTGTTGGGCCCACCAGTCACTCCATGGGAGAAAGAGGTGGAAGTCTGTTTCCATAAAGATTTACATCCTTGGAAACTCTATGGAGCAGGTCTACACTTTCTGTAAGGTCACTATGAGTCTAGAACAACTCTTCGGCAATGAGTTGAGTTTTTTTGGTTTAGTGTTGAATCCACCACACTGGCATTTCAGAGGGTGTCTTTCATCCACCCAGGCCAATCAGTTTCCTGTAGAGAACTACCTTTTCAGACATACCTTCAGGTCACTGCCAGATACACACATGTGGATGCATTTAAAGACACACTTGTTGTTGTTGTTGGGAAGTGCCATCAACTCGGTTCTGACCCATAGCAACCCTGCATAAGGTTTCTGAGGAGCAACTGGTGAGCTTGAACCACAGCGGTTCAAACCCACAGTGCTACACAGCATTGCTACATAGTTTTTCTTTTCTTTATATTTTCTCCCACAAACAGGGAGCACACTCCTCACCTGCATGATTTACATGACAAAGCGATTTACTAGGAAATTTTAAGACAAAGAGAGCTTACTCAATGTTATCTTTTTTCCATTTTTGCTGAATCAAAATGTAAACAATTAGACCTGGCAATCTACTTGATGGCACCTGTTGTTGTTGTTGTTGTTAGGTGCCATCAAGTTGGTACTGACTCATAGCGACCTTATGCACAGCAGAACAAAACACTGCCCGATTCTGGGCCAACCTCACTATTGTTGTCATGCTTGAGTCCATCGATGCTGCCACTTGGCCAATCCATCACAGCAACTAGCACAAAAGGGCATGGGTGCCATGGGGTTGGGGAGAGGCTGATATTTTTACCTATGTGCATGGAAGCTAAATCCACATATCCACTCTGGGTTGCCTGGGGGTAAATGAGGACTAAGTGACATGCAGATTCACCTCCAAAACCCAGTGCTGACAGTTGTCCCAGTTCATTTCTTTATTTTCAATCAGTTCTTCCCAATACTCCCAGGTTACAGGCAAAGGAAACAGGCAGTGAGAAGCAAGAGAAGCTAGTCAGAGTTGTGGAATGGGTCAGGAACCTGCAAGTTCACAAAATCTTTATACCAAAGGATTATTTTCGGGCTCATCTACCCACTCATATTGCTGCACAAAGAATTGAAGCTCTAGGGGCTAAATGACTTGTTCAAGGTCACAGTGATACAGAACTGAGATTTCCAAATGATACCCAACACTAAGTTCCCAAGCTGCATTTCAGCATTCTTGGTTGAATAAAAACGAACCTATCTTTCAAGAACTAGTTCAGGTTCTGTTCTGCCTAGTACATGTATAATATGTCTTATGACGTCTACAAAGATGTCTTCTCTCCTTGGTGTTGGAGCATCATTATACAGAGTGCCCTGTAACAAAGGTCATGCTTCTAGTCCAATCTCTCATACTTCCACTCACCAGTGTAGCTGTAGTTCCTTTGGAGGAAGGTTCTTCTCTGTTGATGACTTTTGTGTCTGCCCACAGGGCCCAGTACCGCACTATGTATGCATGTAATCAACCCCTCAATGCCTATTTGACTCAGGGTGCCAACTGAGCAATTACCAAGAATGTGAGTATCTGGAAGACTGGGATTCCAGTTCAACCTTTCCCATTGACGCTATATGACCTGGGACTAGGTACTGGACCTCTCTTAGAATGTTTTCTGTACTATAAAATGGAAATAACAATGAGTGCCCACTCCATATGCTTTATGAGATAAGAACTCAACCACAAGGTGGGCTTGAGCCACAAGATTGGTGGTTCAAACTCACCACCTGCTCCTTGGGTCACTACGGATCGGAACCGACTGTATGACATTGAACAACAACAAATAAAAATAAAAAGCACCACATTAAAAATGCAATAACTATTTGCTATTCCTTGATACTTTTCAGGGAAATTCACTTTGTCAATGTCATTGATTTATAATCAGACTCTAAAGAGGTCCAGACACAAAACTTGAGGGATCTTTTACCTCTAAGGGAGTATTTATCTATATAAAGAAAGCTGTAACATGACAAGGAAAAGAGAAATATTAGAAAAAGAGACCTGAAGAAAAGCCTTTTCAGCCTAGGTATTGTCAACAGCAGAATGTATAACTAACGAAAGACAAATAGGAGAGAGGCAGGGCCAGGTATGAAGGTGGCTGTGGTGGATGGGGGATGGTGGTCATGAGCAAAATTGTCTTGAGCCCCCTAATAGGGTTTACAATAAAATGGGAATTCTACCTTTTAATATTTTGTTTGCTCCCTTTAATGCTAGGGGACATTTTACCACCACCAACTCCAGGGCCTATGATGCAAACATGACCACAGGGCTTTGGCAGACACCATCACCCCCTAGTGGTGGCTCCACACCCCACCACAGGCAGGGTTGGCCTTTGCATGGCTGGCTAAGTCCAAATCCCCTTAACTAAGATGCTAAGCTTGAAAGAATGGCCCACCCTGCTGGAGACAAAAGCTAAGAGAGAAATGGTGGTAGAGCCTATTTAGAAGGTTTGGGGATGGGATGGGGCTGCCTTGGGACCCTGGGAAAGAGATGCCTATAAATGATTCATTGCTGCACCCCCCACCCTCATTTCCAGCCAGCCTGGCCCTCCTGGAGCTCATTGTGCACTCAGTGTTTACATGCAAACAGTGGAAGACCAACACAAATAAAAAGCCCACATCTCCCTACACAGCTCCTGCTATACCCAGCCATCTGGTGACTACCTCGCTAGCCAAATCCCCGGCGGGAGTGCCTTGGGCTGCCAGTCCAGGGTTCTGTGGGGAGTAGGAAGTGGTGGAAACCCAAAGAGACCGGTGCTGTCCAGTAGAAAAGCACCGTACTCCATGGTAGGTAGTCCCCAGTTGCTAAGCTCTGCAACCGTGCGTTAGAGAAGGCAGGCAGAAAGATCCAATTGAAGGGTGCAAGGACGATTCCTGAGGGATTCAAGACTTCCAGCTCCTCATTCACCTCCTCACTCAACCTGCCTGGCTCCCCAGGTACCTATTCCCTCTGGAAAGCCAAAGTTTAAAACGGCATGCATTATCAGCTCCAGGAATTCCGGGGCGTGGGGTGGGGGGATTATAACTGATTGAACCGAGTTCTCCACATCCTATGATCAATTGTAACGCTCTTGTTCATTCCCTTCCAAGTCCCCTCCAAGTCCCCAAAGAGCCATACCTCGTCATTTTAACGACCATTTAGGGGAATTCCCATCCCAGACCTGTCGTGAGTGCCCCGGAATAACGAGACCGCCAAGGTGGAAGAAAAAAGGTGGGATTGGAAATGTTTACTTTAGGACGATCTGTTTCCCAAGAGAATCTTCCCCGCCGCGAGGCAGTAGGAGCAAGTCGTGAGCCCAAGGCTAGCACTGCACCCTAACGAACCCCACCTCCACTTCTATCCCCATCCTTGGAAAGCGGTAGCCCAGAGATGCACGTGGCACCAATTGTTGGGGAAGGGGGTGCGCGCTCACTAGTTTAAGTGTGTGTGTGCCTGTATATATGCTTGAGTGTGTGTATGCGTATTTGTGTGTCGTATGCCAGTCACGCCGCCGCGGGAAGTCCCCAAGAGCCTGCAAGACTCTCTCCCGCCTCACCCTCCCAGAAAGCCCAGAACGCTCAGGGTACAGGTAGCTCGGGAAATCCTAAGGGCCAGAACTATAGACGCTCAAGCTCAGATTGGGCCCGGTACCCGCTCAAATTCCCAGAGGTCGTACGTACGTAAGACGAGGGAATGGCGAGGGTAGAGGGGAAAGGGTGAAGGGGAGTCACAAAAATACATTTAAAATATTGGAGCTCTCAGGACAGGAATCCAGTCGCCTCACTGATTAGTCTTTGAGGCTTCTCTGGCGGGTAAGGAGTTAACCTTGGAGCTTTAGGCCAGCATCCTGAAGGCACTGACCACGAAGGCCTGGTCCCCTGCGTCGCCGCGGGATCCCCCGAAGGTAAGGACCCGGGGAAGAGCTCCAGAGTCTCCCAGCGAGCTCCAGCGCTGTTGTTGGTCAGACTCTGGCAACCAATGGAGCCCAGCGCCCCAAGAGGGGAGGGGAAAGCAAGCGAGCAGCGAGCGCGGGAGAGTTAAGGGGGAACAACATTTTTGTAAACGCTCTCCGAGATAATTAAGCTATCAATTACCCGAGTGGGAAATCAGCCGCGCTTCCCACAGCTCCACCAAAGGGCCGACTCCTCCGGGATTCGCGCCGGAAACCATCAGACAGCAAGCTACTGGCGAACTTTCTGATGAACTTTTTCCGTTTGAGGCCCCCATCTTACCCTCATCCTTTTCCTCTCCGCTACCTTCTAGTCTTCAAGTTATTATTATTAATAGCTCAATGAGTTAGCTGAGACGACAAACCTGCATCTCATTGAGAGTGGGGTAGCAAGTCCAAAGGGTTTAACGGGGGGGGGGGGGGGGGGGGGGGGGGGGGGGGGGGGGGGGGGGGGGGGGGGGGGGGGGGGGGGGGGGGGGGGGGGGGGGGGGGGGGGGGGGGGGAGAGGGAATCTAAAAGTGGAGACCTTGAGCTCCGAACCCCAGTCCTCAGAAATTACTCAATCTTCCCAAGCCCCATTTCACAGATGACCAACACTAAGGCCTAGATACTGGAAGTGACTTGCCCAAGGTCACGCAATCCAAGCAAAAATAGAGCATTCACAAACTGGCTGATTCTACATGGAGCTACTTTGCTCCTATTCTCAAGAAAATCTGTCTTTAAGGGCAGACCCGCAACTCAAGAGGCAGGATTGAAGGGGTGTTAACCGTCAGTGCCTAGTGACCATATCTGGAGGCGCAATGGGCGGCTAAACCCAGACCTAGCTCCAGAACAGGGGGCAGCTTCTAGCCCAGACATGAGGGGCGGATCAGGAGACAGCTCAGGGCGAATCGAGAGTCCTAACTGAAAGCTCCCCACTGCGGGAGGGGTGGCATTCTCCCAGGCTCCTGACGTGCTCTCTCCAGGACCTCATGCCCCGCACGCTTCTCCAACCACCTGTGCACCCTCGAGCCCCTCAGCTGCCCTCTGCCAACCCCGCTCTGAGAAGGAGGCCGGGACCCCTAGGGCGCCCCCACTCGTCTGGTCTCACTAATGGGCTCACGGCTCCTTGAGATCCCGCCTGTGTAGGTGTCCAGACTTACCCAGGGTGAAGAAGGGCAGCTCCGTGTTGTCCAGGTCGTCCTGCACCGCGATGCGCCCCGGAAGCTCGTTACGCACAAAGAGCAAGAGGCGCGACTCCGCGGCGGTGCCGGTGGAGCCGCCAGAGCCCGGCATACCCTGGGCGGCGGCGGCGGCGGCAGTGGCTGCTCCGGTCCCGGTCCCGGCCCCGGCCCCGGCCCCGGCCCCGGCTCGGGCGCTGCTCCAGCCGATGTCGCTCTCCCGCAAGGCGGGGAGTGTGGACACTGTGACAGTCTTGAGCCGGCATGGGCTGTCCGGCTCCCGCGAGGCGGCGGCATTGGCGCCGGCCAACAGTGGCGGCGGCAGGAGCAGAAACAGCAGCAGTAGCGGCAGTGGCGGCGGCGCCGGGTGGAAGCCGAGCCTCGGCCGCCCCCGGAGCCCCGAGCCGGGGCCGGGGCTGCGCCGGGCGCCGGCGACGGCCATGGCGGGAGGGGCTGCGGTGCTGCGAGAGGCGACGGTGGCGAAGGAGGAGGGAAAGGAGGCAGCGGCAGCGACGGCAGACACCGGAGCGAACCAGGATGCTGGAGCTAAGGAGCCGAGAGAGAGCCGCTCGCCAGCAGCCCCCGGCTCCGGGCTCCGCCTCCCGATCGGCCCTGGACCGCCCCCCCGCGCCGCCTCCCGGTCCCTGCCGCGCGTCCCCCTTCTCTGGCTCCCCCACACACAGACCCGGACGTTCTAGAGGCTCCGCCCGGCCTCGTGCGAATCCCTGGCGCCCCCTTCCTTTTCCCAGGGTCCCTAAATGCAGCCCCTCAAACGTTCTTTAGCCACACCACCCTACCGCAAGTTTCTAACACCTGGGTACCCCTCGTGCTTTCCCCTAACCTGGGGTTTTCTCACCTAGACAAGCTTTACCCCACCACTGGCTCAAACCTCAGGCTGCACCTGGGGCACGCCTAAACCCTGCCTTGCTCGAGGCCACGCCTTCTTTGTTGTAGGGGGCACCCCTGAAGGCCAAGACTTAACTTGTTTCACCTTGGGCCCAAGAAAGAGTGTTGTCTTCAATCCTCTACGCTTTCCGATTCCCTGAAATAACTCCTGTTGCTTCAGAGTCCCCTCCCCAATCACTTGGCCATAACTCATGCATTCATTCTCCCACCTCCATGACCCCAGCTTTTCCCTTCGTGGAGGCCTCTGTGGTTGCACCAAGTGCTAATGGACAAAGGGGTAACTCCACCAATTACCCCACCACACACACTTCCACCTGGCTGTTCAAGATTCCTAGCTGTTGTCCTGAAAGCTTTTATGTCAGATCCTTGCTCACAGTTTGGACTTGTTTCCTCTGCTCAGTGTGACATTCCTGAAAAGGATGAAAGACAGAAACCTACTACTCAGTCTGTTCCTCTGCTCTATTCCCTGAGGAGGTGGTCTGCTCCCCAATTCATCACTCCCAGTCCTTTTCCTATATTCAAGCAGAGCTGAAAACATTGGTCCTTTAACACAATGCAGCCTTTGGCCTTGGGCTGATTCAGTCTCTGACCCACATACCTCAGAGCCTCTGGGGGACTGTCGTCTTTCTGGGCATCCATACTTATTACCCCCCTTCACCACCCCCCTGCTTTTCTTCATCTTTCCTCTCTCTGTTCTCCCTTTCATCTCTTTACTCATTTTCTTCTTCCTTGTCTTGACTTTAATCTTATAAATGCTTCCTCCCTGTAATTTGTGAGCCATTTCCCATCTCTCATTCTGACTTACCTATCTACACCTTTTTGTGTGGCCTCTCTGCATTAACTTCTATCTTCTTAGCTCTTCTTTCTTGTGCCTCTTTCCCGTTGTTCATTCCATTGTCATTCATTTGTATAAGACTTTGGATAAAGGGAAAAAAAAGAACTGACAATAAGAAAAGGCAAAATCTGTTTTTGACCTTGAACTTATTAAACTCCTTATTAAACACATTCCAAATGCAAGACATGCACATACCTTATCTTTAATACACAACCATAATCTAATGAGACAGCTGTTATGATTCCCATCTTCCAGGTGAGAAAACTGAGATCAAGAGGTCAGAGAAGTGAAGGTCACACAGTGGCAGAACTGAGACTTGGACTGCAAGCCCCAAAGCCTTGATAGTTTCCATTAAACAGTGCTGTCCTTGGTGACCTTGGGAAACCCTACCTGGAAAGATGCCCTGAAAGATATATTTGCATAAGCACAGTTGGGTCTGTTTTGGTTCTGAAGTTTGTACTGTATGCGTCTCCTGTCTCAATTTACTAATCTGTGAACCCAAGGATGGGGGAAATTTGATCTTTCTAGTCCTCTGATTCTAAACCATCTACTGCCTCTCTGATGCTTGCTCCAGTTCATTTACTTTGCCAAAATATGTTACCCTGCCTCCCTTAGTCTCTCCTTTGTACCCTTACAATCCGCCACTATCCACTGCAATAGGGCTTTCTGATTCTCTGTGTCCCTTTCTTCAAATACGCTGACATAGTCCATTTATAGAAGTGCACACCAGGAAAAAAGGGTTCCCTTATGTAAGGCAGAGTCTATACAAGTCCTTCATGGACCTCTGGTACAAAGGCTTGTCAAATGAGATCAACACTTTCATTCATTCATTCACCACCAAGTATCTAGGACTCCTACCTAGCAATATAGGGATGCACAGATAGATTTCCATGCCTGCCCTTGGAAATCTTATAGTGATGTGAGGGGAGATGAGACGTATGCAAACATGTCTTTCCTAGATGAGGTGTTTGAGAATTGTGCTTGGAGAAGTCAAAGAAATAAAAAACAGTAGCAGTGGTATTAGAGTTAGTACATAAAGGACTAGGAGCATGGAAGTAGTGTAGTGGTTATGAATCGGGCTGCTAACCTCAAGGTTGGCAGTTTGAAACTACCAGCTGTTTCACAGGAGAAAGATGAAGCTTTCTGCTCATGTAAAGATTTGCAGCCTCTGAAGCCCTGTGCAGGGTCACTATGGGTCATACTTAACAACAAGCATGGAAGTGGATGTTCCAGTTTATCTGGGTTTGGCATTCTTTGCAAATTCAGCATTTGAATCCCTTTTCTGCATCAGAGAGTGCTCCACCTCCCACCAAAGTAGCTGAAATTTCAAGATACTTTTTCAAGCTCCACTGCAGCTAGAACTTGGACACGTAACTCAGAATTCAGCAGACAGATTCAGCCACCCCAGACACTGGGAAGGAAGCTTGACTTAGAAAAAGTTCATTTGGGGAACAACCAAAATGACAACACGTGTGCAGTTGCATTCATATTTCATTGATAGAGGAAATGGTTCTAGTAACAGTGCCCAAAGCCCAGTATCATTGGTGTCAAAGTGTGAAATGCCCTTTTAATGTCTGCCTGGCTGCAGCTGCCACATTTCCACTAGCCCAGTTCTGCGCTGTGATTTGGAGTGATGCTCTTGACTTCATAGACTCTAAGCTGAGATCCTGTGCCCTCCTGGAGAGTCTTAATAATATAATATCACCTTAATGAATTTGGCTTCTGCTTAAATTATCCAGAATTGGTTTCTGTTGCTTGCAACTTAGACGCCTACCTGCGAGTACAAGTGGAGAGCACAGAATGTGGAAACAAATGGAGGTCAGAGAGGGCAAAGCTTATAAAGGGAAATAGGGGGATTTCAGTGTGGGGGAGAGGGAGTAATTGAAGACAAGGCTGAAAAGGCAGGCAAAGAATTTTACGTTCATTTTGAGGAGTTTCAACTATATGTAGATGGCAGTATCAAATCTGGAATAATGACAGAAAAAGGAACTCATATTTCTGATCACATACTCTGTGACTTTAGAGTTTTATGTAGTCTATCAGTGAATAATGGAAATGACTCTTATGTTGCAGTGGTCATGAAGCTTCAGAAATAATTTTGCTTAACATACATAATTTTGCTAAATAAGTTACAACTACTGCTTTGATGTATAATCTGGACAACATCTGGAATTAGTACTGGCATTCCCATTTGATAGATGTGGAATCTGAGGTTCAGGAAAGTTAAGGAATTTCACTTGAATCATGTAGTTACCAATGGTGGAACATGAGTTCACCTGATACCCAAATCCTTGCTCCAAATGCCACATACTATCCCCCTGCCCAGACCATTCCCCAGCTCTTTACAATATGTGTTACTCCTTTCTAACCCTCTGTTGGGTGGCTGATGGCCACCTTACCTCACCCTCTCAGATTCTTCTCTTGCTTACTTATATTTTATCACTGATTTAGTTTATTCTCCTCAAAGATCACACTCAGCATTTCTCAAGCTGGGGGAACTAAAGAAAAAGTCAAGCCTTGTCTTTTGTTATTGAAGGATCTTCTGGGCAAATTATTGAATGATGCAGGAAGCATCAAGAGAAGATGGAAGGAATACACAGAGTCACTGTACCAAAAGGAAGGTAATTTTCATCCATTTATTTCAGAACGTAGCATATGATCAAGAGCCAATGATACTGAAGGAAGAATTCCAAGGTGCATTGAAGGAATTGGCAAAGAACAAGGCACCAGGAATTGATGGAATAAAAATTGAAATCTTTCAAGAAAGTGAGGCAGCACTGGAGGCACTCGTTCATCTATGCCAAGAAATTTGTAAGAATCTGGCCGACTGATTGGAAACGATCCATATTTGTCCACATTCCAAAGAGAGGTGACCCAACGCAATGTGGAAATCATCAGATAATATCTTTGGTATCCCATTCGAGTAAAGTTTTACTAAAGGTAATACAGAAATGGCTGCAAGCATACATTGACAGAGAACTTCCAGAGGTTCAAGCCGGATTCAGAAGAGGACGTGGAACAAGGGATATCATTGCTGATGTCCAATGGATCTTGGCTGAAAGCAGAGAATACCAGAAAGATGTTTACCTGTGCTTTATTGACTACTCAAAAGCTTTCGATTGTGTGGATCATGACAAGCTATCTACAACATTGCGAAGTATGAATATTCCAGAACACTTAATTGTGCTCATGCAGATTCTATACCTGGACCAAGAAGCAGTTGTTCAAACAGTACATGGGACCACTTAAAATTAAGAAAGGTGTGTGACAGGGTTGTATTCTTCCACCATACTTATTCAACCTGTATGCTGAGGAAATAATCCGAGAAGCTGGGTTATATGAAGAAAAACATGGCATCAGGATTGGAGGAAGACTCATTAACAACCTGCGATATGCCGATGATAAAACCTTGCTTGCTGAAAGTGAAGAGGATTTAAAATTCTTATTGATGAAGATCAAAGAGCACAGCCTTCAGTATGGATTGCATCTCAATGTAAAGAAAACAAAAATCCTCACCACAGGACCAATAAACAACATTCTTATCAACAGAAAGGACTGAAGTTGTCAAGGACTTCATTCTTCTTGGATCAACCATCAACACTAATGGAAGCAGCAGTCAAGAAATCAAATGACGTATTGCATTAGGAAAATCTGTGCTGCACAAGACTTTGTTAAAGTGTTGAAGAGCAAAGATGTCAGCTAAAGGACTAAGGTGCGCCTGACCCAAGCCATGGTATTTTCAGTAACCTCATATGCATGTGAAAGCTGGACAGTGAATAAGGAAGACCATAGAAGAATTGATGCTTTTGAGTTATGGTGTTGGAGGAGAATATTGAAAGTGCCATGGGCTGCCCATAGAACCAACAGATCTGTGTTGGAAGAAGTCCAGCCAGAGTGCTTTTTGGAGGCCAGGATGAGCAAACTTTCTCTCTCATACTTCGGACCTATTATCATATTGTCAGGAGGGACGAGTCACTTGAGAAGGTTATCATGTTTGGTAAAGTGGAAGGTCAGAGAAAAAGAGGAAGATCCCCAGAGAGACTGATTGGCCAAGTGGCAGCATCAATGGGCTCAAGCGTGGCAACAATTGTGAGGTTGGCTGAGGACTGGGCAGTGTTTCATTCTGTTATGCATAGATGGGGTCACGATGAGTGTGTACCAACTCGATGGCACCTAACAGCAACAACAAGGATCCCCTTGTACCCATACCTCTAACTCAACTGATCCTGAATTCCTTTTCATTTTTTCAAACTCCTTTCCAGTACTTCTAGCAAATACTTCTTCTTTCATGTTTCACATATTTATATCTAGGTACAAATTGACTACATCTGTGGAAAGAGAAGATGGAAAAGCTCCTTATCATCAGTGAAAACAATGCCAGGGGCAGACTGTGAAACAGACCATCAATTACTCATATGCAAATTCAAACTGAAGCTGAAGAAAATGAAAACAAGTCCACAAGAGCCAAAATATGACCTCGAATATATCACCCCTGAATTTAGAGATCATCTGAAGAACAGATTTGATACATTAAACACTAAAGACCAAAGACCAGACGAGTTGTGGGATGACATCAAGAACATCATATGTGAAGAGAGCAAAAAGTCATTAAGAAGGCAAGAAAGAAGGAAAAGGTCAAAATGAATGTCGGAAGAGACTCTGAAACTTGCTCTCCAGTGTAGAGATACTAAAGCAAATGGAAGAAATGAGGAGGTCCAAGAGTTGAACAGAAAATATCAAAGATCAGCTTGAGAAGATAAAGCCAGATATTATAATAAAATTTGCAAAGATCTGGAATCAGAAAATCAAAAAGAAAAACACACTCAGCATTTCTCAAGTTGGGGGAACTGAAGAAAAAATTCAAACTCAACTTTCGTTACTGAAAGATTCTCTGGGCAAATTATTGAATGATGCAGAAAGCATCAAGAGAAGATGGAAGGAATACACAGAATCATTGTACCAAAAGGAAATGGTTAATGTTCAAGAGCCAATGATACTGAAGGAGGAAGTCCAAGGTGCATTGAAGGAATTGGCAAAGAACAAGTCACCAGAAATTGATGGACTAAAAATTGAAATCTTCCAAGAAAGTGAGGGGGCACAGGAGGCACTCACTCATCTCTGCTGAGAAATTTGGAAGACAACTATCTGACCGACTGATTGGAAGAGATCCATATTTGTGCCCATTCCAAAGAGAGGTGACCCAACAGAATGCGAAAATCGTCGGACAAACTCTTTGATATCTCAAGCGAGTAAAGTTTTGCTAAAGGTAATACAGAAATGGCTACAATCATACATTGACAGATAACTTCCAGAGGTTCAAGCCAGATTCAGAAGAGGCTGTGCTGATGTCTGATGGATCCTGGCTGAAAGCAGAGAATATCAGAAAGATGTTTACCTGTGCTTTATTGACTACTCAAAGGCTTTCGATTGTGTGGTTCATGACAAGCTATGGACAACACTGCCATATATGAGTATTCCGGAACACTTAATTGTGCTCATGAGGAATCTGTACCTGGACCAAGAAGCAGTTGTTCAAACAGAGCATGAGAACACTGAATGTTTTAAAATTAAGAAAGGTGTGTGACACGGTTGTATTCTTTCACCATACTTATTCAACCTGTATGCTGAGCAAATAATCCAAGAAGCTGGGTTCTATGAAGAAAAATGTGGCATCAGGATTGGAGAAAGCCTCAATAACAACCTGCGATATGCAGATGAAACAACCTTGCTTGCTAAAAGTGAAGAGGACTTAAAACATTTACTGATGAAGATCAAAGAGTACAGCCTTCAGTATGGATTCCATCTCAATGTCAAGAAAACAAAAATCCTCACCACTGGGCCAATGAACAACATTCTTATCAATGGAGAAAAGATTGAAGTTGTCAAGGACTTCATTCTTCTTGGATCAACTATCAACACTCGCAGAAGCAGCAGTGAAGAGATCAGATGACGTATTGCATTGGGCAAATCTGCTGCACAGGAACTTTTTGAAGTGTTGAAGAGCAGAGATGTCAGCTTGAGGACTAAGGTGTACC
>NW_006408599.1:7779479-7811021 GCF_000296735.1 Chrysochloris asiatica | reverse complement strand
ATCAGATGACGTATTGCATTGGGCAAATCTGCTGCACAGGAACTTTTTGAAGTGTTGAAGAGCAGAGATGTCAGCTTGAGGACTAAGGTGTACCTGACCCAGGCCATTGTGTTTTCAATAGCCTCATATGGATGCGAAAGCTGGACAGTGAATAAGGAAGACCACAGAAGAATTGATGCCTTTGATTTATGGTGTTGTAGGAGAATATTGAAAGTGCCATGGGCTGCCAAAAGAACCAATACTTCCATTTGGAAGAAGTGCAGCCAGAGTGCTCCTTGGAGGCCATGATGGCCAAACTTCGTCTCTTATCGTTTGGACATATTGTTAGGAGGGAACATTCTCTGGAGAAGGATATCATGTTTGGTGAGATGGAGGGTCAGAGAAAAAGAGGAAGACCCCCAACGAGATGTATTGGCCATGTGGCAGCATTGATGGACTCAAGTGTGGCAACAGTAGTGAGGTTGGTCCAGGATCGGACATTGTTTCGTTCTGCTGTGCATAATAAGGTCGCTATGAGTTGGTGCCGACTTGATGTCACCTAACAACAACAACATATCTAGGTACTAACATTTTTATCTACTCTTTGTTGTCCCTCTGCTCTGTAGCGCATTCTGTTTTACAAAATTCCTTCTATTCAGGTCACCTGACTGGAAAGCATGGGCTGGGAAGGCAGAGAGACATTGGTTTCTATAGCATTTTTGCTATTTACCTACTGGGGAAAATCTATTAACAGTGCTCCATGAGACTTTTTTGTTTCATTATTTGTAAGATTGGGAAAGTAGAACTCACTTTTCAAGATCATTATGAGGATTAAAGGAGACTATGTATATGAAAATATCCAGTGTGTGTATGTGTGTATATGTGAGAGAGAGAGATGGATATTTTCCTATGCATTTTTTTGTGAAGTGCTATTGAGGTTGTTCTGGCCCATTACAACACTGTATAGGGTTTCTAAGAAGCAGCTGGTGAGCTTGAACCTCCAAACTTGCAGTTCAAACAGCTTTGCAGTCTGGCTCATTAACCCACAGGACCACATCAAGACTCCTATGCATGGTCTCCTTTAATCCCTATAATGATCCTGAAAAGTTTTATGTTCTCTCAGACCATATGAGGTGCCTCCAACTTCATGTCACCAGGTTTGCAATACCCAATCACAAAGGTCTCTTTTCTGTTCCTTGAATGTTTTGAATTCTTGTTGCCCAGAGTCTTCATAAGGCTCTTTCATCTGCCAGAAGAGGTCTTCCTCCAGTCTTTACATGGCTACCTTTTACTTTTCTATTGTTGTTGTTAGTTCTCGTGGAGTTGGTCCCCAAATCATGCATGGCAACTCTATTTGTTGTTGTTAAGTGCCATACAGTCAGTTCTGACCCATGGCTACCCTCATGTCTGAGGAGCAGCTGGTGAATTTGAACCACTGACTTACCATTAAAACCAACCTAAAGGTCAAGTGCTTATCCTATAACACCATATCTCTATGTTGTTGTTAAGTGCCATCGAGTCGGTTCCAACCCATAGTGACCCTGTGTAGGATTTCCAAGGAGCAGCTGATGATCTTGAACCACTGATCTTGCCGTTCAAATGACTTTGCAGTCTGATGCATTAGCCCTAAGCGCCATACAAGTACTCCCATATCATTATTGTTGTTGTTAAGTGCCGTTGAGTCGATTCTGACCCATAGCAACCCTGTATAGGGTTTCCGAGGAGCAGCTGGTGAGCTTGAACCACCGACCTTGCAGTTCAAATGGCTTTGCAGTCTGGCGCATTAACCCACAGCTGCACACCAGGCCTTGACTAAAAGAGCAATTTCCCTGAGAATACTTATCTAATTCCTTGTCATTAGGTGTCTTGGGGTCGATTTTTGACTCAAAGCTACCCCATGTGACAGAATAGAACTGCCCCATAGGGTTTACAGACTAATATTTATGGAAGCAGATTGTCAGGTCCTTTACTGCAGAGCCCCTGAGTGGGTTCGAACTGCCAACATTACAGTTAGCAGCCTAGCACTTAACCTTTGTGCCACCAGAACTCCTAACTTACCCAACTACCCCATCTAAATTAGCCTTTCTCTATTTTCCTTAATAAAGTGCTGGTGTGACGCTGTGGGATAAAGCACTGGACTGCAAGGTCGTTTTGAACCACGAGGTTGAAACTCATTTGCCACTCCTTGGAAACGCTATACAGGGTTGCTATGAGTTGGAACCAACTTGTCAACAGCAACAACAATCTTCCCTATAATGTCTTTTTATATTTCTTTACATTTTCAAATTGCATTCAAACCATATTTACTTTTTATGAATCGGGCTGCCAACCTAAAGGTCAGCAGTTCAAAACTACCAGCGGTTCCGCAAGAGAAAGATGAGGCGTTCTGCTCCCGTAAAGATTTACAGCCTTGGAAACCCTGTACAGGGTCACTATGAATTGGTGCCGACTCCACGGTGCTTAAGAACAACAACATTGATGTGTTGACGTTATATGTCTTCCCAGTGGATTGTGCACTTCATGATATCAAAGAACACATGTGTTTTGTTTACCACTTTGTACCCAAAAGTTAGCACAATAACTGGCATTGGATAGATGTAAAATAAATGTTTGGTCAATTGGCATGCAATGATTCATTGACTTTTTACACAGAGACAGGCATTGTGCTAGGCTCTGGTGATATTTATACAGTGAGTAAATCATAGATGGTCTTTATGGTTTTTTACAATCAGTGTATCTTCCTTTCTTCCTCCCTCCCTTCTTCCTTCCTTTCCTTTTCCCTTGTCCCTTCCTTCCCTTTTCCTAGTTTTCCATGATTCAAGTGGCTTTTTACAAAGTCTTTCTTCTTTAAGCCTCAAGATGAACTATGAAACACAAATAAACTCCAATTCAGGGAAAGAAAGTGCTACCTCCTGCTTCATCTCTACTCTATCTAAGCTCAATCTTCCATCAATCCTCTTCACACTGGTGAATCTGCCCCATTTGTTTTCTTGCACTCCAGCCTTTGCCTTCTCTGTAACTCATGTCGTCCTTTTAATCCTGCCTCTTTCACTGTAGCACATTGGCTCCATTCATCACTCAGCAGATCCTGTTTTCTTCCCTTCTTTCAGCCACCTTCCTCCAGACATTTTCTGTTACTGTCTCTTAGCCTTAGCTCTGCCAGCCCATCAACATCTTGGCCCATGCAGAGTCCAGCTGCATCAGCTGATTTGGGAGCAATTACAAACTTAAGGTCAATTTTGAAGTCTTCCCTTTTATTTTGGAGGGATCAGAAATAGAGCACTATAAATATGTCTATCACTGTTCTCATTTTCTTTGACTCAGAAATCTCTTCTAATGATGTAAGTTCTAATTCTTATCTCTCCCAGTTGTTGATGGTGGTGGGTTTTGGTGCTGAACAGATTCTGACTCATGGAGACCCCATGTGTGCAAAACAGTCCTGCTTCCTAGGGCTTTCAGGACTGTGTCTTTTGGGAAGAAGATGGACAGGACTATCTTCTAAAGTGCCTCTGTGTGGGTGAGAACAACTGAACCATTTGTGCCACCCAGGCATAGGAACCACCCATTTAACCTCTCTAAGCCTCCATTTCTTCCCTGTAACTGGGAGTAAGAGAAAGGTTTAATGAACCTACTGGTACAGTGGAAGCACCTCGTACTGCCCGACACATAGTAGGTTCTCAGTACTAGTAGCTAATTTCCATCACCAAATGTCTATTTGCTTGGTCTTTCTGTGACCTCTTTGTCTCTCTGCTTTTATCCCACCATTTGTCACTTTCCTTTTCAGAATATTTCCTCTACATCTCATACACAGCAAACTTTTACCATTGTCTCTAACTTCTCTTTTGTGAACAATGAAAAAATGTTTTAATCACCGTTGTCTTTCTTCATTTCCACTTGCATCTGTTTGACTGACTTTTTGCTTCAACTCAGTACTTCTCTGACTCTTTCCCTTAACAATTCTTAAATTTATTATCTTTTTTCTCCAGCTCATACCTTTCACTGTCCCTGGTTCTCTAAATCAACCCTTTCTTGTTCTGTGATTTACTGTAGTCATTTCAAATCCTTCTTATACTCTCCAGTCAAAATTCTCACAGTACTCTCTTCCCTCATTCATCCTTTTGCATTTATTTTTTAAGTCCACTCATCTTTAATTCATCCCTATTGTTCAATTGTTGGTGTCCAACTCTGTATCTTTTTGCCTACTTAGTCCTTTAACCTTTTCACGTATCTTCCCTCCTTTATTAGACTCATCATCTTTCTTCATTAACACATATTAGTATGTGGTGTTCCGTTGATTTTCTTCTTACAGATATTTATACTTGGATATTTTTACAGTCTCCTTTCTGGGTCTCATTGACTCTGGGACTCTGCTTTTTTTTTTTTTTAATCCTTGCAGTATCTACTCTGTATTTATGCAAGCTGAACTGCTAACTTAGTGCATTAAGACATATATTACTAATTAATTGTTGTTGCTAAGTGCCATGGAGTCGGCTGCAACTCATAGCGACCCTGTACAGGGTTTCCGAGGCTGTAAATCTTTACGGGAGCAGAAAGCCTCATCTTTCTCCCATGGAACAGCTGGTAGTTTCAAACTGCTGACCTTGCGGTTCGCAGCCCGATTCGTAACCAATAGTGTAAGCTTTATTCTTTGCCAGGGAGTTCTAAGTCATTTGCCTTTAGAGTACTAGTTCATTGTTATCACTATTCTATTTTGAACTGATAAAGGCAAAGTCTTCAGTATAGAGTGATTGATTCTGGAATGTTGGCTGGGTGCTTACTTGTGCTAGGCACAAAACACTGTTTTGTTTTGTTTTTCCTTTATTAAGTCACACAAGAACCCAGTGAGGTTGGGATTCCTGGCTTACATGTAAAGACATTGGAACACATAGAATATGTCTAATATGCTGGCCAGCTCCCATCTGATGAAATCCTTCCAACTTTTTTGGTTAGAGACAATATGATTTGAATTCTGTTTTCTTACTTTTATAACAACAATGATGACTGCCACTTTGCAAGGGTGTTATTTAACATGTTTCCCTATTAAATGGCATTTTCCATTAGGACAATACCTCTTTTGTTCTTAGTAGCTCATAAATGAGTATTTGTGGAATGAATGAATGGATGGATATTAAGATCTTGGTTTTGAACTTCAGATCTGATATTTAATACCTATGTGACCTTGAGTATAATAGAGAAGAAGCAGGTGTTTTCTAACAGTCTATGTCTTATCTTTATAAAAACTTTGTTGATGTATGTTGTTGAATGCATGTTGCCTTTAGTATTTATGTAATATTATTTAACAGTTTTCTGAATCAGACAAATCAAGGTTCAAATCCCAGTTCTTAAACTTGCTCACTTTGATGTCTTGGACATGTTATTTCTTAAAACATACCTTTTTCATCTATCAAGTAAGCACCATGCTGTCTCCCTCTACTACACTCAAATTCATATGCTAATATGATAGATCATTTGGGTATAACCCCAAGAAAGCCTGATTTCAAGTCCCCTGTACATTTTGCTACATCAAGGGTTACATTGCCTTGATTCCCAACTCCAAGAACCCATTCCTGTTTCCTCCACTATCTTAAGCAGTTTTGTGAAAACATAACTTCCAAGGCCTTCACCAGTCGTATCTCAGAAGGCAGAGGACACCCCCACTGCTGATCCACTTACCAGCAACTTTTAAAACTATATTTGATTACTATTGTGTGATAATCTGCAGGCTCAACCAAGCTGGTGCTCTGCAGGTTCCCTTTCTCTCAAAGTCTCAGCCTCACTCCACTTTATTTTAGAAAGACTTTTAGTGAAATCTATGGGAAATCCCTTTTCCCAGATCTGGGGCACCATTTATTCTTTTATTTACTTTTTTACTGATCCTCTAGTATATAACAGTAAAATAAATAAAATAATAAATCAAAGGGGCTTCTCTTCCTTACTTCCTGCACCCCTTTCCTCCTTTCTCTCTACCTCCCTCTTGTCCTTTCTTCTTTTCTGTCCTCGTCTCTTTCTCCCTCCCTACCTCTCTTCCTCTCTTACTTCCTTATACTCTCCCTCCCTCCTTTTCTCTTTCTCTTCCCCTCTCTCCCTTCTTGTCTCTTCTTCTTTATGTAATACTGATTGACTCTCACTGTACTCCAGACACAAGTTTAACAGTGATGCACAAAACTCAGATGGGAGTGTAGTAGGTTATGCATCGGGCTGCTACTGCAAAGTCAGCAGTTCGGACCCATCAGCTGCTCTACAGAATATTTACAATCTTGGAAACCTAAAGGGGACAGTTCTTCTCTGCCCTATAGAGTCACTGTGAGTAGGAATCAATGTCAGTGGGTAGGTGGCTGAAGAGTTGAGTGGGAAGCTGAGAAAGGAATGAAATGAGTCTCAGAAAGTTTGCATGGCTTAACTTATTCATGGTTGTGGAGGTCATCATGTAAGGGGGTTGGACTTAATTCCAATTTAAATGGAAATCCATGGGCAATCTTAAGTGAGAGGTGACATGTGGCTGTTGTTGTGGTTAAGTGCCATTGAGTCAGTTCCAACTTATAGAGACCCTGAACAGATTTCCAAGGAGCAACTAGTGTACTTGAACTGTCAACCTTATGTTTTTTGGGGTTTCTTTTAATGTTACTCTTTTGGTAGAGAATGGATTTGAGTAGATCATATGAGGACAAAAGGAGTCTAATATAGTCTAAAACAGTCTTCCATAAATAAACATCTATAAGATACATACTGGTGTCCTGCTGAAGGATAATGCGCTGGACTGCAAGGTCAGTTTGAGCCACAATGTCAGCAGTTCAAACCCATCAGCTACTAGTCACTCCTCAGAAACCCTATACAGGGCCGCTATGAGTCAGAACTGACTTGACGGCACTTAACAACAACAACAGGATACACACACACCTTATAGCTCACACAAATGACAATGGAGAACTCATTATCTCCATTAAAAACCAGACTCTACTTTGGTCGCCTTTATCCAATAGATGTATATCTTCCCTGTGGCACCTACTACTTACTGATTCAAATTCTGTGTTCTAGAAAGGCTGAGTAGAGATTGTTTCATGAAAATGCTCCAAGTATTTGAAACCATCAAGGAATGATTGCCCTTGTCACTATGCTTTGCCTGGGTATTACAACAGAGGCGACAGCAACAATAATTAACAATTTACATTTAATTCTTCTATATACACCATCATAACATTTGGCTTCCTCCAACCTTGTGGACCAGCAGGACAAGTATTTTTAGCTTCAATTTACAAAGGATAAAAATCAAATTCAAAGGTGTGAAGTGTCCAAGTTTGGACAAACAACAAGCAGAAAAATTGGGCTCTGAACCAAGCCTTACAATTCTGGCCCAAACCTCGTTTTGCCCTAGGACAGGTGGGCAGCATTGATAAAGAATAAAATCATGGTTTGTGGCATCAGATTGAGTGCTTAAATTGCCTACATTCAAGTTTTTCAGATTCTTGCTGTAAGACTTTATCCTTTCTGAACTTTGGTTACTGAATCCAAAAAGAACAAGAGCATCTACCTCATGTGGTTGAATACAGATTAAATGAGCTAATACATTAAAACATGAAGTGTAGTGCCTATCCTATATTCAGAACTCCATAAATCAGATATTTTCAACATTCTATACCTTCTGATTCAAAATCAATAGTATCTGGAGGTCTGGTATAAAGTGGTTAGGTTTTGAATATTAAGGCTTCCAGGATGACAAGAATAAGGTATTTATTTAATCATGGTGTGACTCTTCAGCTGTAAGTTGGACACAGTGTTGTGAAAAATGTATCCCATAAATAAAAAGAGTAATTACTCATAGGCTCAAAAATATTATTTCCTTTCTCTATGCTTTGATTAAATTTCATTCCATCTAGGAATATTTCTCTGTATCCAAGACTGGTTAAACATTCCTCCATGGTTCACCTTTAAAACGTGGCACTCATTTGAAGTATAACACAGATGATGCTGCATTGAAAGTATTTGTCTGTCTCCACCATTAGACTGGAGTTGCTCTATGCCAGCAGCTTTTTATACATTCAGAACTCACGTAAATATAGCTCTGACTATGTGCCAACTGCAGTCCTGGTGTGGTGCTGTGGGTTAAAGCACTGGACTGCAAGGTCGATTTGAACCACAAGATTGGCAGTTCAAACGCACCACCCACTCCTTGGAAATCCTTTACAGGGTTACTATTAGTTGGAACTAACTCCACAGCAAACAACAACAGTGTGCCAACTACTATTCTAAAATCTTTACAGATAATGATTATTTAATCCCTAGATGATTCCCTATGAAGGAGGTACTGTTATCATTTCCTTTGCACCAACTAGAAAATTGAAATACAAAACAAAACAAAACCCCACCCTATCCAGAGAAGCAGCAACACCAGAGATGGTGGCAGAGATGGGGACATGGAAAGAGGGAGCAGCTGAGCACTCTGGACTCATAGGAAGAGAGGGACTGAGAGCTGGTGGCCAGGTGGCAGACTTGCAGAATGTGCCCTCTGGTGATGTAAATTATTATATATTTCTGAGTGTTTTTGTGTACAACCCCCCACCCCCAAAATAAATTAAAAAAAAAACAAAACAACAACAGAGGGAATGGAAGCAAATACTGTTGAATGATGATGCACGGAGGAGATTGTAATCATTACAATGAAAATGATGGTGTAAAAACTGATGTTCTTCCATGTAAACTATCACTCAGTTCACAATAAAAACTTAAAAAAATAAATAAAGCCCCCAAACCAGACCCATTACCATCAAGTTGATTCTGGCTCATGACAATCCCATTTGTCACAGCCTGGAACTTTTCCATAGGGTTTCTTTGCTGTGACTTTTATGAAAGCAGATTATCAGGCTTTCATTCCTCTGAACCACTAGATGGGTCCTAAACTTGCCAAACCATTTAGATTAGCACAAACCATTTACACCTCTCCCCACATCCACTACCTACTGCTGTTGAATCAATTGCCAAGCCAATTCTGACTCAGATTGCCCCCATGTAGGGTTTCCAAGACTGTAAATCTTTACAGGAGCAGACAACCTCATCTTTCTCCCAAGAACCACCGACCTTTTGGTTAATAGTCCAACACCTAACCGCAGCACCACCAGGGCCAGGACCACCAATTAGGAAACTGAGGCAGGGAAAGTCAAATTATATATCCTACAGCTGACAGGAATTCTTGTGTGGAATAAATGGTTAAGCATTGGACCATTAGCTGAAAGGTTGGCAGTTTGAATCCACCCAAAGGTATCTCAGAAAACATGCCTGGCAATCTGGTTTTAAAAGGTAAAGCCTTGAAAGTTCTCTGGAACAGTTCGCCTCTGCACACAGAATCAACTAGAAAGCAACTAACAACACAACAATGATTGGCAAACAGGGGGCGCTAACTTGCTGCTTCTTGTTCAGACCCCAGTGCAGATGCCATCCCTCATAGAAAGTTCTCTCGTTCATCACCATTTCCCTATTGACGTTTTCTGCCCTGCTGTTGACTTACGGATTGATGGGTTGTTTAGTCTTCCATCACTCATATGTAAGCTTTAAGAGGAAAGGGATTTCTTCTGTTTTGTTCACTGCTGTCCACCCACTGCTTAAAATACTTCCTGATACATAGTAGGTACTCAATAAATGTTTGATAAATACGTGAACAAATACATTCATTCCTTCATTACCAAATTTATTTAGCAATTAGAAAACAATGTATCCATCAAGTCATACATTCTTTCCTTCTCACAAAAGTTAGTGGCATAGTAAACTGAAGGTGCGAAGGGGGATGGGGCAGACTGCACAGGTAGAGATACATTTCTGCTCTGCTCTGCATCTTCTGGGCTTACAATAACATCACTTCTTTCCCAGCAACTGGACCACAGCTGGTGAGCTACCTTCCCTTCAGAAGGTTAAGAGAATTTCTGCTCCAAGTGAAAGGATGGAGAATCAGGAGGAAGCTGCACAGGGAAGAGATATACTACAATGTGGCATTAAGCCTGGGCTTTGAGATGCCCACTAAGATTCACTGGGAAAAAATAATACTTGAAAAAAGCGTAATGTCTAGTATTTATCACCTCGGTCTACTGGTAGTTCATTCTCCCTGACATCTATGGAGATTCTCAGAAACTAATATATTGTCTAACACCTGCCTTGCCAATGCTCTATGCACTTGGTTTTTTAAAAAAATTGTTAGCTTTAATTCTCACCTGTTGTTCTCTAATTAATTTTGCTTGCTCTAGGTCTTATGTAACCCATTAGCATGATATGCAATTTCTCAAACAACCTTTCTAATATACTCCCATTATTTTTCTTCTTTTAGCCTGTGCCCTCATCAAAATAAATACCCTCATGAGTCCTTATATGTAATTCTGGTGTGGTGCTGTGAGATAAGCTCTGGACTGCTAACCAAATGCTTGGTGGTCCAAACCCATCAGATGCTCCTTGGAAACCCTGAACAGGGTCACTATGAGTCAGAACTGACTCAATTGCACTGAACAACAACAACTTCAACAGTTCTTGTACACACTCATTCCATGTTCCTGCTAGTTCTGTCTAGACTGTTTCCTTCTCATGAGAATCCTGCATGCATATACTGGCTCTGCCCTTCCTGTCTCAAGGAAGACAACTCCTCCTCCTCCAAGCAGCCATTTCTGGTTCTCATCATCTCATTTGCATGTAATAAGCATTTCTTTTACATCTCCTTTTTTGTACCTTATTTATAACATTTCTTATTTTCTACCACAGCTGATATTCAAGGCCAAGAGACTTATTGTTCAACAAATATTCATTCCCCACCTCTTCTCAGGGACTCCTGGTATGGTGCTGTGGGTTAATACACCAGACTGCAAAGCCATTTGAATTGCAAGATCAGCAGTTCAAGCTCATCAGCTGCTTCTTGGAAACCCTATACAGGGTCGCTATGGGTCGGAACCAACTAAACGGCATTTAATAATAAAAACAACAACAATCTCTTCTCAGGATGAGTAGAGAAACTATCCCAGAGCCTACTGATGTTGGACATAACCATGTAACTTGTGTTGGCCAATCAGATGCTGGCAGTCATGATTGTGCGCCAGAGTGTATAATAGGGTTGTCCTCTTTGTGTTTCTGTCATTGCCATGAAAGAAATAGTTCTTGCCTAATCCTCTGGTACAAGTTACATGTGAGACATAAAAGCAGACCTGAACCCAACCTTAAGTCTGGTACAAGCCTAGCCAAGTCCAGTCTAAATCAGAAGACTCCCTGAGCTAACATGCGAATGTTTAAATGAGAATAAATGAACATGATTTTTCGTCACTGAGTTTTAGTCTAGATTTATTGTGGTAATTATTGTGATAATAACTGACAAATACAAAATCGTAACTTCTTTCTTGTACTCAGAGCTTCTTGAAGCTAGAGACAGTCTGATTAATCTGGTTTTACTCATGCAGTGATACAGGCACAATCCTAATAAATACTTGTAGAATGGATGAATAGATGGACGGATAGATGGATAAATAAATGAATAAAGAGCTCTAGAGAAAAAGAGTTTCAAGATCTAGATGACAATCTGATTTTGTGTACCTATTAGTTCAACAAGATACTGAATATTTATTTTATGTCAGACATTTTGCTTGTTGTTATTGTTGTTAGGTGCCATTGAGTCAGTACTGACTCGTAGTGCTCTATGTACAGCAGAATGAGACACTGCCTGGTCCTGACCCAACCTCACAATCATTGCTAGGCCAGACCACATCATTGCCACCACTGTGCCAATCCATCTCGTTGGGGATCTTCCCCTTTTTCTCTGACTCTACACTTTACCAAACATGATATTCTTCTCTAAGAAATGGCCCCTCCTGATAATACATTCAAAATATTAGAGACAAAGTCTGCCTAACCTGGCTTTCAAGCAGAAGCTGTATGTACTTCTTCCCATACAAATATATTGTTCTTTTGGCAGTCCATGGCACTTTCAATAGTCTTCAACAATATAACTCAAATGCATCAATTCTTCGGCAGTCTTCCTTATTCACTGTCTAACTTTTGCATGCATATGATAGAGGAAGGATATTCAATGGTGAACAAACCAGACAAGGCTCTGGATACTCATTGGTGGCTTAGGAAAACTTAAATCAGAGATTCAGAATGCAGTCAATGTGCAAACTCTGATTATCCTTGAATCGCATGCGAGGGCACCAAAATAATCAGAGAAGTAGTAATGGATAGAAAAGAGCAGGAAGATCCCTGTCTCATAGCTGGTTCCCATTAACTCAGTGAGGTTAAGAGAAAAGCTCAGACAGATGGGAGGCATTTGCATCTATTTGAAGAAAATGAATTAGTAAAAACTGACTCAATGGGTAAGACAAAAATCTATGGGGATAATTATTGGTGGGTCATTTTCTGATAGTTGAATAACACTTCTTTCCTTTTCTAATATTATGTATGAAGAGGCTGTTAGCATGTGGAACCTAAAAGTCATTAACGTTTGCAAATCAGACACCTGAATCCATGATGTCTAGATTCCACAGTCTAATCTCAGCATCCACCAAGGACTCTGCCTGGACCCTGACATAAATTGGTATGAATCCCTTTTCTGGAAGCTTCTCCTGATTATTAAGCATTTCTGTCACATTTTCCTGCCCACCCCACCTACTCACTCAGAAGGTAGCTTGTGGCTGATGAGTTCCATTTCACAGCTAAAGGAGCTCCAGGAACGAAGAGCATAGCTCCTGAAATTCCTAAATAGTGGATGGCATCATCAGAGCCAAGATTTAATTTTAAACACTGCTTTCCTGATCTTCCCTTGTTCTGGACACCAGCCACTGAGAAGTACAATTCATCCAGGAGTGTGTTTTGTTTTAATATCAGCTAAAGATCTTAGTTTGCTTCTTTGTTTTGAAAAAGCAGGTGGCTAGGACAGATGGACTATTATTAGATAGAAAAGACAACTCTAAGAAAAAAGATGACACTTCAAGAAAAAATGCATTGCCATTTGCAAAGCTACCACCATTCAGATAGAAAGAATAATATGGGTTTAGATTATTTTATTTTTTACCACCTTCAACAAATACCACTTGGATATGCTCGCATACACTAATGAGGACACAGCTGAAAGAAAATCAACTTTTAGCTCAGGTAGAAGGATATGAACAGATAACTATTTCTTAATCACTGTGCAATTCAAATATGCTAATGTATGCACAACATTTAGTACAGTATCTGGCATGTGACAACAACAACAAAAATCATAAAAGTAGCATTTATTGTACACCTACATTTATTGTACCAGGCAGTAGGCTAAATATTTTGAGCATCTCATTTCATTTAACCTTTTTAACACTCTATGAGCTAGGGACTATAAATATCTCCATTTTATATATGAGGAAAATAAAGTTCAGAAAGCTGAAATTCCTTGTCCATTGTCACACACCTAGCAAGTAAAGGGATGAAGATTTGACTCCACAGCTACTGATTACAATTACTACTACACACTCCTTCTCATAGTCAAGATCATTGTTGTTGTTGTTGTTGTACCGTCATGTTGGTTCTGACCAGTAGCCACTCTGTATAGGGTTTCCCAGGAGTGGCTGGTGGGTTTGAACTGCTGACCTTTTGGTTATTTTTAAAGTGTTCCTCTGACTTTTGGTAGAGAGTGGATTTGAGTAGAACAAGAGAGGACAAAAGGAGTCTATCACATCCTTGGAAACCCTATACAGGGTCGCTATGAGTCAGAACTGACTCAATGGCACTTAACAACAACAACAACAATAACGGAAGAAAAGTCACTGTGTGAGAGTAGTTTTCTGGAATGTTCCTACTAAATGAAACTCTTACTTGGAATGTAGGGATGCAAGTTTAAGTGTAGCATTTAGGACTAAACTGTAAGAAATAAGGAATGATGAAGGGAAAGTTCTGAAGTCCAAAAGAGTTGAGTTTAAATCCTGACTTCAGGCTATAGTAGCCTAGCTCGGTACTTTCTGAGTCATATGAAAAATGAGCATTCGGTGGATTATGTTGTTGTTATGTGCCATGGAGTCGGTTCTGACCCATAGTGACCCTGTAAGGGTTTCCGAGGCAGTAAATCTTTATGGGAGCAGAAATCCTCATCTTTCTCCCATGGTAGTTTTGAACTACTGACCCTGAGGTTAGCAGCCCAGTTCGTAACCACTATGTTACCAGAGCTCCTTTCAGTGGATTATACTATTCCCCAATTTCGCACTTCTCCCATTGTCATGTGAACTTTGTCCATTACTTTTATTGAAGAGGGAAAAGTCTTTTTTCCTATCCTTTGAAGCAGGGTGAAGGAACCCTCCAGTATAGTTTTTAAGCATTCGTGTTCTAACAAAAACTAAGAAAAAGAGGTGTAAAGACAACGGTTGGAAACCTTATGGGGGAGTTCTACTCTGTATTATAGAGTCACCGTGGATCAGAATTGACTTCACAGAAACTGGTGAATCAAAAATTGACTATGTGGCTTCTTTTGGACAATAAAAACATGGTGTGCCAATTTTGAGCCTTGTTTATTTCTGCTTGCTGTCATATACTTCTGCAATCACCAGGAGAGATACATGCCTGGGCCAGCCTGTTGGTCTCAGAAGGAGGATGAGAAACATGTAGAGCAGCGATTTCTTAACTAAGTTTCTCCAGCGAAACCCAGAGGAGAGCTGAGTCCCAATTGACTCATACGCACATTGATGACCAGGTCTTGATTGGCCGTTCTCCAAATCAACCCACAGGCATATAAGATTTAATAATAAATACTGATTCTTTTAAGCTTCTAGATTTTGGGGTAGTTCACTACACAGTAAAAGGTAACTGATATGAGGATTAATCATACATACCCTGCCAATATCTAACACCTAGTAACTGTTTAATAAATAAGACTTTCCTTTCATACTTCCCTTAACTGATCACAAGTCCCAGTTCATTCCAGTGAAAGTTACAAAATGATGTAAAGTTCATGTGTCATCCAGGGACAGATGCCAGTGAAGAAAGACCATTTATCACTGTTTCCTCTTTGACTTCTTTCTGAGGTGAGAATGCAAAGCAAGAGACACATGTGGACCTCCTGCACCAAGAGCATGCAACTCCATGGCCTGACAGCCTCAGAACAAGCTTTCCCCAAGTAATTATTTCCACAGCCACGACTGGTTATTTCTGCATCAAAATCAGTTCCCTCTTCACTCCTGATTTTCCATTTCGGTTAAAAAAAAAAATGACACTGTCTGATTTAGCTTATGGAAGTGGACAGGGAGTTTGGGGAGGGGTAGAAACATGGAGAAGAAAGGCAAAGAAGGAAAGGGAAAAAGATCAAAACACATTACTCACCCAAATGGGCTTTACAAATATAAAGTGCTAATGAAATCTGAAATAACAACAATAATTATGCTTCCAAGGCCAAAGCCTCACATTTCTTATCATGAATATTCATTCCCATGTTATTTTTCTAAGGAATAAAATTAAGTGAGGTAGGAATATGTATGTAGGTTGTTTTTACCATGGTTGTTTTTTTGTTTTGCTTTTTTGATTCCTCCTGTTCTATTTTTACTGGATCAAGGCAGGTTCCCACGGCTTGATATTGTTTGCATTGTAACATTCTTTGTGGCTCTGATTTTTGTCTCACTGTGTTCCCACATACAGACATCCTTAAGTGGAAGATGTTTAAAGTATCAATAAAATGTAAGTTAAAAGAAGCGGGGAAAGAACAACTCTAGGGGTTCAATGGTTACTGGTGAAATGTCTCTTTGACTTAGAGCTTGGCAGCCAGTCATCTGGACAACAGAACCCAATTCATCTTTTATAATTGGCATGGAAGATTAGAAAGCTATTGTGAAACTGTCAATGTTAAGTGCTGTTGAGTCAGTTCCGACTCATAGCGACTCTGTATAGTGTTTCCGAAGAACAGCTGGTGAGTTTGAACCACCAACTTTGTGGTTCAAACCAACCTTGAGGTCCAGTGCTTATCCTACAGTGCCACAATATAGAGGGGTACCATTTGCTGTCTGAAGTGGTCTTCAATTGGCTCCCAAGTCTAGAAGTACATCTGTGCAGAGATAGTCACTACATTGTACTGTAAATATACATACAGTCTGGCCAGCTGCCTCTGCAGGCACTCCCAAAGGTAGCAAGATCCCCACTGTCACTAAGGAGGAAAAACCTGGCTCATCTCAACCAACTATGATGTAATCAGTGGCCTATATTTCAGGACTGAGAATCAGAGTGTCAACACTGATAATACCACTCTTGAGAGGGTGGGAACAGGGGAATTCAGGGCAGGAGAAGTAGAGGAGTGAGACAGGAATCACACCCTTTCAGCAATTCCTATGGGAATAACTAGACCCAGGAGCTGTGAGCCAGAGGGCTCTGAAAAGCAGCCTGATTTGTCAAGTCAGCAATCAGGCAGAAAGATCCAGAGACAGGAAAAGGAGCTTGGGGAATGGCTGAGTACTGGTCTACCCTGGGAGAACTAGGCACCTAGGTCACCAGGCTGAGCGGCTAGGGATGGGAGAGAAAACTTAATAACATGGTAAATGCAGGCATATTTACCACTTGCTAAAACATAGAAATGGTACTGATGCCACACATTTGCTTACAACCTTCAAGGGCTTTCTGCTGCCATTACTATAACAATCTGGTGTGGCGCTGTGGTATAAATACTGGACCACAAAGTCTGTTTAAACCTCAAGGTCAGCATTTCAAACCCACCAGTTAGCTGCTCCTCCAAAACCCTATATAGGGTTGCTATGAGTCAGAACTGACTCACTGGGACTTAACAACAACATTATAACAATCTAAAGCCCTTAACTTAATATTCATGGCTCTGCTTGCTGTGATTTCAACTTACTTTTCCTTTTTTTTTTTTTTTTTTTTTAAGATTGCAATCATAAGTTTAAACACCCACCCACAAACTGCCATTGAGTTCAGTTCGATTTCAATTGCGTGTATTAGAGTAGAACTGTATTCTATGGAATGTTTAATAATGAACTTTTTTTGAAGTAGATGGGCAAGACTTTCTTCCAAGGAAACTCTGTGTACCGGAGCCTCCAACCTTTTGAATGAATAGCTGAGCATGTTAACCATTTGCATTATCAAGGACTCCAGCTAGCATTTACCAAAGTTCAAACTCATTGCAATGAGTCAATTATGACTCCTAATGCTCCTCCAGGATAGAGTAGGACTGTCTCACAGTGTTTCCAAGATTGTGACTCTTCATAGAAGCAGACTACTGATCTTTTGCCCACGGAGTGGCTGCTGATTTTGAACCTCTGACCTTTTGGTTAGCAGCAGAGCAGAGTACACTATCAGGGCTTCTAGCTAGCATTTGGTGGTTGTGTGGGGAGGAATCAATCCCAATTCATAGTGACCCTGTATAGGGTTTCTGAGGCTGAAATTCTTCACAAGAGCAGAAAGCCTTATCTGGTAGATGTGAACTGCTGACCTTGTGGTTAGCAGCTCAACTCATAACCCATTATGGTACTATTGTTGTTGTTAGGTGCTATCAAGTTGGTTCCGATGCATTGGTAACGTTATAGTGAGTTTCTAAGGAGCAGCTGTGGGATTGAACCACCTACTTTGCAGTTCAAATGGATCTTATGGTCCAGTGCTTATCCTATAGTACCACACCAAGACGTCAAGAGCTATGCTACTAGAGCTAGCATTTGTTGTTATACTTGTTGTTAAGTGCTGTGGAGTTGGTTCCAATTCATAATAAACCTGTACAGAATTTCTGAGCATGAACTGCAGACTTTTCAGTTCATACTGACCTTGCAGTCCAGTGCATGAACTCACAGCGCCACACTTAGGGAATGCTTATTTGAGGTAGACACTATTCTGAGTCCTTACACACATTGAATTTTAACAACAACACTTGCTGTTGTTATTGTTATTAAGTGCTGTCAAGTTGGTTCCAATTTATAGCAACCCTGTATTGGGTTTCCAAGGAGCAGTTGGTGAGTTTGAACCACTAACCTTGTGATTAGCAGCCCAGTGCTTGATCTACAGTGTCATCCTAGGACTCCTACAACAACAACAACTGTAGAAGGTAGGATTTACTATGTTAATGTCATAGATGAGGAAAATGGGACTCATGGGAGTTACCTGGCTAAGCCAAAGTAACATAGTAAATAGCCAGATCAAATTCAAACCCAAAAAGTATATTTTCAGAGGCCATACTCACAAATAATACATAATACATGACTCACAATCCCTAGAACAGTAATCTGCACTTGGTGGTTATATCAGTTGGGAATGAGCTTGATTTTAAGTAACAGAAAATCAAAACCATTAAGTAAGATAGAAACCTATTTATAAAACAAGCCTGGAGACAGCAGTACAGGGACGTACTAGCAGTTTCACAGCGATCAAGAACCTGAATTGCTTCTATGTCTCGATGGCTCTGGTCTTCAGGGTTCAAAATGGCTACTTGAGTTCCAGCCATCACATGCATGATCTACATAGTAGGCTGGAGTAACATCAGAATGCCTAGCTAGAAGTGCAGCACAACACTTCTGCTTATATCTTATGGACTAGACTTAGTTACTCATAACTGTAGAGGAGCTGTGGGAGATGGCCTTGCAGATGAAATCAAGAAATATGTTATTAAGGAAGAAGAAGAAAGTAGGTGCTGAAAGCAATTAGCAATCTTTTCGTAGCAGGTCTCCTGTAAAAATCTACTTCAACAATTATTTCTTGAAACCAATCTCTATGTGAGACACTAAGCATGCAGATTTCAAAGGAAGTCCAAAGTGCCTCCTCCTTCAGAACTTATCATTTAGTTGGGAATGTGAATAAAACATTTCTTAAAATGCTACATAGATATAAGCTCTGATGAGGTGAGTACAGGGCTCTTTAAGAGCCCTTTGTGGATGAACACTTAATTCATTGACTGACTGATGGAATGAATTAATTTGAGCATAAAGATTAAATAAGCTCATCTCTTGGCTCCATTTTAGTTGGCACTGGAGACCGAAGGACGGCTCTTGGGTGTTGAGGGAATATAAACTTGAAGGAAAGAAGACAGATCCACCATATCCCAAAAGTGACTGGCCCACTTTCTATGTTTGAGCAGATTGCTTAATATCTCTAAGGCTTAGTTTCTTCTATCTATAAACTGAAATTATATTGCTTCTTTCATAGGGTTGGTGGGAGGAGGTTTCAGCAAATGTTAGCGCTTTATTGTACGTCAAAGAGATACAGCCTTGGCCACATCACATGTTCTCTTCATCAGTTTTAGATGAAGCTGAGATTGAATTTGATTTTTTTTTTTCCCTTAAAGGTGGAAAAAAGGGGCCTGTCCCTTAATTACTAGTCATTGACCTTCACACACACAAAATTGTAACCCTCTCAGCCCATCAAAGGATGCCCTTTGAAATGCTGAACTAGACAGTGAACAGAAAATATCTGCCAAAAGGCTTCTTTTCTTCCAGAGATAAAAGCAACTTGAAATTCATATAAGTCCTGTGCCCTTGTTAATTAATCACAATTTGCATTAAAAGCTTAAACTTCTTTGATTCAGGAAGCTCAGGAAACCAGACCCTTTTTCTGCTCTGTAGAAGGGAAGTGAGTGGACAGTGAGGCCAAAGGAGGAGATTTTGTGGAGAAGAGTGGATGGTCTGTTGCCTACCAGGACAGATGTAGTAGGCAGGGAGGGTTGCAGGCCCCCAAGTGAGAAGACCACTATATTTGTGCTGGTTCTACCCCAGCATTAAAGAGAAACACAGGCCGCCGAAGTACCAATTCTAATATAGCTTTCTTTCTAACATTCATTCATTTGATGTGAGTTTATAGTAGTAACTTCTAATCATTCATGTAACACTTAATTAGTGACTTCTGGCTCCATGCCAGTGTGGGACACAGTACAGAATAAGACATACACTTGCCTTAACTTCTGAAGAGTCTGTCATAAAGTTCTCAAATAGAGGTGATTTTGTCCCCCAGGGGACAGTTGACAATGTCTGGAAACATTTTTAGATGTCGTAACTGGAGGGAGTGATGCTGGCATCTAGTGGGTAGAGATTAGGGATGCTGCTAAACATCCTACAATGCTCAGGACAACCTCCCTGACAAAGAATTGACAATAATGCTAAACTGAGATATTCTCAGCAGGAGACACAAACATTTCAACAAGGAATTTCAATAAAGCATAGTAAGTGCCATGTTCTAGCAAAACCAAGCAAGTCTGTGTCAGGAAAAGCCTCTCTAAGCAGTGTATAAGCTGAGATGATAAAAATGAGCAGAGTGAAGGGACTGGGCAGAACTGGGCAGGGAAGCAGAGGGAACAGCATGCATAAAGCTTAAAGGGGGAAGAGGACAAAAAATGTCCGAGACACTGAGAGGTCAGTATAGCTGGAGGGGAGAGAGAAGGGGGAAAGGATGAGAAGTACAGCTGGTAGGTGAAGAGAAGTTGGGGCAGGAAAGGCTGGTGAGCTGTGTTTCAGAGTAGGATCTTATGCTAAGATTAATACAGAGTGCCTGGAGGATTTTAAAACAGATAGTGACATGATAGAAGTAGGTTTTAGAAAAATACATTGCTCGGCATTGTTCTAGGAACTTGAGGGTGGATAGAAAAATATCAAAATGACAACTTTCTGACTCCAATGATAAGGATTTATTAAATCCCCACTTTTGCCTTTGCTACTTCTTTTTTGATACCAACAGTACATATGGTAGTTCTCCCTTCACCCTAACAGCCTGGAGGTAGTTCAGCCCTTACAAGATACAGGGCATGCTTCTCCAGATTACAAAGTCAGTCCAAGATCTCAAATGCCAGCTGTAAGCATGGGAGTCCACACATCATCACTTCTGATCTGGCTCCAAATGCAGGGATTCCCTTAAACACTTTAGGGTACCAAGTATAAGTCCAGGGGTTCCCCAGATCCACATTTCTGACATGCTGACACCCACTACTCTTTCAGACTCAATAATTCACTAGAAAAATTTACAGAACACATGGAAAATGTTATACTTAATGATTACTGGAAAAAGAATACGAATAAAGACATATAGGAACTAGGGGGTTTCCTAGCGTGAAATTCCATGTTCCAGAAAGGACACACTAGCCTCCTAATTGTCATCTCTTTCATCAGCTAGGAAGCCTTTGGAGCTTCGGTGTCCACAGTTTTTATTAGTACTTCAGAGCACAGACTGAATCTTCTACCTCCCCTCAGATAAGCTGATATTATGAGGGTCTTTCTGGCTTAGTCAGCCCCTACCCAAGTTATTTCATTTGGGTAAATGCTCATGTATTATCTAGAGGACTAAAGAAAATAAGAACACTTTAATCTCTAAAGAAATTCCAAACCTTTAGAATTTATCTCTCTCTCAGGAACAAAGAGCAGAGTCAAAGTTCTTTGAGTAAGACTGTAAATTCCACTGAAGCGTATATAAACATCATTTGAGGCTTGGAAGTCTGATGAGAGAATAAAAATAGGCCCTGATAGAAACCAGAAAAACTAGATTGTGCTTACTACCACCCCACAAAATGACTAGAGTTACTAGTCTAATAGACACTGGTGGAATCACCATGACTGTGGCCAATAGATACCCTTCAAGTCTGGAACTGAACCCACTCCCAGGGACCAAGTTTCAACCAAATACCTATAAAGTGATTAGAAACAACAGGTAGGAATGTGCTCATCGATTCAATCAACTCATATGAGATGAAAAGGGCAGTATTTACCCAAAAACAAAACTCAGAAGTCAGGAAGGGGCAGGAAAGAAGGACAAATGGAAATGGGGAACCCAGGGAGGAATGTTGTTACATTGAGAGGACTGTAAGCAATATCACAAAACAAAATGTGTAAAAATTGTTGAATGGAAAACCAATATGTTCCATAAACTTTCACCCAAACTACAATAAAGATAAACAAATCAAAAGTTTAGGTTTGGAATTGAAAATAAAACAAGTAAAATACATCCTGGACATCAAGTAGCTGCTGGGATACAAATAATGTATCAAAGATGCCTTGAGACAAGTTTGTTTCCATTTACAGGGTCAAGGGGAAACTAGTCAGGGGAAAACTTTTGGGGACTGAAAAGAAGGTGGCATTCCAGTGTTGGAACAAAATGAAGAGGTGATTAATCAAAGCAGGGAAGGGAACTGGGATTGAAGTCATAGCTAAAAGGAGGGAGCACAATGTGGAGTGTGAAAGTGCCAACTATAAAATGAAGTGAAAAATAATAAATAAATGAAGAAGTTAGCACTTATTTACCACTGAACTTCGTCCAGCCCTCATTCTTCTACAGTTTCAGACTAAATATTTTCCATTCCTCATATGTTGTAGGATTTCTCTTACTTTTTGGGATATGGTACCTGGAAAATTCTGCCTTCCCTTCTTCTTCAACCCTATATTCACCTAATTAACACCTTCTCAGCTTGCAGGTTTCAGATTGACCATCACCTTTTATAGAAATTTCTCAATGAATTCCTACACTTGGAGACTGGAATTGCTCTACATTAGGGCAAGAGACATGTTGTGCTGTCCCTGGCTGGACCACATTACTTAGCACAGTCCTAGCAAACTACTCATTGACTTGACATTGGAAGCTAGAATACAAGGGTGGAATCAAATCGGAAGAATGACTCAGGGTCAAGGTCAGAGTTTTAAAGCTGAGGTTTCCAACTCAGAGAGTGATATGCAGGTTGGCTCGAGGGCTTAAAGTTGAGGGCTGCACCAATAAAGTGACACAAATGTATTTTGTTGCTGTTGTTAAGTGCTTTTGAGTTGTTTCAACCCATAGCAACTCTGTATAGGGTTTCCAAGGAGTGACTGGGTGAGCTTGAACCAACGACCTTCCTGTTCAAACCGACTTTGCAGTCCAGTGCATTAACCCACAGTGCCACACCAGGACTCTAAATGAATATACAGACTGGCATAAATTAATTCCTTTAGGAGGAGAGAGGAGCCAGGGCAAGTTGAGTGGGAAAAGGACATTTTAGCTTGACTTTGATGGACACACAGGCTCTGGTGCCACTACTGCATGTGTCTGTTCCCTCTGCCTTGGCATATGTTGATCTGACAAATAGTCCTCTACACACCACTATCTTCATCAGAGCACAGGTGTGGCTTAATGTGCAGAGTGTCACTAGGTTATGTTCCACCAAGGACACTTATTATGTGCAATTGCAGACTAAAATCTCTAGACGCATGCATTAAAATCACAAAACACCAACAGCATATTCAACACAGCATTTGTTATGTATTCATAATCATGGATTTTGTTTGCAGACACATAAAAACTTGCATTTTTCAAAAAAATTACCCCAATAAAGCCTCATTTCTTCTTCATATTAGTAACGTGATGTAGGTGGGGCAGACATTGTTATGTTTATATAACAGATGAGAAAGGTAAGGCACAGAGAGGTGGAGTGACTTGTCACAAGTCACACAGCTATAGTTATACAACCAGGGATGGAGTACCAGACCTCTTAGTTGGCAATTAATCAATTCATTCCAGTCCAGTGTACAGTGTAGTCATATTTTCCACTTGGTTGGTTAGTTCGTTATGTGCCACAGAGTCAGTTTCAACTCATAGTGACACTGTCTATGGTTTCCAAGGCTATAAATCTTTATGGGAGCAAAACCCTCATCTTTCTCCCACAGAACAGCTGGTAATTTCAAACTGCTGACATTGGGGTTAACAGTCCAGCTTGTAACCACTTTGCGACCACTAAATGGTGAAAAAATATGTCTGATTGTCTCTCATACTTCGGATATGCTATCAGGTGGGACCAGTCCCTGGAGAATGACATCATGCTTGGTTAAGTGGAGGGACAGCAAAAATGAGGAAAACCTCCAATACATTGCATGGGCACAGTGGCAGCAGCAATGGCGTCAAGCATAACAATGATTGTGAGGTTGGTCCAGAACTGGGGAGTGTTTCATTCTGTTGTTCATAATGTCACTATTAGTCTCAACCTACTCGATGGCACCTAACAACATCATTAACTCAACCCAATCAACAACATTCTTATCAATGGAGAAAAGATTGAAGTTGTCAAGGACTTCATTCTTCTTGGATCAACTATCAACACTTGTGGAAGCAGCAGTCAAGAGATCAGATGACGTATTGCACTGGGCAAATCTGCTGCACAGGAACTTTTTAAAGTGTTGAGGAGCAGAGATCTCAGCTTGAGGCCTAAGGTGCACCTGACCCAAGCCATGGTATTTTCAATAACCTCATATGGATGTGAAAACTGGACAGTGAATAAGGAAGATCATAGAAGAATTGATGCCTTTGAATTGTGGTGTTGGAGAAGAATACTAAAAGTGCCATGGATTGCCAAAAGAACCAATAGATCTGTTTTGGAAGAAGTGCAGCCAGAGTGCTCCTTGGAGGCCAGGATGGCTAAGCTTTGTCTCTCATACTTTGGACATATTGTCAGGAGGGAACAGTCACTGGAAAAGGATGTCATGCTGGGTAAGATGGAGGGTCAGAGAAAAAGAGGAAGACCTCCAATGAGATGGATCAGCCAGGTGGCATCATGGATGGCATCAAGTGTGGCAGCGGTAGTGAGGTTGGCCCAGGATCAGACATTGTTTCGGTCTATGAGTCGGTTCCGACTTGATGGCACCTGACTCAGGATCTATGAGTCGGTTCCGACTTGATGGCACCTGACAACAACAACAACAACTGTAGTATGGCTCAGAGTCACTGTACCAAAAAGAAATGGTCAATGTTCAGTCATTTCAAGTAGTAACATATGATCAAGAGCCAATGATCCTGAAGGAAGAAGTCCAAGGAGCATTGAAGGCATTGACAAAGAACAAGGCTCTGGGAATTGAAGAAATACAAATTTAAATCTTTCAACAAAGTGATGTGGCACTGGAGGCGATCACTCATCTAGGCCAAGAAATCTGAAAGACAGCTACCTGGCCTTTTGATGGGATGAGACCCATATTTGTGGCCATTCCAAAGAGAAGTGACTCAATGGAATATGGAAATCATCGGACAAGATTATTAATATTGTACACAAGTAAAACATTGCTAAAGCGAATTCAAAAGCAGGTGCAACGGCACATCAACAAGGAACTTCCAGAGGTTCAGGTTCGATTCAGACGGGGACATGGAATGAGGAATATCACTGTTGATATAATATGGATCATGGCTGAAAACAGACAATACCAGAAAGATGCTTACCTGTGCTTTATTGACTACAGAAGGGCTTTCAATTGTGTGGGTCATATCAAGCTATGGTTAACACTGCAGAGAGTGAGTGCTCATGAGGAACCTATACATAGACCAAGAGGCATTTGTTTCAACAGAACAGAAACACAGAATGGTTTAAAATTAGCAAGGGTGTATGCCAGGGTTGTATTATTTCACCATACTTATTCGATCTTCATGCTGAGCAAATAATCCAAGAAGCTGGCTTAGATGAGGAAGAACGTGGCATCAGGATTGGAGGAAGACTCATTAACAACCTGCGATATACAGATGATACAACCTTGCTTGCTGAAAGCAAAGAGGACTTAAAATATCTACTGATGAAGATCAAAGACACTATCCTTTGGTATGGGATGCATCTCAATGTAAAGAAAACAAAAACCCTCACCACTGAACCAATAAATAACATCAAGATAAATGGAGAAAAGTTGAAGTTGTCAAAGACCTCATTTTTGTTAGGATCAACCATCAATACTCATGGAAGCAGTAGTCAAAAAATCAAATGACATATTGCATTAGGCAAATTTGCTGCACAAGATCTCTTTAAACTATTCAAGAGCAAAGATGTCAGTTTGAGGACTAAGTTGCACCTGACCCAAACCACAGTACTTTGAATAGCATCATATGCCTGTGAAAGTTGGACAATGAATAAAGAAAACCATAGAAGAATTGATGTATTTGTGTTATGGTGCTGAAGGAGAATACTGAAAATATCATGGATGTCATAAGAACAAACAGTCTGTGTAGGAAGAAGTACAATCAGAATACTCCTAAGAAACCAGAATGGTGCAACTTTGTCTCTTATGCTTTGGACATATCATGAGGAGGGACCAGTTCCTGGAGAAGGACATCATGTTTGGTAAAGTATAGGGTAAGTGAAGAAGAAGAAGATCGCCAACAAGATTGATTGACACAGTGGCAGCAGTAACGGGCTCAAGTGTAGCAATGATTGTGAAATTGGTGTAGAACCTGGCAGTGTTTCATTCTGTTGTGCATAAGGTCATTATGAATAGGTACTGACTCTAAGGCACCTAACAACAACAATAATACTATGGAATGTTTGTTGGTGTTAAGTCCTGTCAAATTGGTTACTACTCATAATGATCTTGTAAAGGGTTCCTGAGGAGTGACTGGTGGATTTGAATGGTCAACCTTGTGGTTAGCATTCAATGTTTATCCTATGCCACATAAGAACTCTGTGCAATGTTTAATAGGGTCAGATATAATTGATGTTAATAATAGGAGAAACTCGTGTGTGTTCCCTTAATTTATAATTTCTATTTCAGGGGTTTTACCTTCCCTGATTGACCTAAGAGGAAATTAATGTCTCTACAATAGAATTTAAATTCTTGTGATTTAGTAATAGAAATTAGGGTGGATTTTAGAAATAAAGTATTAGTTGATAATAACATATACTTATATTCATCTAAAGTTAAAAATAACAAAAACCTATTTGCTAGTTATATTCATGTTAGTTAAAATCAACTAAGAAAATCACTAAAAATCAAAACATCTACAGGAAAACTGTTTCTCCCCTGAATTTTAACATTAAGACAAAGAAGAGAAGGTTACTGTTGAGGTAATGTAGGTCACGCCACCTATAATCGACAGCTGTAACTAGTTAAATAATGGCACTGAGTCCTCATAAACCCTTTCACCTCAAACTTGCTGCCATGCAAATGCACTTACATTCTTTTTGTTCTCCTCCCCGTATCTTTCCCGTCAATCTTTTCTGTGCTCCTTTTTCTCTCCCACTTGTTTCTTAGACTGCTTCCTGTCTGTGATGTTTCACATAATAAAGCCAATGATAACAAATGTTCGCTAATTCTTAACAAGAAAGAAGTATAGCGGCGTTGAATTAGGCACAGATTCATTGCGTCGTCTTAAGCCTTTCAGCATTGTGTGTTTTGGAGCATTTATATAAAGCAGTGCCTTTTTATGGCATTCACGTTGTCTTTATCTTTCTCTCTCATTGCTTTATGCACACACACACATGCTTGCTGTGGCAGAGGTTGTTCCTAAGCAAACTTTGCTGAAACAGTGTTCTCTCACACATAAATCACTTCCTCCCCAAGAAGGCAAATACTTTTGCCACATAGGCGGCGTAGGCTGGCTCACTCTTAGTCCTGAAATACTCACCCTGACTGTCAATCATTTAGCACCATAACATGGAGAGCTTTCTGAATTCTGAGCAGTCAGGTGAGCGTCCGACACTGGACATCAGCTCACAGTGCTTTCCTCAAGGTGACTCCATCTAACAGGTTCGGGATGGTCTGAAGGACCATGTCAGGAGACAGATCTGATTAGTGGTGGTAGCCCTCCCAAATGACTTCTATTGTCAGCCTGAAGAGCAAACCATACACAAGCTTTCGAGAGCTAATGTCAAAACTCAGGCAAAGCTTCGGACAGATGCATTATGGCTTGGAGAAGCCGTGGAGGGCACCTCACTCCTCCCATATTAGTCAAAGGGGAAAGAAATTACACGCGACTTACTGAAGGTTGCAAATATACAAATACTGATAATGCAATTCCCTATTACACAAAGGAAGAAAACACATAAATGGGTTAATTAGCTTCTATGCAGAATTTAATTAGAGCATCTTTGTTCACTGAGCTTCAACCAGAATCTCAATTATCAATCCCTATTTCCAGGATTCCTGAGCACGGACATACAATTTCACTGTCACAGCCAATCTCAACGTGAAATTTTTATTATTTTGAAGTAAGTCCATTATCACAGACGCAATGGCTTTCTTTGGTGCTTGAAAGGTTTTGGTTTGTTTCTCCTCCCTTGGTGGCACAGTGGTTAAAATGCTCCACCGCTAACTGAATATTCAGCAGTTTGAACCCACCAGCAGCTCTACAGGAGAAGATGGGCAATCTGCTTTCTTAAAGGTTTACAGCCTTAGAAACCCTATGGGGCAATTGTACTTTATCTTATAGGGTCTCTATGAGTTGGAATCCACTCGATGGCTATGGTTATACGAAGGGGCTTCAGAAAGTTTGTGGGAAAGCTCCATTACCTTTTAATTTCATTTTTCCACGAACATTTTAAATTCCCCTTGTTAAGTATATAACGATGAATTGGCCTTTTAAAAGTCTAGATTACAGTCAGGACTGGAAACTCAGGTGATTTTTATTTTTTTCTCTATAAATGAAAGTGAGTGCCCTTGGTCATGTTATAACTCCTTTAATCCTCACAGCAACCCTCTGAAGTAGGTCTTATCAGCATTTGCTAAATCAACTGAGTCACAGAGAGGTTAAGGGATTTGCCCAAGGATTTGAACTTAGACTCTGACTTCTAAATCTATACCCTTAAATACTGGGTTACTATGACTCTCAATAATGAAATAATCTCTTGCTATAAGAAAGCCAATATCTATTCTATTGGAATCATAACTGAACAAATTAATTTCCTTTACAAGAATGATAATAAATGAAACTGTTTTGATGCTGAGTGACAGAAACCAGACACATACTTAAACAAAAGGGAAAATGTATTATGGTGTGGGGAGTTATTGAGGAACCTAAGGCCAGGAATACATGTAAGACTTAGAAATAACCAGAACCAATCACTGAAATAGCATCAGGAATTTTACCCTGTTCTGATTCATATTTCTTTCTACTATTCCCCACGCCTGCTTTCTTCTTTTTCAGTTTGCTTTAAAAAAAAAAACACAACATTTTTTTTGCGTGTGAATTGAGTGAAATCAGTAAAATCAGTTTTACATTCAACAATTCATACACATTTTGTTTCATTTCATTGATTACAATCCCCTCAATCTAACATCCCTTATCCCACTTCCTGTTCTTGTTCCCATTCCTCTTTCTTTCTCAACCCTTCTGAATCTTGTCCTTAAGTAAATGCTGCCCTCTGATCTCTAAAGTTGACCATTCTATGGTATGTATAACTCATTAGTGTTGTTGTCCCAACCTTTATACCTATCTATTACTTGGCTAAAAATCAAACCATGAAAGCAAGTTCAGTTCCAGACCTGAAGTTTAATAAAGGGCCATAGACTTGAGGTTCTTCCAGTCTCTTTCTGACCAATTAGACTGGTCTTTATTTTGAAAAAATCATTTTGAATTTTGTTGCACATTTTCTCCCACTCTATCCAGAACCTTCTACTGTGATCCCTTTCAGAACAATTGTAAGTGGTAGCCAGGCACCATCTAGTTCTTCTGGACTCAGTGTTCTGAAGACTGGTGTTTATGTGTTCCATTGGACTAACTGTTTTCAAGCATCTTTAATTTTCATCACTCTTTTTTCCTCCATACAGGGAGAGATCCATACTTGCACCTTAGATAGCTACAACTTTTAAGATCCCAGTCACTACTTACCAAATTAGGATGTAGAACATTGAGTTTGTGGATTTCTTGTTAAGTGCAGTCAAGTCGGTTCTAGCACATAGCAACCTGTAGTGTTTCCAAGGAGTGACTGGTGGTTTTGAACGCTGACCTTTTGTTTAGCAATCCAGTGCTTATGCTACAGTGTCATATTAGGACTCTGTTTTTGGACTTTGTTATGACAAATTGACTCTGGTGTCCCCTTAAGATTACAGTTCTGAGCCCCCCAGGCCCAGGTACTCATTCCTTCAAGATATTTGTTAATGTTTAAGACATGTTCATAATTTTACCCCTATATCCTCTACTCCTGTACACTGCAGTATGATTCACTGCAAGGTCAGTTTGAATTGCAAGATTGGCAGTTCAAACCCACCAGCTGCTTCTCAGAAACCCTAGGCAGGATTGTTTTGAGTCGTAACTAACTGGATGGCATTTAACAATAACATGCTCCACCACATTCATGCATATGTTTGCCGCAAAGACATATACTCAAGTGCAAATATTCTGTCAAGCCTTTATATAGCTGTGGATTTTCCCTCAGTTTCCCTTAACCTTTATATCTACTTGTTGTTGTTAGGTGCCATTGAGTCGATACCGACTCATAGCAACCCTATGCACAACAGAATGAAACATTGCCCGCTCCTGGGCCAGTATCACAATTGTTGCCATGCTTGAGCCCATTGATGCTGTCACTTTGCCAAACCACCTTGCTGCGGGGGGGTCTTCCTCTTTTTCTTGGACCCTCTACCTTACCAAACATGATATCCTTCTCAAGTGACTGGTCCCTCCCGACAATATGTCCCAAGTATGAGAGATGAAGTTTGGCCATCCTGGCCTCCAAAGAGCATGGCTGTATTTCTTCCAACCCAAGATCAGTTTGTTCTTTTGGCAGCCCATGGTACTTTTAACATTCTCCTCCAACACCACATCTCAAATGTATCAATTCTTCTATGGTCTTCCTTATTCACTGTCCAGCTTTCACATGCATATAAGGTTACTGAAAATACCAAGGCTTGGGTCAGGTGCACCTTAGTTTTCAAGCTGACATCTTTGCTCTTCAACGCTTTAAAAAGGTCTTGTGCAGCAGATTTGCCTAATGCAATAAATACGTCATTTGACTTCTTGCCTGCTGCTTCCATTAGTGTTGATGGTTGATCCAAGAAAAATGAAGTCCTTGACAATTTCAATCTTTTCTCTGTTGATAAGGTGAGGATTTTTTTTTTTTTCTTTACATTGAGATGCAATCCATACTAAAGGATGTGGTCTTTGATCTTCATCAGTGAGTATTTTAAGTCTTGTTCACTTTCAGCAACCAAGGCTATATTATTTGGCATATCACAGGTTATTGATGAGTCTTCCTCCAATCCTGATGCCACATTTTTTCTTCATAGAACTCAACTCCTCTGATTATTTGCTCAGCATACAGATTGAATAAGTATGGTAGAAAAAATACAACCCTGTCACACACCTTTATTAATCTTAAACCATTCAGTGTTTCCATGTTCTGCTTGAAAAACTGCCTCTTGGTCCATGTACAGATCCCTCAAGAGTACGATTAAGAGTTCTGGAATACTCACATTTCACAATGTTGTCCATACCTTGTCACAATCCACACAACTGAAAGCCTTTCCATAGTCAATAAAGCACAGGTAATCCAGCTTGAACTGCTGGAAGTTCTGTCAATGTATGCTTGCAGCTGTTTCTGTATTACCTTTAGTAAAACTTTGTTTGCATGGGATATCAAAGAGATTGTCCTATGATTTCCACATCCCCTTCGGTCACCTCTCTTTGGAATGGGCACAAATATGAATCTCTTCCAATCAGTTGGCCAGATAGTTGTCTTCCAAATTTCTTGGCATAGATGAATGAGTAATTCCAGTGGCCTATCTACAAGTTGTTGTTGTTAGGTGCCATCGAGTCGGTACCGACCCATAGTGAACTTATGCACAGCAGAATGAAACACTGCCTTATCCTGGGCCAACCTCACCACTGTTACCAGTCTTGAGTCCATCAATGCTGCCACTTGGCTAACCCATCTTGTTGGGGGTCTTCCTCTTTTTCTCTGACCCTCCACCTTAC
>NW_006408599.1:7773478-7774148 GCF_000296735.1 Chrysochloris asiatica | reverse complement strand
ATCACCATAGAAAGCTTGTAAGTCCGTCTTCTGCCTATAACTGATTGGAATACCTAAAATGGGGCTACAAAGTGCCCAGTGAAGGAGACTTCCTGTGGAGCCTCTGCATTACATAAGACTATAGGTGGAAGCCTGAACAGCAGTCAGAATCTTCAGAGGTGGGAAATTTTCACTTGAAAGGACAGGCAGATCAGCCTGGAACAGCTAGAAGAACAAAAGATACTTCTTGAAAGAAAGACCAACAGGAAAAATACAACACCGTATAGGTAGATCCACTGATTACTCTAAGAACAAGCAAGTTGCTTGCCCAGAAGACATCAAGGCAAGTGGTGGTGTTCCCTCAGAGCAAACCCCCTTCCAAGACAGACTCAATGGGAATACATGCTCTGATTGGTGACTACGTTCATTACCTATAAGGGGAAGTGAGGGGAAAACAGCAATGAAGCTGCAAGCTAAGCCCTACAACATTCAATAGACTCCTGTGAACCCGGGTGGAGACTTGGTTAGCCAGCAGTGTGGCAAGACCTGGGACTCTTGGGCCCAGAGTCAGTGACATAGCCACAGAGGACTAGAGTGGAGAGTGAAGCTTCCAGCTGATAAGAAGAGAGGGCATATGTACAAGAACACTCACACTTGCAGATAATACCCACTTGACCTGGCTTCAATGACT
>NW_006408599.1:7762285-7773378 GCF_000296735.1 Chrysochloris asiatica | reverse complement strand
CCTGATGCTATGTTTTTCTTCATAGAACCCAGCTTCTTGGATTATTTGCTCAGCATACAGGTTGAATAAGTATGGTGAAAGAATACAACCTTGTCGCACAACTTTTTTAATTTTAAAACATTCAGTGTTCCCATGTTCTGTTTGAACAACTGCTTCTTGGTTCAGGTACAGATTCCTCATGAGCACAATTAAGTATTCTTGAATACTCATACTTCATAACGTTGTCCAGAACTTGTCATGATCCACACAATCAAAAGCCTTTGCAAAGTCAATAGAGCACAGGTAAACATTTTTCTGAGATTCTCTGCTTTTACCCAAATCCATTGGACATCAGCAATGATAGTCACCATTCCATGGCCTCTTCTCAATCCAGCTTGAACCTCTGGAAGTTCTCTGTCAATGTATGATTGTAGCCATTTCTGTATTATTTTTAGCAAAATTTTACTCCCTTGGGATATCAAAGAGATTGTCCGATGATTTCCTCATTCCATTGGGTCACTTCTCTTTGGAATGGGCACAAATATGGATCTCTTCCAATCAGTTTGCCAGATAGTTGTCTTCCAAATTTCTTGGCAGAGATGAGTGAGTGCCTCCAGTGCCGCCTCAGTTTCTTGAAATATTTCAATTTTTATTCCATCAGTTCCTGGTTCCTTGTTCTTTGCCAATTCCTTCAGTGCACCTTGGACTTCCTCATTCAGTATCATTGGCTCTTGATCATATGCTACCTCTTAAAATGACTGAACATCAACCATTTCCTTTTGGTACAGTGACTGTGTATTCCTTCCATCTTTTCTTGATGCTTTCTGCATCATTCAATAATTTGCCCAGTGAATCTTTCAATAACGAAAGTTGAGGCTTAAATTTTTTCTTCAGTTCCCCCAGCTACAGAAATGCTGAGCGTGTTCTTCCTTTTTGGTTTTCTGATTCCAGATCATTCCACACTTTGTTGTAATATTTGGCTTTATCGTCTCAAGCTGATCTTTGAAATTTTCTGTTCAGTTCTTGGACCTCCTCATTTCTCTCATTTGTTTTAGCATCTCTATACTGGAGAGCAAATTTCAGTGTCTCTTCTGACATCCATTTTGACCTTTCCTTCTTTCTTATTTTCTCAATGACTATTTGCTTTCTTCATGTATGATATTCTTGATGTCACCCAGCAACTCTTCTGGTCTTCGGTATTTAGTGTGTGTAAGGTATCAAATCTGTTGTTCAGATGATCTCTAAATTCAACTGGGATAAATTCAAGGTCATATTTTGGCTCTTGTGGACTTATTTTCATTTTCTTCAGCTTCAGTTTGAATTTGCATATGAGTAATTGATGGTCTGTTTCACAGTCTGCCCCTGGCCTTGTTTTCAATGATGATATGGAGTTTTTCCATTGTCTCTTTCCACAGATGTAGTCAATTTGATTTCTATGTGTTCCATCTGGCGAGGTCCACTGTGGTAGATAATTGTATTGAGTTGAGTGTTACTTGGAATGGTCCCATTTTTGTACCACACTAACATGACTCCTTTGAAAGTACAAGCATTACAAGGTTCCCTAAGCCTCACTGGGCAAGTAAAGAGCTGCCTGGGCTTTCTATAGAAGTATAAAAACTTTGGGGCATTTGATGAGGAAAGAGACTCAGAGAGACAATGACTCTTCCCATTTTTGCACTGCCAGCTCTAAGCTGCTAAGCGAAAAGCCAGCATTCCAAACCCAGCAGCATCGTCACAGGAGAAAGGTGTGGCAATCTATTTCCACAAAAATTACAGCTTTGAAACCTATGGAACTTAACAGCAATTGGTTTTGTTTGGCTTTAGTAAATAGCAGAACTCTTCTGTCAATGACTTTTTATACAACGAAATCCAAATTCAGAGGTCAGCTTCTAGTCTTGATCTAGCCTATACCGGTGAATCCAAAAGTAACACAATGGATTTGAGGATTAAGAGCCAGATATACTAACTTTCAGTCTTGCCACAAAAGTCTTCTCTACACTCCTTAAGAATCTGAAGCATATATTATTTTTTCAACCAGGGCCTCCGAATGTAAACTTTTCCTAGAATCATTTCTCTTTGGCACTCAGCACATACAATTTTCTTATATTATTTTCTGCTTAATTCCTTGTTTTCCATGCTAACTTTGGATTCTGAAAAAGTAGCCAACATTCTAAATGTCAAAAGCTATATAGAGTGTTTAGATTTCCCATATAGAAGCCATGAGTTCTTTGCTCCACTCCTACCTCCCATTTAAGAGTATTATTACTACTCAGCAACCTATTAATCATTGTCATCAGTTAATATATATGGACACTCACTTCTCAGTGCTTCACACTGAGCTAGGCACTGGTATCTGGAGGGGCTCAAGTGACATATTTCCAAGGAAATCAGAACAGATCTTTTGGAGTCATGGCATCCTACAAATAACAAATATGCAAGTTACCAGCTGTACAGCAGCTCTCAGACTAAGGCACAAGATGTTCATTTTAATTCTGCATCTAAACAAGAGAGAATCAGGTTGGATCTAAAAGAGAACTCTTTGATTATCCAGGGGAAAAACACTGGCAGTATCCACTCAGTGAAGGTGTTGTATCTTGGTTTCTAGACACCTACATTAGTGCTGGCTCTGTACTAAGCAGCCTCCATGGGGGTCTCCAATGATCCTCACTTCCTACATTCACAGCCTCATATAATCCCCTCAAACAGTGAACAGAGTTGACCTGTGTAACCAATAGAGTATTCCAGAAATGACCGTGTATAGCTTTCTGGACAAGCTCATAAAACATACTATGGCTTCTGCTTTAGCCGTCCTGAATGTCTTGCTCAAGGGAAAGCTAGCTGCCATGTCATGAGGACACTTATGTATCCCAAAAAGTGGCCCACATGTGGAGCAAGTGGAGCCTCCTGCCAAGAGCCAGCATCAACTGCCAGACATGTTGTGAGTCACTTTAGAAGCAAGTCCTTCCTTCCAGTCAAGCCTTAGGATGGCTGTAGACCTGGCTGATGTTTTGTTTATGAGAGATTCTACGCCGGAACCACCTAGCTAAGCTGCTCCCAAATTTCTGACCCACAGAAATGGTGAGACAATGGAAGTTTCCTGTTATTTTAAGGCACTGAGTTCTAGAGAAAAGTGGTAGGTTGTAATAGATGACCAATACAGTTGTGAAATCCCTACCTGTCCATACCCCTTCTTAGAAAAGTGTTCTTTATAGTATCCCTAACATATAAGATCATCATGAGTTGGGGTTGGCTTCATGGAAACTGGGTTTTTGTTTTGTTTTACTTTATAGCCAGTGAGTACAACTGTGCTCTATACCCATTAGTCTGACCACAACTGATTGGAACAGTAGCAGCCAAGCACATACACAATGGAACAGGTCAATCAGGTTCTTTTTTCAGGAGTTTGGGTCGATGTAACTAAATATCTGAGTCAGTTACCAGTGGTCACGATTTTGGAAAAGAAAGAGAGTGTTAGGGTTGTGTCAGTCACCATGAGTCAGGGACAAACAGAAGGCAGAGGATTCTTGTGATAGGAAGAAGAAGCAGAGGCACAGAGAGAAACGAGAAGAGGAAAAAAAAAAATTAGGTAAGAACGTAGCTTTAGATTCTGGTGGCTTCTCAGAACATATGAAGCCAACTCCGAGCAGCAACATCTCTGTGAAAGTCTACCAGACCTCTCTATTTAAACCCATCAAAGTTGCATCTTCTCATCATACTTAGTAAATCTGTATGCTGAGCAAATAATTTAAGAAGCTGGACTATATGAAGAAGAACGTGGCATCAAGATTGGAGGAAGACTCATTTACAACCTGTGAAATGAAGATGACACAACCTTGCTTGCTGAAAGCAAAGAGAACTTGAAATACTTATTGATGAAGATCAAAGACTATAACTTTTAGTTATAAGATTACTGCTCAATAGAAAGAAAACAAAAATACTCATAAATGGATCAATAAATAATATCATGATAAATGGAATAAAGATTGAAGTTGTCAAAGACTTCATTTTGTTTGAATTTATAATCAACTTTCACAGAAGCAGCAGTCAAGAAATCAAGTGATGTGTTGCATTAGGCAAATCTGCTGCAAAAGACCTCTTTAAAGTATTAAAGAGCCAAGTTCTCACTTTGAGGATTAAGGTGCACCTGACCCAAGCCATGGTATTTTCTATCACCTCATTTGCATGAAGAAGCTAGACAATGACTAAGGAAGATCAGAGAAGAATTGATGCGTTTGAATTACGGAGCTGTCAAAGACTATTGAAAGTATCATGGACTGCCAGAATACCAAACAGTTCTGTTTTGGAGGAACTGTGGCCAGAATGCTCCTTGGAAGCAATGCTGCTACGACAATGTGTCATATACTTTAGACATGTTATCAGGAAGTACCAGTCACTGGAAAAGGGCATCATGCTTGGCGAAGTAGAGGGTCAGTGAAAAAGAGGAAGACTCCCCCAATGAAATGTAACAAGACAGTTACAGACCACAACAATAGGCTAACAGGACAATTGTAAGGATGGCACAGGACCGGGCAGTATTTTGTACTGTTGTGCATAGCATTGCTATGAGTCAGAACTGATCAGACAGCACCTAGCAACGACAACAATATATGCCTGATGTGCTAGACAATGAATGAGGAAGATTGTTAAGAATGCACGCCTTTGGATTACAGTGTTGGTGAAGCATACCGAAAGTACCATAGACTTCCAGAAGAACAAGCAAATGTGTCTTGGAAGAAGTACATCCAGCATGTTCCTTAGAAGCAAAGACAGTAAGATTTCATTTCTACTACTTTGAACATGCTGTTAGGACAGACCAGTCCCTGGAGAAAGACATAATGCTTGGAAAAATGAAGGATCAATGTGAAAAATGAAGACCCCCAATGAAATGCACTTGGCAGCAACAATGGGCTCAAACACAACAACAATTGTGAGCATGGCCCAGTACCAGGTAATGTTTCATTATGTTGTACATGTGGTCACTGTTAGTTGGAGTTGACTTGGTGGTACCTAATAACATCAGCAAGTTGCATGGCAAAGTTCCTTACTAAAAACAGCTTGAAGAGTCTTCACCAAATTCATCATGGTTGAGTTGTTTCTAACTCATAGGGGATTTATAGGACAAAAAACTGCCCCATAGGACTTCAGGGTGTGGCACCATAGGATAAGCACTCAACCTCGAGGTTGGTATGCACTGCAAGTTCAGTGGTTCAAATTTATCACATGCTCCTTGGAAACCTTATATAGGGTCATTATGAATTGGAACCAACTTGACGGCACTTAGCAAGAACAATTTTGATGGAAATGTGCCCTGGTGGTGTAGTGGGTTACAAGTTGGACTGCTAACTCATCAGTTTGAATCCACCAGCCAATCCATGGTAGAAAGATGGCCCTTTCTGCTCCTGTAAAGATTTACAGCCCCAGAAATCCTATACAGGGTTACTATGAGTCAAAACTGACTCTATGGCACACCACCACCACCAATCTTTATGGAAGCAGACTGACACATATTTTTCCTATGGAGCAGCTGATAGGTTGGAACCATTAACCTTCTGGCTAGCAGCTAACTACTTAACCATGTGCCATGAGGACTCGCTCCTTCAAGGGTTTTTAAATGACCCAGTTTTCCAGATATTTCCCCACTAACCTAAATAAAGGAAGAGCTGTGAACTCAAGCTCCTAAGAAACAGTGTCCTTGTGCTTTCTCCATTCTAAAGCTGAAGAAATGACTTGGAGAAGGAAAGTGTCATGTATTTGGTTCCATTATGACTTAAACAGCTAGAGTTTTCTCCCTTGCACCAAACCGGAACATAAATATCTTGTGTGGATAGCAATCTCTTCACTGTGCCTTACCAACCACCAGTTCATGAACAGGAGAAGTTCACAAAGCTTTGGAGCCATGATTTCTCCCCTCTGGCCACCATTACTGGTCATTATGGATAAATGGAGCAGCAAATTCTAGGAGAGATGGGCACATCCTTGCATTACTTACTACTATGAGCTGTCTCAGGAAGAGGACACCTTCTAAAGGTGGCTGAAATGGACTCACACATTCACTCGGCATTGAATCAGAAAAATTACAAAGCCCTTTGTGCACAAAGGAGCTGTGCCTAGGAGCTTTTGGTCTCCATAAAACAGATATTGTGGGTTCAGTTCCAGGCCACCACAGTAAAACACATATTACAAACTAATGAGCCACACTATTTTTTTGGTTTCTCGATGCATATAAAATGTATGTTTGCACGATACTGGAATCTATTAAGTATGCAATAGTGTTAAGAAAAAGTTGAAATATCATGGGAATTATCAAACTGTGACACAGAGAAATGAAGTGAGCACAGGCTGGTGGAAAAATGGCGCTGATAGACTTGCTCAACTCAGGATTGTCACAAATTGTCAATTTGTACAAAATGCAGTATCTGCAAAGTACAATAAAGCCAAGTTCAGTAAAACCAGGTATGCCTGTACCCAGATTATGTTCCAGCTTCTTCCTCAGGAGACATCTCACAAAAAGGAATCTTTATATGGGAAAAGGTGATGAGAGCTCTTTTTAGTTTTCATTGCAAGAAAGTATGATATTAGACAGAATAATGTGCACCTGAGGAAATTATGTGTGTTCAGGTTTTCACAGCCAGAAAAAGTGGGATTGAGAAGAGGGATGCGAGAAGAGGTGCAGCTGAGAAGTCTGTATGGGGGAGGTGGTGTATGACCTGAACTTTGCTCAGGTAGAGAGGTGCCAGGTGAACCCTGCAAACTAGAAAGACAGAGGACTACATTTCTTGTGTGAATTTCCAAAGGAAGCTAGATGATGTTTACATCAAGAATAAAAATAAAGTCCTTGGCAAAGAATGTTTCTTGCTTCCATAAACAACCCATGCCTGTGTGATTTTATGGAAGAAATTCTCCATAATGGTGAATGGCTTCTACTTACAGAGTTTTTAAGTGAGCCACATGATGTGGCTTCAGTAAAAGAAGAAATGAACATCAGAGACACTTGCAGGAACAGTTTGGGAATGTGCAAAATTTTGTCTCTGTTGCCTCTGGAGAATATTGCCACCTTCTGTGGGGATCTGAGGCTTTGGCGTTTTGGCTACACACATCTCTCCCACTTCAAATCTAACCATGGCCCTTTCCAAATCTGTGCTTTAGCAAAACTATTGTTCTTCTCCAAGCTAGTCCTCTGCTATTTTTCATTGAACAATCTCCAATACCATCTTTACCTGGCTAATTCATTTCCCTCTTTCACAGCTCAGCTGAGATGTCGCTATGTCGGAGAAGTTTTTCATGTTTCCTTCTACCCTTCATCTCTCCTCACTCCCACCCAATCCTCTAGTGGACACTTACAATAGACACTTGCTTTCTTAACTGCTCAGTAATTTTTATGCAGTCTTGCTGGTTGGGCAACGGCTTATGTTATATTTATTTTCATTGACTATAGGTCCAACCCAGTACACCCACGTTAGACCTTAGTTAGAAAATCAGAAAAGTCTTTTCTGGTGAGGTTAGTTGCTGAGCTTCTGGCTTTCAGGCTAGTGGAAGTTCTGGGGATCAGCACCCAGGGTCAGTAGTATACATGGCTGTGTGTTGGGTCAGAAGCGTTGTATAGGAGTGTTCTGGCATATTCTTTCCCTATGGTTTGGGTATTGCTTCTATTGTATGGCTAGAAGACTGGCTCTCTGTGAACTACTTTTCATTTATTCCCTTTACCAATGTCTTTTCTGCTTGTTGTTGTTAAGGGCCATCGAGTCAGTTCCAACCCTTAGCGACTCTGTATAGGGTTTCCAAGGAGCGATTGGTAAGCTTGAACCATCACCCTTGAGGTTCAAACCAACTTTGCAGTCCAGCGCCTTAACCCACAGCACCACACCAGAACTCCCCTTTTCTGCTTAAACTACATTAAAAGGTTATTTTCAGCTAAAAACCCTGATTTGAGGTACCACTCTCTCCTCTGTACCCTAAAACCTTTTGACTTTCTGCTATTACTACAAATTGTGACTTTTTCTGTCTGATTACCTGTCTTCCTATTCATGTCCTCAGTATCTTAGGATTGCGACCAGGTAAATCTTCTTGATAATTTTCAGTAACCATGTATGGTGAAATAAATATTTGCTGGCTAAATAAACATACAGATAAGTTTTTTAAATGACTTTTGACCATTCTGAGGTTCAGGAGGACTCTGTTTAGTTACGCTTCCTTGAAGAATGAGATAACCAAAAGGGCACGACGTATCTTTGGAGAGCTGGTTAGGATCTGAACAGGGGGAGGCAGTTGCATAGAAAAGCGAGAAATGAAACACAAGGGTTAGTATCTTAAGTAGATAAACAAGTTCATTACCAGACAAGCTCAACATCAGTAACTTCTGCTGGACTCGAGAAGTAAACGCGGGAGGCGGGGCTTGATGGCGGCTAGAGTGGAGGTGCAGTGAAGTTCGCCTTCAGCGATACCGAAGAATAGCAGGTAAAGCAGATTCAGGGCCGAGCTCCAAAACTCGAAACCACATAGCAAGGAATATTTTTTTAAAGTTTGAAGGCTTATAGCTAGTGGAACTTGAATCTGAAGTAAGAAATAGGGTACTTTTGAATCTGCTGGGCACGGACACCCGGAGCCGACATCTTGGGTGAGACCAAATGGCCAGAGTGAGCGGGGAGCAGACACACCACGGAAAAACACTGCGGGGACCTTGGAACAAAGGTGCGCAATACACTTTGTCGGTTTTGCTTTGTTCTGATTTTATTTATTTATTTATTTATTTTGGTATCTGATCATTGCCCCACCACCACCACTGTTTGCGTACCTCCATTCTGGTGACAGGGGGTGAGGTGGGGGGCGGGGAAGGAGTGAGGGGGAGGGGAGCCTGAGCGAGTGGACAACCCCCCACCCTCACCACTGGTGGGTTCTTCTGCCACGCATGTGAACAGATGCACTCAGCTGAAGAGCAGGCACTGACCGTTTTGTTGTTGTTGTTGTTGTTTTTTAAATACGGGAAAGGGCAGGACAGGGCTGTAGAGAGGGAAACAAAGTTTTAAAAAAACAGGCCAAAAATTAAATTAAAACCTGAGGTATAGCATAACAGCCAACGGTGGCATCTTGAAAACTCTCAGGCAGCTTTGAAAGCAACAAGTTGAAGAGAGGACATTAAAGTCATAATCATATTGATGGTGGTGGTTATATGCCATGGAGTCACTTCCAACTCAGAGTGACCCTGTACAGGGTTTCTAAGGCTGTAAATCTTTATGGGAGCAGAAAGCCTCATCTTTCTCCCACAGAACAGCTGGTAGTTTTGAACTGCTGACCTTGAGGTTTGCAGCCCAATTCATAACCAGAATTTTTTTTTCTTCTATCTCTCCTCTCCCTTTTCCGTGATTATAGAATACTGCAGTATTCAGTCTAGTTTTGTTTTGTTGTTGTTTCTTGTTTTTTCCCCACTGGTGCTGTTTTGCTGGTTCATGCTCCCCCTTCTACCTTTGGGGGACTCTTTCTCTCCATATATTACCCAAGAAGAAACAGCAACTGCTTCCATATAACAAACATAAAATCACACTCTATTAAACACCAAAACCAAGGCAAGAACCAATACCAACTGCTATATATACCAGGGAGGCAGACAACACCTGTGAAAGTTACTCTGAGTTAACCAATAAGAAGAGTGAAAAGGGATGCCTACATCATGATGCCATCATCCTTGAAGCAATCAGAAAGCAAAAAAAAATACCAAAACACATATTCAATTAAGTATTGAGGCCACAGATAAGCACTAAACATGTACAAGAAACAAAAGCAGATGACCATATCAGCACATGTCCAGAAACAAGATAAAATATCTGAGAAAAATGACCTAGAAGTAGGCCTGGCCTCCATTCTGGAAGGAGGGCAGGCCTTGGCAATGCCTGAGAAGGAATTCATAAAAATGATTATAAAATGTTTCAAAATACTATATAGTGGCGTAGAGAAAAATAAGGAAGAAGTCAGGAAAGCACTACAGGAATAATCAAATACGATAGATACAGCATTGGAAACAATTCAAAACCTACAGAAAGATGTCCAAATAATCAACAATAGAATATCAGAAATAGAAGAAATTAAATGTAAATTCACAAAGTTCCTAGAAACAAATGAGAATGAAAATACAACATACCCAAATCTTTGGGACATGGCAAAAGTGGTGCTGAAAGGACAATTTATTGCAATGAACACACACATCCAAAAAGAAGAAAGAACTAAAATTAACACATTAACACAACATCTACAAGAATTAGAAACAGACCAACAGAGGGAACCTACAGCCACCAAAAGAAAAGAAATAATAAAGATTAGAGCAGATAAAAATGAGATAGAAAACAGAGAAACTATAGAAAGAATTAACAGGACAAGAAGCTGGTTTTTTTGAAAGGATTAACAAAATTGACAGACCATTGGCAAACCTAACAAAAGAAAAGAGGGAGAAGACATAAATAACATGCATTAGAAACCACATCAGCAATGTCACAGTGGAACCAAAGGAAATCAAAAGGATAATAACTGAATACTATGAAGAGTTGTACTCCAATAAACTTGAAAACTTAGAAGAGATGGATACATTTTTAGATAAACATGACCTACCTAAACTTACACACAGTGAAGTAAAAAACCTGAACAGACCCATAACAAAAAAATAAATTGATCAGGTCATCAAAAAACTACCGACCAAAAAAAGTCCATGCCCAAATGGGTTCACTGGTCAGTTCTACCAAAAATTCAGGGAAGAACTGTCACCAATTCTACTCAAATTATTCCAGAATATAGAAGAGGATGGAAAACTTCCTAATACATTTTACGAAGCAAGCATAACCCTTATACCAAAACCAGGGAAGGACGTCACTAAGAAAGAAAATTATAGACCAATATCCCTCATGAACATAGATGCAAAAATTCTCAACAAAATCCTAGCCAACAGATCTCACACATCAAAAAACACATCATAAAGATAATACATCATGATTAAGTGGGATTCATATCAGGGGTGCAAGGATGGTTCAACATTAGAAAAACAATCAATGTTATCCACCATATAAATAAGAAAAAAGAAAAGAACCACATGATCATATCAATTGATGCAGAAAAGGATTTGACAAAATCCA
>NW_006408599.1:7750413-7757640 GCF_000296735.1 Chrysochloris asiatica | reverse complement strand
TGACAATGAAACGATATATGATAGGATGAATGTAAAACTAATGTTCTCCCATGTAAACTATCACATAATTCACAATAAAACATTAAAAAAAAAAAAAAGAAGAAGAAGTAAATGCAAGCTTCTGGGATAGAATACTGGGAAATTAGGGACAAGAGCTGAGGGCAGAAAAGATCTCAGAAGTCCCAAGATAGGTGGAAGGAAAGATGAGCTTCCTGGAGAGCTACTATTTGGCTCTTACATTGACTTGGGCCTCAGATCTCACTAGGGAAATTTTTCTGATCTTGGACTAGATTGGTGATCATCCCCTAGGGCCTCACAGACTCCTTCTGTTTCTCTCCAAGTACTACCGCATTAAATTAATCACCTATTTACATGCCTGTCTCAACCATTAATAACAATGATTGTTACTATTTATTGGGTGCTTCCATATGCCAGAAACTTGATGCCTGTTACTCATTTAATCCTCCTAAAAGCTCCTTAACCTTACTTTTCTGATGGTGAGCCAATGCTGACTAACCTAAGGTTGTAGAACCATTAGAGGAAGAGAGTCTTGACCTCAAGTTTGTGTGATTCTGGAGTTCTTATCCTTAAACTATAACTATTTTATAGTTACTTGAGGCAACTTTGCAACTGAGTAAACAAGTTCCAGGTTTCTTACCCCTTTTGAAGCACAAGAAGCCGCATGAAGACAGAGGAGTGAGGAAAGAAAACAGACACGTGTAGGGACAAAGACAGTGCAAGGGAGAGCTGGAACTGGGCCCCAGGTCTCTTGTTTCCTTCCAGAGTGATCATCTTGCTTTGGGAAAATGATCTAGAAGATGAGGCTAACCCAAGTCAATTGAAGGTGAGAGGGGGAGAAAAAAACAGCTGGCTCTCTAGGTGGGCCAACTCTCAGGTGCTCAGAGTAAAAGATTTTTGCACAGTTTGCAAGGCTGTTAATTAATTTCTGTTGAGTCTGGGCGAGCTGCTATCATGCAAAGCCGGTGAAGCCTGTACAGTCTTGCTGCTCCACTTTCCTGACACATCCAGATATTAGATGCTTCAAGGGGGAAATGCCTCCAATCTGCATTGTTTTTTTTTTTTTTTTTCCCAAAAAGCTGAGATTTATGAGCAGGACTATGGTGGGGAGAGTCGAGACTGGCTCTAGGCCCTATTTCATCTGTCTCCATGGAACCTGTCCTCCTTTCCTTACCTCCCAGTTGTCAGTAAAAGGGATACTGTTGCTGTGTGCCTTCTAATCTATTCCATCTCATGTAGATCCTGTTGGACAGAGTAGAACTTCCCCTTAGGGTGTCCTAGACTGTAATTATTAAGAGAACAGATCTCCAACCAGGTCTTTCCTCCCATGGGGCTGCTGTTGGGTTCAAACCACCAACCTTTCATTTGGTAGCTGAATGCTTTGCTATTGTGGCACAAAGTCTCCAAAAGGGATTTCCAGAAGCACAGAATCTCTGATTGTATCCTCTGGGGTCCCCTGGAATGGTGGTCACCAATCCTAGCTTGCCCTCAAAATTATTTGGGGTATGTGACAATACACATCACTGTAGGATAAAGCACTCAACCACAAGTTCCACTTAACCACAAGGCTGGCTCTTCAAACCCAGCAGATGCTCTTCAGAAACCCTATACAGGGTCTCTATGAGTCAGAACTAACTCGATGGCACGAACAATAACAAAGCCACATTTTAGATTCCAGAGGCCTGGGTATTGGCAGTATTCCAAAGAATATTGAGGATGTTGATCATCTGCCAGGTTAATGACTCTTTGATCTAGTCCAACAGACTGACAGTCCCATTTGACAGATGGGAAGATAGAGGCATGGGGGAGGAAAGGCACAAGCAGCCTGAGTAAGTGGTTAGAAGCGTAGACTCTACCATGTGCTGACTTTTTGACTTAGGGACAGTCACGGCTCCTTCCTGAGCTCCAGTTTTCTCATATTTAAAACGAGGATAATAACAACGTATTTCATAGTACTGCTGTAAGACATGGATGTAAAAATTTCAGCACAGTATCTGACAAAGTGAATGTTCACTCCTACAAACTAAAGAAATAATTATAATCTAGTTAGGATAAATATTTATGATCATTATTATTGTTGTTGTTTCTTTTCTTTCACTTTCTAAGACATGGAAAGCTGTTCACCGCTCTTTCCTCTGTGCCCTGCTAGATAAAATCTTTCTGCAGATCATGAGCGAATGCCTCCATGTAAGTCTCTGTAGATGAACTTCTTAGCTATGATCTAGTCCTCCTTTTTGTCTCTGAGTTGTCTCCCATTAGGTTAGCCTGAGGTGATTTTAAATGTTCTCTGCCTCTCATCAAACCCCTCTTGGGTAGAGTATCTGGGAGAATACATTTACCTGCAGCCTGCATACCCACCAGCAAAGACATAGATAATTCTTAGGAAAATAGCCTCAAAGCTTGGACCCCTTTCTGGAAAGAAACCAAATGTAGAGTGCTGGCCAGTATGGATGTTGTAGGTATACATTTGCATATCTACATGCAAATTCAGGTGCTTTGTGGATTTCTCTGCATGAGTGTGCATATGAATATTTGTTGGCACAAAACTGACAAATCTCCCTCGCTGAGATTGGGTGCAAAGAAAGGGCACCGAATCTTGCACATCTTCTGTGGTGATAGGTATGCAATGAGTGCTTGTTAAATGGATGAATGAATAGATGGTAGTATAAATGAATAAATGAACGACTGAACAAATGAATAAACATATAAATGTCTCAAATGGGAATCAAGGGAAATGTCTGTAAACCCAAAGTATAGAGTCAGGAACACACAAAGTCATTTCTCTAAAAATATTTCTTCTTTCATTTGAGGTGGCATAAATTTGAAAGCCCAACAGATTTTGTAGTTAGACAGGATTGGATGATAATCTAACTCAAACTCCTTAACCTCTCTAAGAAGTAATGTCTTTGTCTACAAATCAGGGATGTCAATGCCTACTTAATAAGATTGGGATGAAGATGAAACAAAACTACACATGTATGTAAAGCGCTGAACTCATAGTGTGTCACAAGGGGTTTAATAAGTCCTTCCTTCATTCCTTTCTTTCTTTCATTCTCTCTTCCTTTTTTCTTTCCTTCTCTCTTTTCTCTCTTCCTTCTTCTATTCCTTCCTTCAGGGGTATAGATGCATTATATTCCAAAACACATTATTCGAAATGTTGGCAGAGTTTCTTCGGGCTGGGATAGCATCTGGGAAGATCAGCCTAGAGACAAGGGAATATTTGAGATGGGACTTGGCATGCTTTTTCCAAACTTCAAGCCAGGTGAGGAGTTTATTGACGCAATTCACTTTCATTCTTCTATGAGTCAGTATCCTGCAATGGAAAGTAGACAAGAAAAATGGAATGTTTGGGCATTTGATCCAGGGCTTTCCATGACCTTTGACTAGTGACTTTGGATCAATTCCTTTCCCTCTCTTGTCCTCAGTTTTTCTATCTGCCAGAATGAGTGAGATAAGGAACTCTATAACCCTACAATACTAGATGAGATTCTAAACTTTTTGGGTGCTGGAAGAGAGGACTTCATAGTGCCCAGAGTACATGGACCAGGATGCCAAATGGGGACATGCACAAGGTTCTATGAAAATGCATCAGGGTCTGTGAGGTGAAGATGGTATTGACTGGTGAATGCTGGACCAGACCTTAAGTACTAAGGCAGTTCAGGAAAAGATAGGATCTCTGGGAGTTGCAGGGCCCCTGGTGGTACCGTGGGTTAACCATTAGGGTACTAATAGAAAGTTTAAAACTACCAGCTGCTCCATAGCAGATGACAAGGCAGTACGCTTCTGTGAACATTTACAGTCTTGGAAACTCTATGGAGAGTTCTGGTGTGGTGCTGTAGGATAAGTATAAGGTCAGTGGTTCAAATTCACCAGCTGCTCCTTGGAAATCCTATAAGGGTCACTATGAGTCGAAACCGATGCAATAGCACTTAACAACAACAACAATAGGGTTGCTGAGTCAAAATCAATACGACAACACTGGGCTTGGTTTTTTGTTTGGTTGTGAGTTGCAGTAATAATAAAGAAGTCTCTCCTAATGTCAGGTGTTAGAACATCCTTAAGGAATCTCATTTTGCAAATAAGAAATAAAATCTATGATGACAATACTAATCTCCATTTACTCAATTCCAGGATCTACATTAAGTGCTTTCCATGCAATATCTGGCATGGTTTTCATACAACATTGGGCTGTTACTGCTGTTATCACCATTTTATAGATGTTAAGTGACTTGGAAGGCAAATGGCAAAGTAGGTTGTGAACCGAGACTATCTGATTCCACAAATTGCAATCTGAACAGCTACAATACCCCACATCTCTGAATATAGCTACAATCGGACACTATTAACACCTGTGCCACCACTACCAAAATTTTGGCAAGGACTACTAACAAGGATGCTGATAGGTTATGTTGACATTTCACACTTTCTCGAAATGCTTTTTCATACATGTTCCCCACTACTTAGCACCATCCAGAGAGGAAGTTGTAATGAGAACATTCCCATTTTTCAAAGCAGAAAATGAGGCTCCAGGAATTTAAGTGCTTGAACAAGAACACCTACTTACTGAGTGATATCGATCACATAGGACATTTGATTACAAATATAGCCCTTTCTTTCTATGTGATGTTGCAGTCTTCCTGGAGTAAAATGTAATTGCCCTTCTAACAAGAGGTAAGTTGAGGCACTGAGCAGTCTGGCTCGTTTACCACATTTGTTAGAGGGAACTACATGAACGTGTACTATTTTTTGCTCACTGTCCTCTCTGCTTCAGCGGCCCACTCTGCATGCTTGCTGGAAGGTTCTCTGGCGTCAGTTCAGACAAGAGAACAACCCTTGGGTAGCAGGCTCCCTAGCACATGCGCCTCAAAGAAAGGCACTCAGCAAAGAGAGCTCAGATGTCATTAATCTCTGTTCTGTTTCTACAAAATGCTGTCATCCACTGTCCCAGACAAAGGCATACACCCCCAGGGGAGAAATTCTAGAAACAGAAGCCAAAGCCTGTACCCCAGTGCCAGACGGGAAGGAGGGGGCTGAGGTTACTAGAATGTCAGAATCAGGGTTAATCTTTAGCGTTCCTGTGGGGAAATCACTTTGCTTAGAGACCTGTCAGACAATCCGAACCTCAGCCTCCAGGAGCTACTCACCCAGAATTAAATCCTGATGCCCTCTGTTGGTGTTTTCCAGTAATGGTAAGATTTTTGGGGATTTTGAAAGGAGCCACTATTTGTGAGAGACACTGACATAAACCCTGTACAAAAACACACACACACAAAGTCACACACACACACTCCTCAGAGCATGCAAAGTGGAATCAAAGGTAGTCAGAGGTGGAGGGACCTTATATGCTACTGAGTCTTGTCCCTTCCTTTTTTTTTTTCCAGATGAAGAAACAGAGGCATTCAAGAGGGGAAGTAATTTCCCCAAGGCAAAATGATAGCAATTCTAATGGGATAGTACACTGAACATTTACTACTATATGCAGGCAAGTACTTTATGTCAAGTACTTTGCAGATACCATCATATCTAATTTTTACTGCAGTCTTATATTTGCCATTTTTGTTGCTGTGTGCCATCAAGTAAGTTCCAACACAACGACCGCAGTCTTATATAGTAGGCATTATTCTCTCTCATTACAGAGGAAGAAATGGTAGGGCAGGGAAGTTACTTAATTTGCCCAAAGTTAGGAAAACCACTACTTGGTGGTTCTAGGATGCTAACCCAAGTGGGTTTGCCTTCAGAAACCATGCTGTCTCCCAATTTAATTGAAGATAGAGTTTCAACTTGAACCTGGATTTGCTATGCCTCCATCTCACGCCCTCCTCACTATTGTATAGAAAAATACAAATATCTGATTTTTTTCCCCAGCTACGTGGAGACACAGTGAACTACTATAAGTGTTCTGCCATGGATACCATTGGGGAATATAATATTTGTTTGTTCCAAGCAGCTTTATTCGAATTTTCTACCCATGTGAGGAACCAATCTAGACAGACATAACAGACAGAGGAAATCAGACTATTACCTCTGATACTGCTATTGGGCCTGCCAGTACTTCATCCCTGAATTAGTTAAGCTCACTCCCCTTCCCTCCTACCACCCATAGTTAGAAAACTTGCCCAACTAAACTTCGAAAATAGCAAAGAGCAACTAAGAATGTACCCTTCCCACAGACAGGCAGGAAGAACTTGGAGGAAACAAAGAAACAGGCCACTGTGGATTCAGATTGAGTTTCTGGCTCCCATTTCTTTATCCAGAACTCACCAATCACATAAATTACTTCTCCTCTGCTGGGGATCATAGAAATCCAGGAATAAACATGCCAGTTTCTTCCATACAGAAAAGCAAGGAGTTGAAAGTAAGGTACTCCAACTAACACTGTCATTTCAGGAATTCACTATTCAGAATGTATAAAGTTCATTTTTGTATCATTTGTGAGGTTTGCCAAGCAAGGTAAAGCTGTAATCAAGAGTAGAAGAACAATTAGATTCCTTTAGAGATCAATTTTCAAGCACTGAATTATATGAGGAGCTCTGGTAGCATAGTGGTTATGAATCGGGCTGTGAACCACAAGGTCAGCAGTTTGAATCTACCAGCTACTCCGTGGGAGAAAGATGAGGAGGCTTTCTGCTCCCATAAAGATTTACAGCCTCGGAAACCCTGTTCAGGTTCGCTATGAGTCATAACTGACTCCATGGCACAAAACAACAACAACAAATATTATATGATAAGCACTGGACTGCTAATCACAATATTCACAGTTCAAACCTACTAACTGGTCCTGGGACATCCTATACAGGCTCTCTCTGAATTGCAACCCACTCGGCAGAACTTAACAACAACTTATTATAACTGGCATATTATAAGCTAGTTATGAATGACTGCTTTTCCATTTCTATAATCATTTTCCCATAGAAACCTGAGTTATCCACTATGGGCTTCTCCTACATGTAAGCCTATTAAATAAAAGACTAGCTATTCCAGTTCACCCAAAGGTGCCTTGGAAGAAAGGCATGGTAATCTTCTTCTGACAGATCACCCACCAAAACTATACAGACCTCAGTTCTACACTGACACTCATGTTTCATATGAATCAATGGCAAACAATGGATCTGGATATATATGTTGTTGTTGTTGTTGTTAAGTGCCGTCGAGTCGGTTCCGACCCATAGCGACCCTGTACAGGGTTTCCGAGGGTGTAAATCCTTACGG
>NW_006408599.1:7748580-7750313 GCF_000296735.1 Chrysochloris asiatica | reverse complement strand
ATTTGACAAAATCCAACATCCATTCCTGATAAAAACACTCAACAAAATGGGACTTGAAGGAAAATTCCTCAACATAATTTAGAGCATATATACAAAACCAACAGCCTACATAACTCAATGGAGAGACACTGAAAGCCTTCCCTCTGTGAACAGGAACCAGACAAGGATGCCCTTTGTCACCACTCCTATTCAATATTGTACAGGAAGTCTTAGCAAGAGCTATATGGCAAGACAGGAAAATTAAAGGCATCCAAATTGGCAAAGAGGAAGTAGAATTCTCCCTATTTGCAGACGATATGATCTTATACGTAGAAAACCCCAAAGATTCAGTAAAAAAGCTACTAGATCTCATTGGAAGATTCAGCAAAGTGGCAGGATTTAAGATCAACATGCAAAAATCAGTTGGATTCCTCTATACCAAAAATGGCAGCGTTGAAAAGAACATTAAGAAATCAATATCATTTACAATATCCACCCAAAGGATGAAATATATAGGAATAAATGTAACCAGAGGGGGAAAAAAGGACTTATACAAAGAAAACTACAAAGCACTACAATAAGAAATCAAAAGAGACTTACAAAAATGAAAGAATGTACATGCTCCTGGATAGGAAGACATAACATTGTGAAAATGTCAATACTACCCAAAGCAATTTACACATATAATGCAATCCCAATCAAGATTCCAACAACATTCTTCAAAGAGATGGAAAAAACAATTATAAACTTTATATGGAAAGGAAAGAAACCCAGAATAAGCAAAGCACTGCTTAAGAAGAAGAATAAAGTTGGAGGCCTCTCACTCCCTGACTTCAAAATTTACTACACGGCTACAGTGGTCAAAACAGCTTGGTAATAGTACAATGAAAGATACATAGATCAATGGAACAGAATCGAGAATCCAGAAATTAACCATTCTAACTACAGCCAACAGATTTTTTACAAAATACCTACATATCTTCAACAGATGGTGCTGGCAGAACTGGAAAGCGATATGCAAAAGATTGAAACAAGACCTTGACTTCACACCTTACGCAAAAACCAACTCAACATGGATTAAAGACCTAAATGTGAATCCCAGAATTATGAAGGCCATCAATGAAAAAATTGGGACAATTGTGAGAGCTAAAATACAGGGCTAAAATACAGACTACCAAACATTTTGAAAAATACACAAACAAAAGTAGACAAAATAGATGAGAGGGACATACAAAAAATTAAAAACTTATGTGCAACAAAAGACTAAACCAAAAGAGTAAAAAGGGAACCCACAGAATGGGAAAAACTCTTTTGCAATGGCACATCAGACAAGGGATTTATTTATAAAATATATAGGAAACTACAACACCTCTAAAAGAAAAAGACAAATAAACCAATTAAAAAATGGGCACAGGACATGAACAGACACTTCACCAAGAAGGAGATCCAGGCAGCCAACAAATATATGAAGAAATGTTCACGATCACTAGCTATTAGAGAGATGCAAGTCAAAACAACAATGAGATATCATCTCACACCAGCATTAACAGGAAAGATAAAAAAAAAAAAAAAAGTAGAGGACAATAAAAGCTGGCAGGGATGTGGAGACACTGGAATGCTCTTGCATTGCTGGTGGGACTGGAAAATGGTCCAACCTCTCTGGAAAGCAATATGGCGCTTCCTCAGAAGGCTGGAAATAAAAATACCTTATGATCCAGCAATTCCTCTACTTGGTATTCATCCACAAGAAATAC
>NW_006408599.1:7735228-7748179 GCF_000296735.1 Chrysochloris asiatica | reverse complement strand
AGGGTGTAAATCCTTACGGGAGTAGAAAGCCTCATCTTTCTCCCACGGAGCAGCTGGTAGTTTCGAACCGCTGACCTTAAGGTTCACAGCCCGACTCGTAACCACTACGCTACCAGAGAGCTATATAGTCAAATTATGTGAGTTACACCAGAAATGAAAGACAGTTTTCAGCCCAACTTTCACCTGCCTTAAATTCCCTGAAAAGCCTTCTTTTGATTGGTAACTTGTCAGATGCATGTCTTGTCATAAGTTAGGGGAAAATCAATCCCACTATTTGGGAGTTGGACTCAATGTGAAGGCAGTAGTCTTGTCACATTTAATTATTTCACACTCCACTCACCAGGCCATGAAAGTGTCAATTTCACCTTAGGGATAATGGGACCAAGGAAGAACAATTGGCTCAAGTGTGAGCAATCAGTTATGGTTAATAAAAAGAGTAACATTTGAAAGTTAAGGTAGAAACTTCCCCCAGTGAGGGAGCAGAGAGGAGTTGGAAGTGATAGACCTGAAGATTGATTTTCTCCTAAATTGTTTTCGTAAAAAAAAAAAAGAATTCTAGAAAATACATGCAGAAAAGGATTTCAGAAGTTATCAAATCAAACTGCTTTACTTTATTAATATAGCGGCTAAGGCATATTTGACAATTCAGTAGTAATGATAATAAAACAACTATCATTTAGTCATCATTGATTTTATGACAGTCACTTGGCCAAGGTTCCCAGTCTGATCAGTAGAAGAAGGTTGGCCAGAAACTAGGTTTTCTAATTGCTACTTTTTAATTAAGTGAGGATCATATACAAAAGTATATATATATATATCCTGGTCTGGCACTGTGGGTTAATGAGTTAGACTGCAAAGTTGCTTGAACTATAAGGTTGGCAGTTCAAGTTCACCAGTCATTCCTCAAAAACCTTATACAGGGTTCCTGTGAGTCAGAACCGACTTGACGGCACATTAACAACAGCAACAACAATATTTATTTATTTATTGTTGTTGTTGTTAAGTGCCGTTGAGTCGGTTCCGACTCATGAGAGTGACCCTGTACTGGATATATTGATCAATGGTGTCCTGGTGTGGTGCTGTAGGACAAGCACTGGACTGTTAACCACATAGTCAGTGGTTCAAACCTACCAGCCACTCCTTGGAAACCTATACAGGGTTGCTATGAGTCAGAACCGACTCGACAGCACTTAACAACAATGACAATGTAAGTACAAGGTTGGAGACATGAGTCTACCAGGAGATCTACTTCTGAACATTCAGCTATTGAAAACTTTCTGAAGCACAGTTGTACTCTGACACATATTGAATAACCAGGAGTTGGATTCAACTGGATAACAGTTACTGGAGGTGATGGGAGCATAGAAGATAGCATTAGATACACATTTATATGGCACTGGATCACAATTGATAGATCCTTTAAATTTTTATTTTTGGTACATGTTGAACACAGAGAAAGTTCATAATAAGGTACAATGTCTTTGCTCATAAAAGTCTACAAAATGAATAAATGTCTAGCAAAACTTTGCTACTTTCAATAGTTGGAGTAGTGAAAGTTAAAGTTTTTAAACTACAGGATCTTACATCATGGAGAATGATTGATGATTTATTTCAGAATTATAGATTGAGGAGAGTAGATAGAAAGCAACAGTCAATTGCAAGCAGATTTTGTATGCAAAATAAAGTAATTAAGGTAAGGGTGTGCAATTGCAACCTGTGATTTCCTATACTTCTAGTTGTTAGGTGCTATTGAGTTAAATCTGACTCATAGCGATCACAACAGAAAGAAACATTACTGGATCCTGCGCCAACTCATAGTTGTTACATTTGAGTCCATTGTTGCTACCACTGTGCCAATCCATCTTGTTGGGGGTCTTCCTCTACTTTGCTGACCTCCCATTTACCAAGCATGTTGTTTTTCTCCAGGAACTGGCCCCTCTTGATAACAGGTCCAAAGTATGAAAGAAAAATTCTTGTCATCCTGACTTCTAAGGAGCTTTCTGGATCCACTTTTTCCAGCACAGATTTGTGTGCTCTTCTGGCAGTACATTGTACTTTGAATATTCTTCTCCAACACCATAACTCAAATGCGTCAGTTCTTCTACGATCTTTCTTATTCATTGTCCAACTTTAACGTGCATATAAAGCTATTGAAAATACCACAGATTAATTCAGGTGCACCTTGGCACTCAAACTGACATCTTTGCTCTTGAACACTTTAAAGAGGTCTTGTGCAGCAGATTTGTATAAAGCAATAAGCCACTTGTTTTCTTGACTGCTGCCTCCATGAATGTTGATTGAGGATCCAAGCAAAATGAAGTCTGACAGCTTCAATATTTTCTCCATTTATCAAGATGTGATTTACTGGTCCATTTGTGAGGATTTTTGTTTTCTTTACATTGAGGTGCAATACAAATGTAAGGATTACATACTGTAGCCTTTGATTTTCATCAGCAAGTACTTTAAGTCCTTTTTGCTTTGAGCAAGCAAAGATGTATCATCTGTATATCATAGTTTATTAATGAGTCTTCTTCCAATTCCGATGCCACTTCTTCTTCATATAATCTAGTTTCTTGGATTATTTGCTCAGCACACAAATTGAATAAGCATGGTTAAAGAATACAGCCCTGGTGCACATCTTTCCTGATTTTAAATCATTCAGTACCCCCTTGTTCTGTTCCAGCGACTATCTCTTGCTCTATGTACAGGTTCTTCATGAACACAATTAAGTGTTTGGGATTACCCATTCTTCACAATATTATCCATAGCTTGTCATGATCCATATAGTTGAAAACTTTTGCATAGTTAATGTTGTTGAGTGCCATTGAGTCAGTTCCAACTCATAGCAAACCTGTGTAGGGGTTCTGAGAAGCAGATGGCTTAAACTGCCAACTTTGCAGTTCAAAATGACTTTGCAGTCCAGTGCATTAACCCACAGTGCCACACCAGGACTCTGTGGTGGAGCATTTGTTGTTGTTGTTGTTGTTGTTAATTGCCGTCAAGTCATTAAAGAACATAATAAAAGTGTATTTATGCCAGTTAAATATCTTTTTGGTGTTCTCTGCTTTCAGCCAAGATCCCTTTGATATCAGCAATAATATTCCTCATTCCACATTTTTTTCTGAATCTAGCTTGAGTTTCTGGAAGTTCCCTGTTGATGCACTGTTGCAGCCATCTTTTTTTGTTTGTTTGTTTTAAAGTTTTATTGTGAATTGAGTGATAGTTTTCATGGAAGAACATCAGCTTTACATTCATCGTATCGTATTTCATTTCATTGCTCTGATTACAATCCCCTCCATGCATCGTCATTCATCAGCATTTGCCTCCACTGTCTCTGTTTTTGTTTTTGTTTTGGATGCACACTGAAGCACTCAGGAATATATAACCATTCAAACAACCAAAGGGTGTACCCTGCATGCCAGCCTCCTGGCCATCAGCACACAGCCCCTCTCCCTCTTTGAGTCTAGAGTCTCCACCTGCTCTGTCTTTCCACGTCGTCATCTCTGCTTCCATCTCTAGTGTCACTGCTACTCTGGATAGGGTCCCATACTCCCCACTCTTCTCCCTTGATGGTCCTAGGGTCCTCCATTCCTTGGTGTGCCATTTTAAAAGGATGTTTAGCAAAATTTTACTTGCATGTGATATTCATGATATTGTTTGATAATTTCTTCATTCTATTGATTCACCTTTCTTTGGAATGGGTACAAATATAGATCTCTTCTAATAGGTTGGCTAGGTATCTGTCTTCCAAATTTTTTGGCATAGATGAGTGAGTGCCTCCAAGGCTGCATCAGTTTGTTGAAACATTTCAATTTGTATTAAATGGTCTTCCTTGTAAGTGTTTGGATATTATCATATCACTAACAGCATTGTACTTCAACATAGATTTAAAAATGTTCTTTTTTGATGATAAATGCTATGCCATTCCTCTTCAATTTGTTGTTTTTGGTGTAGTAAACCATACAACTATCAAATTCAAAATGGCCAATACCAGTCAATTTCAGCTCACGAATGCCTAGGATGTCAATCTTTATGCTTTCCACTTAATTTTTTTTACAACTTGTAATTTTTCTAGATTTATGCTTCATACATTCCATGTTCCTGTTATTAGTGGATGTTTACAGCTGTTTCTCCTCATTTGACCTATACTTATGGATGTAGTGACTCAAAATATCAACTGAGAGGGAAGGAGTCTTCACATCAAGGATCAAATCTGTTCCCTTGGTATACAGGGTTGATAGGGATGGGCAAATTAGACATTGGCTACCTAAAATGTGAGTAGGGAGAGCTATACAGTCATGAAGTGGCTGGCTTACAAGTTTTCAAGAAGGAGTTTAATTTCAGAGTGTGTGGGAGAAGGTAGACTCCCCACTGAATAGTTTTCATCTTGTCTAGATGGGTCTGGTGAAAGGATATGGGAATAGGATTTTTTGATTCAATAGTGAGTAGTTGTTATCACGACAAATTGTGATTGTCAAAACTGTAAAAGTAGAAATTTTGTAACATAAAGGGGGAAGTAGTTGATCTTACACTCCAGGAACCAAGGATCCCAGGACCATCAAGAGAGAAGAGCATGAGCAGAATGTGGGACCCTAACCAGAGAAGTAGAAATACCAGCGATGGAGGCAGAGGTGATGGCATGGAAAGATAGAGCAGCTGAGGACTCTAGACTCATGGAAAGAGAAGGGGGATATGTGCTGGCAGCAGGAAGCTGGCTTGCAGAATGTGCTCTTTGATGGTTTAAATGGTTTCTAGATTCCTGAGTATTTTTGTGTACATAAATAAAACTCAAAAAACAAAAAACACAGAAGGAATAGAAGCAAATACTGTTAAATGATGATGCATGGAGGGGATTGTAATCATCACAATGAAACAAATTATGATAGGATGAGTGTAAAACTGATGTTCTCTTATGTAAACTGTTACTCAATTCATAATAAAAGCTTTTTTTTAAAAAGCAAACAAAACAACAACTAGGAAACATATATTTTGATGCAGTCAAGGAGAAAATGATGATGACACTTAGTGGATCATGTTGAACATCCCGTATGGGACTGTTTATATCTAGTCAGGCTACAAATTGTGATTGCTGTTGGAGTTTTGAAAAATCTGCACTATATTAGATGTGGCTACAGCTGCCAAACACGGGAAGTTGCATGTTACTCCTATTTCCAAGTATGTGTCATGTTAAAATCTAAAGAGAATAAAGAGTTCTGTTTCATGAAAGAAGAAAAAAAGAAAGAAAAATAAGAACAGGCAAAAAATGGTGAAAAAGGAAAATAGTAAATCAAAAAGCAAATTAGCAAACAACAAAAAACAAATACAAAACCCAAAAAGAGAAAAGAAAGAGAAAAATAAGAGAGAAAAGTAAAAGAATGAAACACAATTAGGGAGATGGAATTAATAAAAGGGAAAGAGACCAGAGAGTTATAAAACAAAACAAAACAGTGTAGGGGACGGGGGGCGGGTAGTAGGGGAGAAGCAACAGGCAGGAAAGTGAAGCTGAAAAATAGAGGAAATAATGAAAGTGGAGATAGAAAGGATAAAAGGCAATGAAAGGTAAAGAGAGGAAGAAAGAATAAACAAATCAATAAAAGGAAAAATCCAGGTAAGGTGTCAAAACCAGTGAGGAGAAATATCTGATGTTTCCTGTCAGCCAAGGAGCTCATGTAGTGGATGGGCAAGGGATGAGATGGTGACACTCCCAGCTCTAGATGGAGCACCTATAGGCTTAGGTGTTTCTGTTCTGGACACTGAATCTGGAAATAGTTGTGCACACCCCAAAGCACCTGGGGGATCAGGGTATATCCATCCCAGAGGGCAGCTGAAGGTAAGAGTTTTTGCTAGTCCAGGGCTGGCCAGAAGCAGTTCTGCATATCTGGATCAAGCCACACTGATTCCAGACACTGGGATTGCACTGCTAGCTCCCAACTCACTTTGCTCTAGCTCAGAACTGTGCAGTTCACCAATGTGTATCGTCATTCTCTGGGAGGGTACATTGGGGTGTGGGTGGGGACTGGCTATATCTTTGGTCACTCGGGGAAAGTAGAGTTGTTGTTTCTGTTAAGTGTCATCGAGTTGGTTCCTACTCATAGCCACCCTATATAGGATTTCTGAGGAGTGGCTGGTGAATTTGAACCACCATCCTTGCAGTACAAAGCAACCTTGTGATCGAGTGCTTATTCTCCAGCACCACACCAGGACTCCAGAAAGAAAAAAAAATTCACATCTTTCTCTCTGCCAATAAGCATTGTACCTCTGCACCACCAACCACCCTCTACTTTCAAACCTTCCATGAAAATTCATTATAACCATGCTGCTTCCAGCCAGCTAGCACAGATCGCCTGTCTCTTTCCTGTTTCCCTGCATCTGTTCTGTTGCTTCTCCTAGGTAGGGCTAGTATAGGGCTGGCCAGAGCCAGCTTTACAGGTTTGGAGCAGCACTCAGCAGAATCCAGGTGCATGGATTGGTGTGGATAGCTCCCAACTCCGTTTGATGGGACTCACAACTATGCAATTCAGTATGCAACTCTGACCACTGGGAAAGTGGGAACTTTCTTAAGGGTATATGTAGGTGGGAGCTGGCCACCAGGGAACTGTGGGAAACAACAACAAAAATCCGTACCTTTCTCTGTGTGAGTCAATGGTATGCCTTTGTAATACCATTAGGCCATATTGTTTTTAGAGTCACTCACAAATGTTTAAGATGGCTGTGTGGCATCTGGTCAGCTGGCACAGGTCGCCAGTGTGTCTCCCTTTTCCATTTTGCTACATCTGTTCAGTGTTCTTTCCTCATAAGCATTAAGTCCACGTCTTTAACCTTTCATTCGAATCTCAGGGTTCTAAGACTATCATATGCATCTGTTTAACTTTGTTTTCGCATCTTTGCTCCAGAGATTCTAGTCACCATCTTGCCACCTCTCTCCTCATTTGATTTCTTGACTTTTGCTTCCATAAGTGTTGATGGAGGAGCCAAGTAAAATGAAGTCTTTGACAACTTCAATCTTTTGTCCATTTATCATGATATTATTTATTAGTTCAGTTGTAAAGATTTTTGTTTTCTTTACATTGAGGTGAATCCATACTGAAGACTAAGTCCTGTTTACTCTGAGAAAGCAGGTTGTATTATCTGCATATCACAAATTGTTAATAAGTCTTCCTCCAATTCTGATACAACATTCCTTGTCATGTAATCCAGCTTCTTGGATTATTTAATCAGCATACAGATGGAATAAACATAGCAAAAGTATACAACCCTGGTGCACACCTTTCCTGCTTTTAAATCTTTCGGTATCCCCTGTTCTGTTCTAATAACTGCCTCTTGGTCTATGTCCAGGCTCCTCATGAGCACAATTAAGTGTTCTGTAATACCTATTTTTCTCAATGTTATCCATAGGTTTCCATATACCTAGTCAAAAGTCTTTGCCTAGTTAGTAAACCACAAGTAAGCATATTTCTAGTATTCTCTGGTATTTCTTGGTTTGCAGCCAAGATCCATCTGACCCCAGCAATGATATCCCTCAGTCCGTGTGCTCTTCTGAATCTTGCTTGAATTCCTGGTAGTTCCCTGTCAATATACTATTGCAACTGTTTTTGACTTATCTTTAGCAAGATTTTACTTGAATGTGATGTTTGGTGATTTCTGCATTCTGTTGGATAACTTCTCTTTGGAATGGTCACAGATATTGATCTCTTCCAAGCAGTTGGTCAGGTATCTGTCTTCCAAATTTCTTGGCATAGATGAGTCAGTACCTCCAGTGTGGCATTGCTTTGTTGAAAGATTTCAATATGTATTCCATCAATTCCTGGAGCCTACTTTTTCACTACCTTCAGTGCAGCTTGGCCTTAAAGTACAAGTGATTCTTGATCATATGCTACTTCTTTATATTGTTGAACACTGACCATTTCTTTTTGGTTCATTCTTTCCATGTTCTTTTGATGCTTTCAACATCATTTAACATTTTGCCTATTGAATCTCTCAGTATTGCAACATGAGGCTTGGACTTTTTCTACAGCTCTTTCAGCCTGAGAAATGCTCAAAGAAATTCTGTGTGTTCTTCCATTTTGATTTTCTAACTTCGTGTATTTTCCTATTTGTTTATAATACTTTCCCTTGTCTTCTTGAGCTGACCTTTGAAAATTTGTGTTCATCTCTTTTACCTCCTCATTTCTTCCATTCATTTTAGCTTCTCTACTTTCAAGAACAAGTTTCAGAGTCTCTTCTGATATACATTTTGGTATTTTCTTTCTTTCCTGTCTTTTTAATGATCTTTTGCTTTTTTCCATTATGATGTTCTTAATGTCATCCCACAAGTCTTCTGATCTTAGGTCATTAACTTCTAATGCATTAAATCTGTTCTTGAGATGATCTCTTAATTTAGATGAGACATATTTAAGGTCACATTTTGATTCTTGTAGATACGTTTAAATTTTCTTCAGCTTTAGCCTGAACTTGTATATGAGCAATTGATGGTCTATTTCACATTTGGCCCTTGATCCTATTTTTGGTAATGACTTTCAGCATCTCCAGTGTCTTTTTCCACATACATAGTCAATTTGATTCCTGTGTGTTCCATCTAGTGAGGTCCATGTGTATAGCAACCTTTTATGTTGTTTAAAAAAAAGGTATTTACAAAAGTCATTAGTTTTACAAAATTCTATCATGTAACCTCCAGCATCATTTCTATCACTAAGGCTATGTTTTCCAATCACTTATTCTTCTTCTTTGTTTCCGACTTTTGCATTCCAATCACCAGTAATTATTTTTGCATTTTTATAGCATGTTTTACCAATTCAGAATGAAGAAATTCATAGAAATCTTCAATTTAATCATCACTGGCTTTAGTGGTTAGGGTGGAAATTTGAATAATAATGGCATAGATGAGTGAGTGCCTCCAGGGCTGCATCAGATTGCTGAAAGATTTCAATTTGCATTCCATCAATTCCAGGAGCCTTGGTCTACCTTGTAGTAATATGGATGTTATTCTATCACATATAGCATTTTAGTTTGAGACAGATCTTGAGATGTTCTTTTTGACCATGAATGTGACATCTTCAGCTTAACATTCTTGGCATGCTAAACTATATGATTAAAAATGGAAAATACTAGTCCATTTAGGATCAATAATGCCTAGTATAGCTATCTTTATGCATTCCATTTCATTTTTGAGAACTTCCAACTTTCTAGATTTATACTTAGTACATTCCATGTTCCAATTATTAATGGATGGTTACAACTGTTTCTCTTCATTTTGAGTTGTGTCCCATCATGAAGTGAATGCCATGGAAGCTTTGCTCCTTTCACGTCATTACCGTCGACTCTCCTTTGAGGAGACAGCTCTTCCATAGTCATATTTTGAGTGCTTTCCAACCTGAGGAGTTCATTTTCCTGCAATATATTTGACAATGTTCTTCTGCTATTCTTTAGGTTTTCAGTACCATTCAGAAGCAGTGCTTCTCTCGCTCCTTCTTTCTGATCTGCTAGTCTGGAAACTTCATTGAAACTTGTGCAACATGGGAAGCTTCATGGAAACATGCAACATGGGTAACCTAACTGATAAAATACACGTGGCATAGCTTCCAGCATAACAGCAACAGGTACAACACCACAACTGACAAACAACAGACAAGTGGGAATACAAAAAGGTGGCACCATATAGAAGCAAAGAGAAGTAATCACATGGCTATATCTCACCCACTTACTTGCTGTGTGATGCTGACAACTTTTTTGAACCTTAGGTTCATCATTTCAAAAAACAGTAAGAATAATACTTGTAGGTTTTTGTTTTTTAAAAGAATAAAGTGATAATCTATTGCCTGTCACTGTTTTTTAAGTACTGTGGAATCAGTTCCTATTCATAGAAACCGGGTAGAGAGTTTTTGAGGAGCAGTTGGTGGGTTTGAAATGTGGGTCGCAATCCAGTGCTTATCCTACAGTGATGCACCAAGCGTCTGTTCTATTGCCTAGAACATAGAACAATCTGATAAACTGTAGCTTCTGGTGTTGATGTTGCTGGGGATGATGTTTTTGTCCAGGTTCCTTTGGAATGTCTCCCCAGCACATTTTCAGCTGTTCAAATTACATCCATCCTCCAGTTCACCTGAGAGTAAGCAAATACACACTTAAAGGCAGAGAGAGGAGCAATACTGGAATCCAGGTTTTATTGTCATGGATCTGGAGAAATATCAGTCTCAGTGAACTTTAATTTCTCTTCATTTTTGTTCACCTGAGATAGGAACATTTTCAGCCTCCAAACACTCTGTCTTTAAAAAATGTACTGAACAGAGGCCCTTGCTGATAAACCAGTTCTCCTCTCCCACCTCTTAGTAAAACATTTTACTTTGTCTCCTAGATGATATGTAAGATTTAGGCATTTTTAGCATATTCCTTATTTATTGAGACAAGATATAAGGGAGAACCAATGGATATAATTTTCACCAAGAATGTGAGGATTTTTCAAGGTTCTGGTTGGTGATTTAAGTTACAAGATGTCAAGAGCCACAAGGTGAAGTAAATTTGCTGCACAAGACCTCTAAGTATATCTCTGAACTCGAGTTACCTATGATTTTGGTTCTCTGCCTTTTCCCATCATTCTCTCACTGCTTCAACTATTTAATGATGAGTGAATTAATTATTAAGAAGCATTAGGTTAGCACCTAGTACAGGTTAAATGTGTTAATTTTATTACCATAATTATGAAGTTCATCCTGGGATGTGGTCTTTTTGGAGTGTTGGTGTTGCCGAAATGAGGGAGGGTTACAAATGATGCCATGAGGAAAATGTTTATGTAGAAATTAGTACGGTGCAATAATATGTTGAATTATTAGTATGCTCTTACTGTTCATGGTCTTATATCCTGTGGCGGTCTCTTACACCAGGACAAGGGGTATTCTACCTCCACCCTCTAAGACAAAATTGTTCCTGCAAACAAAAAAGTCAATTCTTAGCTTTTAAGTTTCAAAGTAGAATTTTGGAATATACAGCTTTGACAACAGTTTAAAAGAAAATGATTAAATGTTTCTAATATTCTGGACATTATAAAGACAAGCCCCCAAATTCTCATGATAAGCAAACAATGGATTTCTTGATGCCATGATACCAGAGCAAATACAATTACCTAAGATTTACTAAAAATTGGTCTTTGGACAAAACTACAATACAAAGGGAAGTTGAAGTCTTGACCATTTGTTGTTGTGAGGTGCCATCGAGTCAGTACTGACTCATAGTGACCCTTTGTAAAACAGAACAAAATACTGCCCGATCCTGGGCCAACTCCACAATTGTTGCCACACTTGAGCCCATTGATGCTGCCAATCCATTTCGCTGGAGGTCTTCATCTTTTTCTCTGACCCTCTGCCTTACCAAACATGATATCCTTCTCCAGCAACTGGTCTCTCCTGACAATATGTCCAAAGTATGAGGACGAAGTCTGACCATCGTGGCCTCCAAAGAGCAGTCTGACTGTACTTCTTTCAACACAGATCTGTTAGTTCTTTTGGCAGCACATGGTAATTTCAATATTCTCCTCCAACACCATAACTCAAAAGCATCAAATCTTTTATGGTCTTCCTTATTCACTGTCCAGCTTTTGCATGCATAAGAAGTTATTGAAAATACCAGGGCTTGGGTCAGGCGCACCTTAGTCTTCAAGCTGACATCTTTGCTCTTCAACACTTTAAAAAGGCCTTGTGCAGCAGATTTGCCTAATGCAACACACTGTTTGATTTCTTGACTACTGCTTCCATGAGTGTTCATAGTTGATCCAAGACGAATGAAGTCCTTAACAACTTCAATCTTTTCTCCATTGACAAGAATGTTGTTTATTGGTCCAGTGGCGAGGATTTTTGTTTTCATTACATTGAGTTGTAATCCATACCAAAGACTGTGCTCTTTAATCTTCATCAATAAGTATTTTAAGTCCTATTCATTTTCAGCAAGTAATGAATGCAAGCTTTATCATCTGCATAATGTAGGTTGTTAACGAATCTTCCTCCAATTCTGATGCCATGTTTTTCTTCTTATAAGCCAGCTTCTCAGATTATTTGCTCAGCATACAAGTTGAATAAGTATGGTGAAAGAATACAACCTTGTTACACACCTTTCTTGATTTTAAACCGTTCGGTGTTCCCATGTTCTGTTTGCACAACTGCCTCGTGGTGCGTGTACAGATTCCTCATGAACACACTTAAGTGTTCAGGAATACTCATGCTTCACAATGTTGTCTCTAGCTTGTCCTGATCCACACAATCAAAAGCCTTTGTATAGTCAATAAATCACAGGTAAATATATTTCTAATATTCTCTGCTTTCTGCCAAGATCCATCAGACATCAGCAATGATATTCCTCATCCCACGACCTCTTCTGAATCCGGCTTGAACCTCTGGAAGTTCTCTGTCAATGTATGCTTGCAGCTGTTTCTGTATCACCTTTAGTAAAACTTTATTTGCATGGGATATCAAAGATAATGTCCAGTGATTTCAGCATTCCTTTGGGTCACCTTTCTTTGGAATGGACACAAATACGATCTCTTCCAATCAGTTGATCAGATATTTGTCTTCAAAATTTCTTGGCAGAGATGAATGAGTTCCTCCAGTGCTGCCTCACTTTCTTGAAAGATTTCAATTTTTATCCCATCAATTTCTGTTGCCTTGTTCTTTGCCAATTCCTTCAATGCACGCTTGTACTTCTTCTTTCAGTATCATTGGCTCTTGATCATATGCTACCTCTTGAAATGGTTGAACATCAACCATTTTCTTTTGGTACAGTGACTATGTATACTGTGTATTTCTTCCCTCTTCTTCTTCTTCTTTTTATATTTTATTCTGAATTGTGTGATAGTTTACATGGGAGAACATTACCTTTATTTACATTCATTCATTCATTCTATTGTATATTGTTTCATTACCATGGTTACAATCTCCTCCATGCATCATCAACCAATCAAAGGGTATA
>NW_006408599.1:7733199-7734599 GCF_000296735.1 Chrysochloris asiatica | reverse complement strand
GGTATTATCTGCAAGTGTGGGTGTTATTGTGCATATGCCCTCTCTTCTTATCAGCTGGATGTTTCACTCTCCACTCTAGTCCTCTGTGGCTATGTCACTGACTCTGGGCCCAAGAGTCCCCAGGTCTTGCAACGCTGCTTGCCAACCAGGTCTCCACCCTGGTTCACAGGAGTCTATTGAACTTTCTAGGGCTTAGCTCACAGCTTCATTGCTGTTTTTCTTGCACTTCTCCTATCGGTGACAAATGAGGTCACCAATCAGAGTGCATGTCTGCTCATGGACTCCCATTGAGTCTTAGTCTTAGAAGGGGGTTTGCCCTGAGGGGACCCTGCTACTTGCCTTGATGTCTCCTGGGCAAGCAACTTGCTTGTTCTTGTAGTAATCAGTTGGACTGCCATTATTGTTTTGTATTTTTCCTGTCAGTCTTTCTTTCAAGAAGTATCGTTGGTTTTTCTAGCCTCTCCAGGCTGGTCTGCTTGTCCTTTCAAGAGGAAATTTCCCATCTCTGAAGATTCTGGATGCTGTTCAGGATTCTACCTATGGTGTCATGTAATGTGGAGGCTCCACAGGAAGCCTCCTTCACTGGGTACATTGTAGCCCCATTATCGGTATTCCTATCAATTATACGCAGAAGACAGACTTGCAAGCTTTCTATGGTGATATTTCTGGCCATTCCTTTCTCTCCCTCTCCAGTGTTTATTTTATAATGGTATGCCAGGGAAACCAAGATTCAAAAGATAGCCAAGCATCTTAACATTATTCGCCCCCTTTTACCCATTTCAACTATGTCTCAATCCCTGTATCCAGAGCCCTGTTGTTCCAAGTTTGTACATACATCATTATTTACTTCTGTCCCACTTAGCCCATGCAAACTTGCCTAATTGTTTTCCCATCTGCCTTGTTCTTCCATTCCCCTCACTTTTCTTGTGTATAGCCCCCTTCCCTAGTACCCAAACTATCCTGTGTCTATTCCCTATCCTGTGCTCCACCTTCCCCTCCTTTCCCTCACCCCACACCCTACATATCAGTAACCAGCAAAGAATCCACCCCCCTGCCCTTTAGTATGGGTTCTTTTTCATAGTCTTTTACAATAGTGGTCCAATGTAGTATTTCTCCCTTTGTGACTTACTAATTTCACTCAACATAATGTCCTCAAGGTTCATTCATGTTATGTGGTGGCTTACAGCTTCCGTTATTCTTCAAGGTAGCATAATATTCCATTGTGTGTATGTACCACAGTTTGTTTATGCATTCTTCAGTTGATGGACACTTTGGCTCTCTCCATCCTCTTGCTATTGTAAATAGTGGGGGGGGGGGGTGCTCAGACACCCCCTCTTGTCACCAGAATGGAGGTGAGCAAACAGTGGGTGGCCAATGAACAGATACCAAAAAAAAAAAAA
>NW_006408599.1:7732530-7733099 GCF_000296735.1 Chrysochloris asiatica | reverse complement strand
AAAAAAAAAAAAAAAAATCAGAACAAAACAAAACCAACGAAGTGTATTGTCCACCTTTTCTCCAAGGTTCCCGCAGTGTTATTCTGTGGTGGGTCTACTCTTCTGCTTGATCTTGCCATTTGATCTCACCTAAGTTGTGGGTTCCGGGCCACGGATTCAAAAGTACACAATTTCTTACTTCCACTACAAGTTCCACTAGCTATAGGTCTTCAAACTTTTAAAATATTCCTACCTATGTGGTTCAGAGTTTTGGAGCTCTGCCCTGAACCTGCTTCACCTGGTATGCTGTGGTATTGCTGACCACAAACTTCGCTGCACCTCTACCCTATCTGCCATCAAGCCCTGCCTTCCTTCCTTCCATCTTCTTTTGATGCTTTCTGCATCATTCAATAATTTGCCCAGAGAATCCTTAAATAATAAAAGTCGAGGCTTGACTATTTTCTTCAGTTCCTCCAGCTTGAGAAATCTGAGCATGTTCTTCCTTTTTGGTTTTCTGACTCTAGATATTTGCACATTTTGTTGTAATATTTGACTTTATCTTCTCAAGCTGGCCTTTGAAATTTTCTGTT
>NW_006408599.1:7719188-7732024 GCF_000296735.1 Chrysochloris asiatica | reverse complement strand
TCCAAGAACAAATAATAAACCAAATATAATCAGAGGGTAAAGATTGGTCTTCAAACACCAGGCTTGCCTGTGATTTCACTGATATAAAACCACATCCACAACTCAGTGGCCACCAAACAATTCAGCAGAGCTTCCTTAACTGTGAGCTGTTTGAAGGGACCAGTTTTAGAACTATTGACTATTTTTTTTCAGACTCTGAATAACTGTAGGGATCTCAGCAGGGGTTGGAGGAAGCAGCTCCACTTTGGCATAATGCCAAAATGTGGCCCATTAAGGCTTTGAGTAAGTCAGAGCTGTGTTTACCATTGCAGGAGCCTTCTCCACCATTATGTATAAACTGGGCCATGGTTCTAGGATGGAAAGCCCGTTTCCCACAACGGCCAGCTGAAACTTACTTCATATATTTTTACATTAACGTGTACATATGACTTAATATTTAGAATGCTAGAAGACAGGAATTGTATCTTATAAGTGTTATAATAGTACATCAAAAAATTTACCTTGCAGATGAGTTACTTGGGGTGTTAATTAAAACACAGATTTCTAGTCTCCACCTACCGAGATTGTGATTGGTAAAACTTTGATGGCATCCAGGAGTGTGTTTTATAAGCAATCATCCCAGATGAATCTAATGCAAGTCTAAACCCTGCATTTACAGAAAACCTCCTTCATGCACTGAGAATTGTGTCTTCAAACACATGCACACATACACATATGTTTTATGTGTAAGTTTACATAGCAAAATAGTTTCCAAATTGTTCCATGACCTTGGTTGCAACCCCTGCAATGTGTCAGCATTCTCCCCATTTCCACATTTGGTTCCCTGATTCCATTCGTTCAGTTCTTCTGTCCTGCTCTAACGACTCATCTTTGCTTTTGGGTAGATTGGTTCTTTTGGTCTCTAATAGTTGATTTTTCTAAGGCTTGCATTCCTCCCCAGTCTTGTTTATTTTATAGGCCATGTATGTAACTGAGAGGTGTACTCCTAGAATGGGTTCAGTTCCAAGTTAGAAGGTTGTCTTGGGCAATAGTCTTGGAGGTTCCTCCAGTCTCTGCCAGACCAGTTAGTATGGTCCTTTTTTATGAATTTAAATTTTGTTCTACATTTTCCACCCATTCTCACAGGGACCTTCTATTGTGCTCATGATCAGAGATAGTGGTAGTAAGGTAGCATTTTGTTTTTCTAATCTCAGGCTAAAGGAGGTTGTGGTTCATGTGGGCCATTCATCTTTTAGAATAATTGCTTCCTCAAACGTCAATTTTCTTCTTTCTTTTTTGTTCCATAGTTATATCTTTCTTCTTGTTGTTGTTAAATGCTGTGGAGTCAGTTCCCTGTATAGGGTTTCCCAGGAGTAGCTGGTGGGTTTGAACTACCAACATTGGGTTTCACAGTCCAGTATTGGTCCTATAGCACCACACTAGGTATCCATAGTTGTGTCTTAGATGGTAAGAATGATGTCTTGCCCATGCTCAAGTGGCATAATACAGTCCACAGAGACAATGTTCTGCATCCTGCTTTGGTGAATAGCAACTGGGGTCTTAAAAGTACATGAACAGACATCTAAAGTGCAACCATATGTCCTTCCTTGTCAGGAGGAAAGAAGAGTGATGACAACTGAAGACACTTGAAACAATTAATCCAATGGACCAATAGACCATGTGGACATAGTCTCCATGACCCTGAGATCAGAACTGTTTGGTACCTACCAATTGCTCTGAAAGGAGTCACATTAGAAGATCCTGGATAGAGTGGGAGAAACGTGGAACAAAACTCAAAATCATAAAAAAGACTAGAAATACAGGTTAGATAGAGACTGGTGGAATCCTGAGATTATGACCCTTGGTCACCATTCAGGTCTGGAACTGAGCTCACTCCTATTGCTCAGTTTTCAGCCCATCAGTAACTAGCTATATAAGGTGGGGACAATGACAATTCTAATGATATATGAACATCATAGCATGGCCAACCATTCAATATGAAAAAAAAAAACAAAAAACAAAAAAACAAAAAGAAGCAGCATTTACCTAATGACAACATTTTAAAGGGTGGGAAAGAAGGAAGAATGGAAATAAGAAACACAGGGAGGAAATGGGATAAGTGATTTTACAATGAGGGATTGCAATCAAAATGAAATGAAGTGTATGAGTTGAATGGAATACAGATGATCTGCTCTGTAAACCTTCATTCAATTCATAATAAAATGTTGTTTTTTTAAAAAAAAGAATTGTGCTTTTCATATAAAATGTATGCTGAAAATGAGTACTTAATGAGTGCAAGAGTAGACTAAGGAGTCATCAACTCAGAGTTATTCATTTTGGAGAGTTTTTTCACCTGAAAATGTTCTTAAGAATGGGTTGGAAGGGAAATAGAATGCAATTGAGTGCCTTTCAAAGGCTAGGATATTAGATGCATAAGGCTTAACCCAAGTGAGTGTGGTGGCTACCAAGTGTTCAATAAATACATGATGAATAAATCAATGAGTGAATATTTTGTGTTTTTCTGAAAATAAATTAATAAATATATTTCAGGTATATATGATTCTGAGCATTAGAGATCTGTTTGGATGAAGTGAATTCTCAAAAATTATTTAAATCAGAAAGATCATTAAAATCTGACTCAGATTATAATCTTACTCTTCTGCTTAATAGTTGGCTAACTTTGTGCAATTTAACCTGTGTGTGTGTCTCCTTTTCTGCAGCTGTAGAATGCAGACAATGTATTTGCCACATAGGAGTGTCTTGAGGAGTAACTAAACACATGTAAAATGCTTAGAACTGTGCTTGGTTTATAATAATCACTCAACAAGTGATAATTAGTACTATTACTTGTATTTTATTTTAAGCTCGAAACCATTATAATTATGCCAAAGCAAGCCAATTTCAGACAATTCCCATGTATGTACTGAATGGGAAGAAGGCAAGTAAGCATCCACTTGGATCCCGTTAGTTCGCTGTACTGTGGTGACTTTTGTGTTGCTGTGATTCCGGAAGCTGTGCCACTGATATTTCAAATACCAGCAGGGTCACCCAAGTGAAGCTTCCAGAGTAAGATAGACTACAAAGGAAGGTCTGGTGATCTACTTCTGATAATTAACCAATGGAAACTTTATGGTTCACAGCTGACTATTTTCTGATACCTGGGAAGACACTCAGAATACACACTATCTACAAAAATGGGCTCAAACTGACACCAATCATCATAATCATACAGGGCCAGGAAATGCTTTGTAATGCTGCACTAAGGGTTAATAGGAGTCAGAGCTTATTCCATAGGAAATAACAACATGTGCCAGGTACAATACCTTAGTCATCTTATTTATTATACAAGGGGAAACTGAGGCTCAGAGGGTGAACATTTTGCTCGAAGTGAAGCATCCAGTAAAAGGAAAAATTAGCCTTCATATCATGATTGGTCTGATTTTGAAATCCCGTCTTTATATACTCCTCCACGTTTTCCCACCCTCGTTAGGCCTTCGGGTTTAGACCCTAATATTCAGAAACTAGTTCTCTTAGTGGTTTTAAGAATGGTATTTGACCTCTGTGTGCCTTAATTTTACCATATGAAAGAGGTTGTTGCTGCTGTTGTTAAGTGTTGTTGAGTTGGTACCTACTCATAGTGACCCTGTATAGGGTTTCCAAAGCACAGCTGGTGAACCTGAACTACCGACCTTGTGGTTTAAAGCAACTTTGCAGTGCAGTGCATTAACCCACAGCACAACACCAGAACTCCAAGATGGGGATAAAGGTAATTAAGTAAAGATGATATGACATAAAAATTAATCAGTGGAAATTTTGAATGTAATGTGAAAGTGTAAAAGAAACATCTAATCAAGCCATCATCATTATTAACAATAATAACATCATTACCATTGAGTTCATAATTTAATCCATGAACACTGACCCACCAGCTCTGATTATTAGTATTGATAATGAATGATGATAATACATGAGCTTAATGAACATTGTTTATGGCTTCAAATCTTTACTGGGTAGGAGGAGGGGAAAATATATTCTTCTCTTGATATAAAATGCAACTGAATTTATTGTCTATTTTTTGTGTTTATTCATCTCTCCCCTGAAATTCTCAGGTGCCCACTTGGGATAACAAGTCAGTCTGTAAAAGCACATTTAAAGTCCACAGTGGTGGCAACTGCAACATAAGGTAGTTAAGACAGTGGCCCATCAGGGAAGTATTGGCTCCAGCACAAACTCTGGAATTCAGAGGAACATACTTAAGATGAAGGACACCACCTTTAAGTGTGAGCCTAAAACCTACTCACGGCAACTGAATTGATTCTGACTCACAGCAACCCTGTAAGGCAGAGTAGAACTCTCCATGGGTTTCCAGGGTTGCAACCCTTTATGAAAGCAGACTGCCTCATCTTTCTCCAATGGAATGGCTTGTGGGCTCCATCCACTGACCTTTTGGTTAGCAGCCCCCTCTAACTTACTGCATCAAGACTCCTTGTAGTTGTTCTAAGTGACTGCATATAAGGTATCCAAACTGTAAATCTTTGCAGGAGCCGAAAGTCTCAACTTTCTCTGCAGAGTGACTGGTGGGCTAGAATTGCCTGCCTTGTGATTTGCAGTCCACTGCTTATCCTACAGAGCCACCATGCTCCCAGTTTGAGCCTTGGAGCTAGAAAATATCTGATAAAACTCTGACTCCAAGCTTGACTAATTGTGCAAATTTAGTGATTCTATAACGCCTTAATGATCTAATCTGAAAAATAGGAGTAATAACTTTTCCTCAGCTAGCAAGGTTGTTTTTAGGATAAAATGATGTGGTATCTGTGAAAGTCTTGCTGGTCATTAGTTCAGTTTTCAAAGGTGGTCAGAAAAAGAAAGCAAAATATTCAAATCCTAGACACATGCACAATTATGCAATTTATTACTAGATTCATAGCTAGAGGAATGATCTGAGTTTGCTGCTCAGAACTTACAGTTCCAAAGGGATATTTTGCTTGAAAAGTCAGGCTAGCAAGCCTTTCTATCATTCAAGGTCCAAGCTATCTCTATCTGGGAATGTGTGAGCTGCTCAGAAGGGACACCTCCTTGGTAAAGTAGAGACTCAAATCCCTCTAGTTGCTTGCTTAGAAGTTTGCTATTGAATATAATTTTTTAATGTAACTTGACTAGAGAATTAACCTCATTCTGATATTTTTATTAATCTAAATTCAGTACCTATTTGACATAATGACAAAAAGCATTTCGATCATTTAGGGAAATAATTCTAGTAATAGAAACTTATAGAATGACCATAGTTCTTCATCCTTCTCTTTTTGAATACACTTTGGTGACCTTCCATTGAGGGATAAAATTTCTTCTCCTCCCCTTGAATGTGGCCTTGTGACTTATGCTGGCTAAGAGAATATGAAATGCACCAGTTCAAAGTCTGGGCTTCACAGGGCACTTTGGCTCACTTTCTTTTGGTACCCTAACATTGTCACGTGAAAAGCAATGGTTAACCTTTAAGAAAATCAGATGCCTTCTTGAAAATAGCATCGCTGAAGTCATTCAAGGTCAGCTTATCAGCAGCAGAGTTTCCTAGATTCTACATGGCTGACTCCAGATGTACAAGAGAGACAGGATGAGATAAGAACCCTCTGCTGATCCAGACTTAAGAGTAATAGGAATGCTTATTGTTTTAGAACATGAAATTTGGGGTGGTTGGCAGCAGTTGCTAACTTATATTAATATTCAATAGAGATCTCAAAGAATAATAATTCTTCTAATAACTTTATGAAAGGGAAAAGATAAGAAAAATATTTTCACCTAGCATAGTAAGCTCACTAGTAACTAGGTTTGTCAAATCTCTAATCGTAGTTTTATTATTCATCCTAGAGAAGAAAAATTAAAACATATTTAACAGTTGCCTGAGATTCAAGGAAATTGAGAATACTACTGTGAGGGGAAGGGATGGGGGCAGGTAGGAAGAAAAAGTAACTCTACCACTGGGAATACACTTGGGAAATTCACAGGCTCAAGACCTGAGATTTAATCAGAATAATATAGAATGCTTTTGTGGTATTCCAATAGGATAAGCACTAGACTGTGAACCACAAGGTTGGCAAATCAAACACACCAGCTCCTCCTTGGAAACCCTATACAGGGTCACTATGAGTCAGAATCAACTTGATGTCACACAGCAACAACAATAACAAAAGCTATCTATAGCCAAATCCTCAGAACCTGTGAACAAGTTATCTTAGATGGTAAAAGGGATCTGCAAATGTGATTAAATTGAGATGGGAAATTATCTTGGATTATTTGTGTTGACCCTAATTGTAGTCACAGGAGTTCTTCTGAGACAGAAGCATGAAGATCAAAAGAGGAACTAAGCGATGAGAAAGTGGAGGCAAGAGGTTGGAATGACCAAGTAAGAGGTCCCTTGTCAAGAAATTTAGTGGCTCCAGACACTAGAAATGTCAAGGAAACCAATTTTACCCAACAGCTCCCTAAGGAACCTGCCCTGCCAGCACCTGTACTTCAGTTCAGTGAAACAGGTTACAAATTTCTGGTTTCTATAGTGGTAGGAGAATATATCTATGTTGTCTTAAGCCACCAAGTTTATGTGAATTTGTTACAACTGCAAAAGGAATTGAGTACAACTCCCTCTCCATTACACCTTAGTGCCATACTAACAGAGTTACAGTATAATGACCACAGATTATAGCTGAAAGAGCTACAAGTCGGTGTGGTGGTCCTTAATGAAGCCTAAATACAAGAAGTAATGCAAAAAAACAAGGACACTAGAGGAATTTGAAAACTCTGTCACCTATAGTCACAGTAAAAATTAAACACATCCCAATTCCTAGTCCAATGATCACACATCCTCACACTAGAGTTCTATTTAACACAGTTTTTATTACCTGATGCAACATATCTGGCTTTCAAGAACAACAAAATTACGAGGCAAGAAAAAAACACAGTATGAAGAGACTAAGCAAGCGTCAGATCGTACTCAGATATCATGCAGATGTTTGAGCTGTCAGACTGAGAATTTAATATAACTATGATAAATGTGTTAAAGACTAGTGGAAAAAAGTAGGCAACATGCAAGAACAGATGAATAATGTGAGTAGGGAAATGGAAACAAGAGAAAAAACAGCAATTAAAGCCTAAAGCAGGGAACAGAAAAGAAATAATTAAAAATAGAGCAGAAATCAATGACATTGAAAACAGAAAATGAACAAAAGCTATGAAACCCAAAGCTGGTTTTTTAAATGATCAATAAGATTAATAGTGACCATGTATAGGATTTCCAAGGAGTAGGTGATGGGTTTGAACTGCCAAACTTGTGGTCAGCACTCCAGTGCTTATCCTACAGTCCCATGCTAGCCACAAGAAAAAGTGGTAAGACCCAAATTGTTAATATCAAAAGTGAAGGAAGAGTTATCATTACTGATTCCATAAACATAAATTAAAAAGATAGTAAAAGTATACAATAATTGTATGACAGAAAATTTGGTAACTTATATGAAAAGTTTGGTAACATATATGAAAAGGACTAATTTTTTTAAAGACATAAACCACCAAAACTCACAGAAAGATAAATACATAACCTGAGTATTTCTACATCTCATATTAAAGACATGCAATCAGCAATAAACAATATTCCAAAAAAAGAAAAGAATCAGGCCCAAATGGTCTCACTGGAGATTTATACCGAATATTTCAGGAAGAATTATTCTCCATAATCCCTTTCAGAAACTAGAACCCTAAGTGACCACACCTGATTCATACTATGAGGTCAGCATTATCCTAACACCAAAACCAAATAAGAATTTACAAGAAGAGATAAGTATAGACCAATCTCTCTCCTAATCAAAGGCCAAAAGTCCTCAAAAAGTGTTAGCAAATTGATGCCAACCATGTACACAAAGAATTATGCTCCATGAAAAAAAGTTGAGTCTTTCCACATGCATGCTCCCAACTGAGGAATAAGGTTAGTTGAGTATTCACAGATCCTGTGCCCATGACCACTTTATCAAACATGACTGCTGTGAATAATCTAATTAGATATAAATGGGTTACAGATGACGGGAGTCAGGTTTCTCACTGTTGGAGTGGGAAATTACAAACAAGCAAAGGATAAACTTAGACTGATCCATGTGATAACAAATTAGAATTGGAAATATCAGTATGAACATCTGCTTAATATAGATACAGCTCATATACATTGTTGTTTTTAGTAGCTGATGAGTTAAATCTGACGTAATAATCCCATATGACCATGTGGTCTACTTTAGGGTCTTTACAGAAACAGCCTGCCAGGTGCTTCTCCTACACAGCCACTTGGTTGTGTTCACGTCACTAACTTTTCACTTACCAGTTGAGTTCTTAGTCACCAGGACTCCTTCCATATTTATAGACATATTTATGTTGCTGTTGCTGTTATGTGTCATCTAGTCGGTACCGACCCATAGCGACAACAGAACGAAAAACTGCCTGATCCTGGGCCAACCTCACAATTGTTGCCACGCTTGAGCCATTGATGCTGCCACTTTGGCAATCCATCCCGTTGGGGGTCTTCCTCTTTTTCTCTCACCCTCCACCTTACCAAACATGATATCCTTCTCCAGCAACTGGTCCCTCCTGACAATATGTCTGAAGTATGAGAGATGAAGTTTGGCCATCTTGGCCTCCAAGGAGCACTCTGGCTGCATTTTTTCCAACACAGACTTGTTGGTTCTTTTGGCAACCCATGGTACTTTCAATATTCTCCTCCAACACCATAACTCAAATGCATCAATTCTTCTACTGTCTTCCTTATTCACTGTCCAGCTTTCCCATGCATATGAGGTTATTGAAAATACCATGGCTTGGATTGGGCGCATCTTAGTCTTCAAGCTGACATCTTTGCTCTTCAACACTTTAAAAACGTCTTGTGCAGCAGATTTGCCTAATGCAATATGTCATTTTATTTCTTGACTGCTGCTTCCATGAGTGTGGCTAGTTGATCCAAGAAGAATGAAGTCATTGACAACTTGAATCTTTTCTCTGTTGATAAGAATATTGTTTTTTGGTCCAGTGGTGAGGATTTTTGTTTTCTTTACATTGAGATGCAATCCATACTGAAGGCTGTGGTGTTTGATCTTCATCAGTAAATATTTTAAGTCCTCTTCACTTTCAGCAGGCAAGGCTGTATCATCTGCATATTGCAGATTATTAATGAGTCTTCCTCTATGTTTTTTTTTTTTTTCATATAAGCCAGCTTCTTAGATTATTTGCTCAGCATACAGTTTGAATAAGTATGGTGAAAGAATACAACCCTGTTTCACACAATTAACTGTTCTGGAATACTCATACTTTGCAATGTTGTCCATAGCTTGTCATGATTCACACAATCTAAAGCCTTTGCATTGTAAATAAAGCACAAGTAAACATCTTTCTGATATTCTTTGCTCTTAGCCAAGATCCATCGGACATCAGCAGTGATGTCTCTCATTCCACGACCTCTTCTGAATCCAGCTTGAACTCTGTCAATGTATGCTTGCAACTGTTTTTTTCCAGTATCATTTCTATCATCAAGACCATATTTTCCAACTACTGGCCCTTCCTCTTTGTTCCCAAACTTTGCATTCCAATCACCAGTAATGATCAATACATCTTGATTGCATGTTTGATCAATTTCAGATTGAAGAAGTTGGTAGAATTCTTCTATTTCATCCTTATTGGCTTTAGTGGTGGTGCATATATTTGAATAATAGTGATCTTAACTGGTCTTCTCTTTAGGCACATGGATATTATAGTATCACAGACAACGTTGTACCTCATGACTGATCTGGATGTGTTCTTTTTGACGATGACCATTCTTCTTCAATTTGTCATTCTTGGCATAGTAAACCATATGGTTGTCAGATTCAAAATGGCCAATACCAGTCCATTTCAGCTCACTGATGCCTAAGATATTGATGTTTATGCGTTCCATTTCATTTTTGACAATTTCCACATTTCTTAGATTCCTACTTCATAGATTCCATGTTCTGATTATAAATGGATGTTGACAGCTGTTTCTCTTCATTTTGAGTTGTGCCCCATCAGCAAATGAAGGTCCCATGGGCTTTTCTCCCATGGGCTTTACTCCTTTCATGTCATCACAGTCAACTACACTTTGAGGAGGCAGCTCTTCCCCAGTGGCATTTTGAGTGCCTTCCAACCTGGTGGGCTCCTTTTCTGGCACTATATCTGACAGTGTTTCTCTGCTATTCATAAGGTTTTCAGTGACTAAATATTCGGAATTAGTTCATCACTCCTTCTTCCTAGTTTGTCTTTGTCTGGAAGCACATCTGAAACCTGTCCACCATGGGTGACCCTGCTAGTATTTAAAATACCCATGGCATAGATTCCAGAATCACAGCAACTCACAAATCACCACAGTATGACAAACTGACAGATGAGTGGTCTAGACATATTTATAGATGTGTGCATATACATTGGTTAATATTGTGTGACGTTGAGTTGGATCCGACTCATAGTGACGCTGTATAGGGTTTCCCAAGAGACACTGGTGGGTTTGAACCACCAACCTTGAGGTTAACAGTCCAGTGTTTATCCTACATTGCCACACCAGGACTCCAGACTGGATTAATATATGCACATATATTTCTTTGTTCTGTCATTTGAGAAGTCCTGTAAGCAATTGCACTTCAATAGTAATGGATACACCTAGTGACCAAACACATCTTGGTTTCTAATGACTTTACCTTCTTGGAGAAATGACTGATGCTAGGACTGGGGCAGAAAACATATAAGATAAAATCGAAGCATCTCAGAGTGGCAGAAAGTAAGAAAGTGCTTTTAAAAAACCCTCAGGAGTGAGGGTATGTCAAAGGGACAAATTGAAAGAAAATGCAATGCCAAAGCTGGAACAATTTGAACAACCTAAGAAATAAATAATTGTTAGACTTTTTGCTCTTGTAAAGATTTACAGGAAACTCTACACAGGATCACTATGAGTCGGCATGGACCAGATGGCATTGGGTTTGGTTTGAGGTTTTAATTGGCTGGTGGTGGAAATTCAAAGTATAAAATAAATATCCATGAACCAAAACTGATGCAAATAAATATTCTAATAAACAAATAAATTAAGAAATGTAAGTAAATATACATAAATTATTTAGAGTCTGAGCAGAAATATTCTAAATAATTCACATTTATAATACAGGTATCCCTTTATCTCACTTTGCTTTTTAAAAAGAGACCTACATTAGTACCTGTTTTCCCTAATCAAAATAAATCCCCAAACGAGGAAAGATAAGGATTCCTGTTCCCGCAAAGATTTAACAGGGTCCTTATGAATGAGAACTGACTCGAAAACACTAAATAATTGACCTTGTGGTGAGCAGTCCAGTGCTTATCCTACAGAGCCATACCAGAACTACATATATACATACATACACAGTCTGCCATCACATAGCTGAAGGCGAACTAACCACTCCTTAAATACACGCTGTACATAATGACTTGTATCCAAAGATCACAGTGTGAAAAGTGGAACAAAGAGTAACTTTAAAATGGAGAAAACTTGAAAACACTGCCTCAGCCATGACTCAAGTTTTACATTATCAGTGATAAGTCATGTTGATAGCATGTACCTCTTTGATAGGATGTGGTGAAAATTGTACTTTACCTGCTCCCCCAAACTTATAACCCAAGACAAATGCAAATTGAAGGACATTCTATAAAATTCCTGTCAGGTACTTTACTCCTCAAAATTGTTAAGGTCAGCAAACAGAAGGCAAGCCTGAAGAGATGTCACAGTGAACAGGACACCTGAGGAACAAATGCAATTTGTGACCCTAGAAGAGAGAAAAAGGATGCTACTTAATAACAGAAGTACCTCGTGGTGAAAACAGTTACTCTATCTGACTGTTAACCAAAAGGTTGGAAATTCAAGTCTATCCAGAGCAATTCGGAATAAAAAACACCTTAGTGGTCTAGTTTCCAAAAAAATCAGCCACTGAAAGTTCTACAGAGCACATTTCTAATTTAACACATGCGAGGTCACCATGAGTCAGAACCAACTTTAACAGCAACTGGTTAAAGTGAATAATAATGTACCAGGACTGGTTTATTAATCATGACATACTGGTAGCGTAGTGGTTACGAATCGGGCTGCGACCCGCAAGGTCAGCAGTTCAAAAATACCAGCCGCTCCACAGGAGAAAGATGAGGCTCTCTGCTCCCGCAAAGATTTACAGCCTTGGAAACCCTGTACAGGGTCGCTATGGGTCGGAGCTGACTCAATGGCACTTAACAACAACAACAACAATGTAATGCTAATAATAGGAAAAACTGGGTTGGGGTTTATGGGAGCTTATTTCCTATCTTTTCCATTTTTTATGCAAATATAGAAGTATTCTAAAATTTAAAATGGTTATGAAAAAATACTGCAGTAAGCTTGGAGGGGATAATATTTGCATTTGGAAGTTTGTGGGTCTATACAAACCTTACAAGTGTTCCTGGGCAGTGTTTCCGACAATGCTTTGTTCTGTTGTGCACAAGGTGACTGTGAGTCAGAACCAACTTGACAGCATCAAACAACAACAACAAATACCTCAGGAAATCAGGAGTGTATGGATACAGGGCTCTGCAGCTAACAGACCAGGGCACCAAGATCAACCCTGCCACTTTCTCTATATGTGCTACTAAGCATTTTATTACACCTCTGTAAGTCTCAGTTCTTTCGTATGTTGATATGTCATGACGACATTTGAATAATATACATCACATTTGTTGTTGTTGTTGTCAGGTGCCATCAAGTCGGAACCGACTCATAGCGACCCCATGCACAGCAGAACGAAACAATGTTCGATCCTGGGCCAACCTCA